>NC_133032.1:38785000-39102500 GCF_048771995.1 Taeniopygia guttata | reverse complement strand
GAAATCAGAGCAGTTTCAGGCACCACTAACTGTATTAAACCTTAACACCTTACTATGCTACTATGCATTCTTCCCCAGAAACTATTACATCTCAGATTTGTATTTTAAAAACAAAAAAAAGAAAACCAAACCACCATCTGAACACTTTCAGGTTTTTGAACAATGTGACTAACAGCAATAAGGGTTTCATGATCAGTTCAGGGTATGCCAGAATACATTTAATAACGCAGATAAGAACCAGATGTATACTCATCTTGTTCTTGTGTTCCAACATGTTTAATTATATTTTATTAACATACCTGCCAATCACAAAACCAATTAGTACTAATTAAGCTACATGTGACTTAACAACAGCAATTTAATTTCTGAGGCATGTCTGAAAATTGAATTCTGAACAAAGAACACATTAAGTTATCTAAAACATTCTGTTGAAAGAAATACTTTCTCCCTCTTCAGGAGAACATTTTAAGTTTTAAAACTGTAAGTAAGAAAGAACAACCTTAGTGTTCTTTTCTCATTCTATTGAGCAAGTTGCTTCACTTCTCAGCAAGACTGTTATACTGATCGTGAACAATCAAGGCTAGAGTTTAAATCTGAGGGAGGGAGAGAATAGGGAAAGGTTTCTAGAATTACTCAACTAGCTAGCATGAGGAAAAAACCCAAACCAAATATCAACAACAAACCAGGCCACCCAAAAAAAGCCCTGGCATCTTACAGGATCTCAGAGATCTTCCTGACATCATTTTTCTTTTATATAAATTCATCCAGAACACCAACAAAAGTTATGTTCTCCCACAGATTGTTAGGCTCTTGTCTTGTTAGGAACCAGTCAAACGACAAACAGGAAATCTACTAAAATTTTGGAATTAGGTTAAAAAAAAAAAAAAAAAGGTAACGGAATCTAGACCTGCAATTTTTGGTTTAGGACTTTCCCTCACATGCAGGATTGGCAATTTCTAGATAAAAGCATTGTTTTTAGTTTTAATTTAGGAGGGCAAGGAGATCCAGACAGAGGCAGACATTTTAACACTTTACACAAAGCACAAGGGGAGCCGGGCGAGGTGGAGAGAAATATCCAGCGTGGGAAGAGATACTGAAATACGGACAGTCTGGAATTGTGTCTATTACCAATAGGCCCACAAAACAATGTTATCTATAGTGATTAAAAACAACCCGTCTTCCTTTCCACCTCTGCACTGACTTGAAACTAGCCTCTAGGAACAGCTGTCCCAACTGCTCACACACATCCTTGGTGGAGGAAAAGCTAAACATAGATGCATCTGGGATGCACCATGAAGCTGTTTTGTAATTTGCTTTCCAAAGCAAGAGAGAGGTATGTCAAACTTTTAATACAGAGTTCAATTTTTTGATTTTTATAAGTGACCTGTTAGCCATGTAATCTACCAGTTAAGTGACAAAATCTTTACTAATTTCCATTTTTAAAATACCATGTATTTTTCAAATAAAACAAGAAAGTAAGAAGTCATACTCCCTTTTATGCTCTCCTCTCAAAAAAAAAAACCCCATGAACAAAGAAACAACATAAAAACAAACCCAAGTGAAAACAAAGACAGCTTGGCTGAATACTGGTCAGAAAAACCACTTTGCTACTTCCACCCCTCGGCCAAGCTGCTCCCCACTGCAGTCACTCATAAGCTTCACCAAGACTTACTTGCAGACATGCAAGTCTACAAGTTGCAGTTTATTATCATGCAAGTTCATAAAGACCAGTAACTGCTTCAGGTCACTGACTGCAGTGGTTTGAAGACCCTTTCAGGTACAGCTTAACTTCCCTGCCACACACACAAAAGTCCAGGAATGGACTAGAGACAAGATGAAAAAAAAAAAATTTACATCCCAAATTCATGGAAAAGCATACTAAAAAAACCACTCCAAACAAAAGAATATTTCCAAGAAAATCAAACAGTTTATGGGATACAGGGAGACACACAAGTATGTGCTCCTCAGGCACTAACTGCTCCTAATAAACCGAGGGGAAGTCCCAACTGGTTTAAAGCCTTGTAGTGACGGTTCCTCAAGTATCAAAGGCTGAGCCTGCAGTGACGGTCCCCCAGCTCCGAAGGCTGAGCCTGCAGCATCTCTGCGGGTGCCCCAGAACAGCGGGACACACTCACGCACTGGGGTGTCTGAGAGACAGCCCCGCACAGCTCCCGGGACGGCCCACGAGCTTCTCACGCTGTATGCATTTACACGCTCCCCTAACAAACACAGGCGCTACTACACTCGCCACTACATCCGTAAAATCCCGGTACTACATCCTTAGAGCGGCCACACAGGCAGAGCGGCGGCTGGAACAGCAGGCTGGAAGGCTTCCTCACAGAGAGATCTATCTCTGTGAGGCGGGAAGGGGGGCTTGGTGGAGGGGAAGTAAATTCTTTACGTTACTACAGGAGGCGAGGGATACGGCTGTAACATTAAACACAGATATTTCATTGAACATGGACACCCGTTTTTCTCGCTATCCCTCAATAACACGTTCCCGATCACCGAGCGGCGCCAGCCGCACACCCGCCGACCGAGCGCACCCGTGAAGGGGCGGCGGCTGCGGGACCGGCTGGGCAGAGCGCACCATAGACATGCCTCCACCCTTCCCGGTCCCACATGGCCGCTCCTCTCCGCCGAGGAGCTGCATCCGTGTGGGACGGCGCGGCGGGAGAGCCCCTCACACCGGCCCGGAGCGGCCCCGGCCCCTACCTGCGGGAGGGCGCCGGCCCGGCGGCACACCCCTCCTCAGCGCCATGGGGGAACCGGGAGCGCCGGGAGCCAAGCGGGCTAGGGCAGGGCAGGACCGCGGAACCGCGCAGGAAAACGCGCACCGAGCCGAGCGGCAGCGCCTTCTGCGGTTCGGAGCGATTGGGGTGGGGCGGGATCGTGAGAGCAGGGAGCGGTCTGAGGGGCGGTACGAAGTCGATAGTGAGGGGCGGGAAGAGGTGTGAGGGGCGGTGAGAGGCGGGGAGCGGCGTGAGGGGTGGAGAGCGGTGTTAGAGGCAGGGAGCGGTGTGAGGGGCGGTACGAAGTCGATAGTGAGGGGCGGGAAGCACTGTGAAGGGAGGTGAGAGGCAGAGAGCGGTGTGAGGGCGGTTGTGAGAGGCGGGGAGCGGCGTGAGGGGCGGTACGAAGTCGATAATGAAGGCGGGCAGCGGTGTGAGGGGAGATGAGAATGGCTGGGAGCGGCGTGAGGGGCAGTGTGAGAGGCGATGTGACAGGCAGGGAGCGGTGTGAGAGGCGGTACGAAGTCGATAATGAGGACGGGCAGCGGTGTGAGAGGCGGGGACTTTTAAAAACATTGCTAAGGATTCAAAGAACTTGATTTAGCGAGGTAAATCTTACCCTCTTCAATCGGTAGTATCTGGATGAGACAAGCAAAACATTGTCATTCATGTGCCCTACTTTAAAACGACTTTAAAGAACATTGACGTTTCACACAACATATTAGAAACACAAAAACTGAAAGTAGATACAGCTAATCTGGAATTATTTACTGCATAAACTCCTCAACATTTTTATTTTCGGTATTTAAAATGACCAAGTAAGAAATTAAGGAATTATCTTTCAATGTTTACCATCTCTGTAGTAAATTATACTGTGGATGAAGAAATCCTGGTCACAAAGGCCGTCAGTTTCTGGAAGCTGTCCGTGGCTGTAACATTCTGTATCACTGCGCTGGTGCCCCGGTCCCTGGCGGGACGGGGCAGGCGGCGGCAGAAGGTGCATCCCGAGGCGTTCTTAGTTGTTCCGAAGGGACGCGTGCGTGCCCCGGGAGGAGAGCGGAGAGAGCGCCCGAGCACTGCCGGCACCGCTCCCCGCTGCCGCGGTGCCCGCTGGCTGCAGGAGCCGGCTGCGGGCACGCTGCTCACGGTGCCTGCCTCGGGGAGGGCGGCCCTGCCCGCGCTGCCGTGGGCTTGGCTGGGCTGGTCCGCAGGCAGCTGCTGGGACCGTAATGCATAATGTCAGAAAGATTTTCTTAGATTGCTGTAAACGTGTTCTGCTTTGCTGTGCTAAAGCATTTCATCACAAAAATTTGCTCTTTTAGGAATTCGGAAAGAAAAACATGAAAGAAGAAAAGAATTGTTAGTCTCGTGATTTATTTGGAATTGTCTTATTATTGGATCTCAATGATTAAAAAAAAAAAAGGAGAGCGAGAATGCAAAAATAGGATGTAATTAAGTGGAATCTGAAGAAGAGGGAAATGAAATTTAAAAAATGGAAGAGAAAACAGACTAAGAAACCAGTAGGTATTTATAGCACAACAACCACCTTATCACTGACTACTGTTGGCTTGGATCTTTAAAGCAGAAAAAATGAAAGGACATCCAATCTAAATCAGATATCTCAGATATTTAATTCCATATGTATGAGGCAGAAAATTGTTTTGAAATGCAGCAATTTTCTCCCGAGAAAAACAACTTACTTTGCAAATATTGAAGTAGATAGCACTGCATGTCTCTGCCCATAAGCATTTAGCCTGAAGTGGATGATGGCAATTTTGATTGGGGAAATAAATTCTTTCAGGTAAAATGATCAGCAGGAGAGAGAACAAAAGAACCCTACTCCGAAGTACTTAGAAAGTAGTAAGGGGTTTTGATATTCACGTTACTCTGCCTCAGCAGAGAAGTACCGATTTTTTCAGTTTCTTTTCCTGAGCTGTTTGTTACTGCACAGATTGGAGAGGTGAAGTTTCATTACTTACCACATAAGGCAGTCATGTAGTACAGCTTTGGTGTGCTGCCTAAAGCATTAATAATTATAAGGTTTAGTGCCATTGTACATCTGTTTTAGGAATTCTTGGGACAAGCATGGGAACTTGCTTTAAATAAGAAATTGTAAGTTCATGTTGTCTTCTTACCATATTAAATATAATATACTATTTCTTTTTAAATTTTTTCTTCCACCCTCTTTACTTCATTTCCTTTGTCACTTGGTATTCTTTAAACCAGAAGCTGTTGTGAATTAAAACCATATTTATAAAGTACTTTTTGGAGCACCTTATTCTTGACAGGCAGCCTTTGGCACTACCTCAACAATGCCGCTGTGCCAGCTTAGATTTTTAAACCTGATTTTATGTAACAATTTCATTTATTTAGACTTTTTTCCTGTTTTCATTTAGACTTTTTATCTGTTGGAAATTATTAGACTGGTTTGTCTGGGTGAGAAGAATCAGCAAGAGAATAATCCTTCTGTGGCCTTGGGCTAGTGCAGTTGAAATCTCTTGCCTTTCCTGCCATCCTCAGTCCCATTTCCCGATCACATAAATACCAAACTTCAGAGATCTTCATCTGATGCTGGGGATAGATTTATTCTAATGATAGTAATTTGTGAATGACTGAATTAAAAATGAGTTTATACTGTAATGGTTCTATGTATTTTCAGAATGTGGTGTTTTTTCCATAACAGAGGCAGATGTGGGAAAGCCTGGGGGCAGACACAGAATTTTAACTGTGATAAAGAGACAGTAGCCATTTAAATTTTCCTGAGTGGTGCTCTCAGCATTCTGGAACTCTTCCTATTTCCTGGAAATTTTTTCCTTTAAAATCAGTGCTCTACAGGCAAGTTATTAGCTGATTACAAAGTTTGAAAAGTCACTTGGCAGGAGCACAAATCACTATGCTCCCAAGCAGACTGTCTGTTCTAATCCAGCTAACAGCTATTAGCATAATTATACACCAGTGTCTTGGGGTGACAACCAGACCTAGCCTACATCTAAAACAAGCAGTTAGCATGCAGACATATGGAATACCTTCCTCATGTGTCATATTTTAAATCACATCTCTCTGTTGTTAAGATCTATTGCTAATGTCTCTGCAGTATTTTCCCTTCTCTGTCTTATTTCCAGTGTACCTTGTTTCCAAATGTCAGAAGTACTAAATTGTGGCTACTGATACAAACTGACACTGGTTTTATATCTGGCAACTGATTGGTGAAATACTACTGCTGTTTTCTTAAACTCAGTGACAGGTAGGCAGTACTTTTTTCAGATGAGTCAATATAGCTGATTTTAGATGCTTCAGGAGCCCAATAGAGACAACAAATATTCTGGGGCAGGTATATATATATATTTTTTAAATGTTTATCATGCTTTAATTTCTCCCACCCTTGGTTTTATTTTCTGTTTTATAGTAGTTCAGCACAAAGTTAATAATGTTACAGAGATCATTTGTGTTAAGTGTCTAAAGCAAGGAGAAATGAAGGCAGACATATTTTCAGTGGGTTTGTATTGATAGAAATGTTCACTAGTGCATATAGTATGTATTTGATAAAATCTGGAGGATAGGTCTGGCTTCACATCTGTAAAGCTTGCCTGTTTCTTGTAGGAAACCTGACCAGTTTAGGCCTTGGTTCTGATCTGGATGCTGGTTGTTTCTCAGACTACACGAGAAAAAGCAGTCTCCAGGCTGGAAGGTAAAGGACAACATCATTAAGCAGAGGACCCTTACTAGCTAATTTTAATTATAGATTTATTTTTTTCTTTTCCCCACGGAAGGACTAAAAAGATATACCTTTGTCATCACATGTTTTATCCACCTAAGTGCCCATGTTTAAAACAGTATTACTGGCAGTGGAACAAATGAATGAATTCTAAAGAACTAGGTTGCCATACACAGACAGAGGCCTTTGGAATTTCATCCTAATGGAGATTAGTTTCTTCTCAGAGCGCGATTACTTTTTGCCAGTGAATAGGCAGATAGTTCATTTCACAATCTTTCTGACTTTGAGAGCTAGCTGAAAATTAGCACATTACATATCCTGCTACTTGTCTTATTCTTTTACACACTATTCGTGTAACGTTGGATGGAGCAGGTGGTGATGTGTCATACAATAGAACGGTGTGTGTAAAGGTGTTTGCTAACATCTGGGGTGCCCTGAAGCACTAAGGAGATATGGTGCCTAGTATCATCGGCCTGCTCTGACTAGCGCTGGTCAGTGAACCAGCTGACCCTGAGAAGCTGATCCAGCCCTTTGGATGTCTGCAGAAATGCCACTGCTGCAGTCTCCCAAAGGGACGCTGTCTTTGTTTTACACAGCACTAACAAGTTCTACTGGCGTGACAGTGAGTGTACTACGGCTGCACACTAAATCTTCAGTGACATGGCCCATACAAACAACACAACAGTTGCCCCTCTTCTGTGGAATGTAGTTAAAAGAGAGTGAAATTGAAAAATAGAGGAATTAATCACATTGAGACAAGCTCTGCAGGGGGATATGAGAACAAGTATCAGAACAGGAATACTAACTGGAGTTTTAAAAGGAGAATACCACAGTTTCTTCAGAGATACCATCACACATACCTGTCCATTCCATTGTTGAACATATGTTGTACTGAGCTTTTGGTTCTCCTTCCATGTTCATAGCATTTCTTTCTGTTCAAACCATATGAAAAGCTAATTCAACTCCTACACATTATTTAAATATTCAGGGACTGCTGACACAGAATGAGGGCAGGCAAGTTCATGTGGACAACTGAAATGTTGCTTGTAGCCCTTCCAAACAACTCAGGACGGCAGTGTTCCCTGGGCAGGTGTGCTAGTAAAAGACAAAAAGAGAAAGTTCTTACTCCTGTATTTAGTTTACAAAGTGGGTATAAAAAATGCGACAGGCACGGCAGCAGAATAACCAGCAAGGCCAGGACAGCTGCCTGCCCAACCACCCACAGGCCGCTTGTACGCAGGGCACCATCCAGCCACGGGAAGAAGCAAGGTCAGCCTTCCTTTTTGTCTAGTTGTGATGTAATTACCAACTCTACTCTGAACTAAACATTAACCAAGCCAAATAAATATTACTTTTTTTTTTTTTTTATGGGGTAAAAAACTTTAATAAGAGCAAAAAGAAAACTCAGTATTTTTTGAAAATGCATACATTTTAAACTAGTGAATGCCCTGTACGTTTTATCCATCTCAATACAAAATATTTAGTCTCTAATAAAGTCTTTGGATAACAGAACTCACGAATATCACTTTGATGCTAATTGTGAGCAAATGAAGAACCTTTCTGCTGATTTCTGCCTTCCAGGCAGTCACTTTTCCCCGCTCCATGGCAGTGTTTGGAGAGGTTTCCAAGTGGAGCAGCCAGCACTGAGTCCTTCCCTCACCTCTGCCTGATGGCCACAAATGAATCCCTGCACTCTGTGATGGGAAATGAACAACCTTCCAGCATGTCTCAGTGACAGCTTTCCCCTAGTGCCTGCTGTTGTTGACAGCTCCAGGAGTCTACTTGTAATTACAAAGTCATGTTCATCTTGTTTTTCAAAAAGTTTATTCATGTTTATGTTACCTTTTGTGTTAGTCTTTGATACAGTAACTCAAATACAGAATGCACGCTTGAGTACTGTCCTTGGCTGAGATGGATTCTCTTCAGTCTGTTTACTCTGATAGAAAAACTCATCAGCCTTTTCCCAGTGTTCTCAATCCTTCTTCAGGATACTGGAAACCCTGAAAACCCAAGGAAAATGCAATGATGTGGAGCAATAATGTGTCTGTGGTTACAGACAGGGTAGACTGTACAGCACAGGAAAGTTTGTGATTTAGTTACTTAAAATAACCAAACATTTTTATTGGAAAGAAATCCAAGCAGACTGTGGTCAGAATGGAGACCATCATTTCTAGGACAGCAAGGTGAGCTCAATTTCCATGAGAGAGCAAGGGAAGGGGTAGAGGAGTGATGGAAAGAGAACAGGCTAGAGTTCTGAAGTATCTTGGATTACCAATACCAAAAGTAAAAACACAAGTCTGAGGAATCTTGGTAGGAAGGTGTTGGATTTAGGACTTTGGGCTGCCAGCCTGACACATTCAGGACATTTCCACTGGAGAGCTGGCCCAAATGTTTTGATATGCTTAACCTGCTTAAGAACATGCAATTAGACTTAATTTTCATGGTATTTGTTTCTGAATATCACACAGAGAAAATAATAAGAAAAAAATGAACAGGGAACAGCTTTCCATGGATGAGACTTCCATATTTATTGTTATTCCATGTGCATAGAAAATGGCAGTGATTTCCTTATGAAATAGGCAGGGAATGGGAGAGATGTGGATATACTAGATATACTGGACTAGCTTTGTGCTTCAAAATTACACTATTAATTTTTTAAAATTTGGGTTCTTTTCCTCTTAGAATTCACAACACTTTCTTGGTTTTGGGTTTTTTTTTTGTGCATGATGTTTCAAATTCCTTTTTCAATGACACACTGCATTACAAATGGATGGCACTTGAGACCAACGTGGCATTTCCATATTTACACCAACAAAAAAATTTACATGACGCAGTAGCATACAATCCTGACATTCAGTAATAGCAATAAAACAAGGGTAGCCATTGGATTTTTTCTGTACAAACTATCAGAACAAGACTTTTATTCACATTAAAAAAATCAGCTTTAATTTGCTCTGACCTACACACTTTCCAAATTCATCATACTCAATTCTCAAACCTTTCATCACATCGCCCACACCCTCACCAGACTACAGGAGCTACAAGTAATGATACCTAACACCTAAGCAGAGCAAAACCATCCCTGCCAGCTTTTTCTCCTGACAATTCCTCACTCAAAAAACACCCCCAAAAAACAAAAACAACAAAAAAACAACCCCAAAACCAAAACCAAGCCCCCAACCACCACCTCCCCCACAAAAAAAAAAAAAAAATCATCCTTTTTCCTTCTTTTCTTTCACTTTTACATTTCTTAACCAAAACAACACGGGGCCATTCCAGTCCTTCTCAAGCCAGACAAGAAGCATGCTGGGTTTTTCTCTCCGGTGCTACACCCAGGAGTCAGGAGAGCCTGGGTACTGTTCTGCTCGGTAAGAAGATCGTCTGGTGGAATAAAAGTCTACATAATTGGTGGTTGATTTCAGTCCATACTGTGGTGTGTAATCTGAAGTAGCAGGAAAGTGAACTCGATCGTCAAAGTAAGGGTCCTCGTAGCTGTGTGGGGACTGCAGGTACAACCGATAGGCATCATAGTTTTTCCTGGTGCTATCTTCTTGGCTGTAGTACAATTGCTGATGCTGCTGGTAAAATTATATCAAAATAAACTTTCAAAAATGTAATTAGCAGAGAAAATACTTCACCCAAGTGCACCTCTACCCATGACAGTAATGCAGGTTTCAAACCTCCATGAAATGTACACAGGGAAATGGAGGAAATGCCCCTGAGTTTGCTGTGTGTCTCCTCCTACATCACTCGAAGGGAGTAATTCCAAAAGTGCACGACTTTGGAGCTCAGGTACAGTAAGTACAGAACCTGGCCACACCCTCCAAAACCAGCCCAAACCCCACTCAAGTCACAAAAGAAGTCTCAGATCCCACTGTAAGAAGGTGCTGAAACGCGTGACTCCTATGGAAGCAGCCAGGCTGCAGCAGCCCTGAGGCCTTGCGAACCCAGAGCACTGAGGCAGCGGCTGTGGGAACGGGCTCAGCCCCTCCTGTGAGTCCGGGAAGCAGCACTACCCCAACACAGCTCTGGGCTCACCTGCAGCCGCCGGCTCTGTTCTCTCGCTGGTGAGGAATAGGAACTGATGTAAATTGGTGAAGCTTTGCTGGAACCTGGGAGAAAACATTTTAATGCATAAACGTCAGTCTTTATTCATTCAGCCGTAAGTCTACTGGTTTTTATCTTGCCTTTTATGTAGTACCCATACTACTAAATCTGCAGATTTCAGTACCTGCCAATGATAGAATGTAATAACAGAATGATGGCAATGTGCCTCAGCAAGGGTTACAGAAAAGCCAGGAGGCTTATGTTGCTGTTTCTCATTTTACAGACTGAAAACCTTTAAAGCAAGGACTTTCCTTCTCTTTAGTCACTGTCATCTATTGTTTTGCTACTTGTGTGACACAGAAGAAGGAAAAGAGAGATCAGAGAAAATATGAAATCTTGATATAATTTAGTAATATAATAATAATTTACAACCGCACATTAAAATGTATAACATCATCATTATAATATAATGTATACAATAATACAATTTTCTGTACTAGTATTTTAAACAAAAATAGGAATTCCAACTGCCTCTCACCTCCCAGTATAGAAAGGGATCTGTGTTTACTCTGGTACCGGGCAGTTTTACAGAGAACAGCAGAGGCAGTGACACCCTGCCCTGTGCCACAGCCAGGGAATACAAAGAATGGAAAGGGAAAGCTGCAGCTGGCAGCGACCAGCCCGCTAATGCAGCTGTCTGTGTACGACTGCGAACTCTTCCCACAAGGAAGAGTTCCCTTTTCCAGAAGATGCTCAGCTGGTCTCTTACCAGTGTAGATGTCTTTATGTGCAATGACATCGCCCTGGCTACTGTAATACTGCATAGAAGGGTGCGTCCTGTCGTACTCGGAGCGAGGCTCTCTGATTCCCAACAAAGCCGGGGATGAGGACGTGCTGCCAACTGATGGGAAAAGAGAGGTTCTCAAGCTTGACAACAAAAGCCTTTTGCACAGCCAGCCTTCCTCAGCACTCCCTGCTTGAAGTGTTCACAGCCAGGGGGTGGGTAAGGACAGAACACCGGAGCTGCTCCTGGGTGAACACCCTAGAGCTGCCAGCAAGGCGCAGTCACTGCTCTGTGATGCTCACAGGCAGACACAAGACCTTGGTGACACTCACAGCCCAGATATGGGACCTTACCGTGCCTAGGACATCACCTGTGTGGAGGCAGAAGATGATACCCTGCTAACGGTGATGGTTTATCTAAGTTACACTTAAACACAGTTCTTAAGGCCACCCTGTCAGTTGTCCAACCTACCTGGACTCAGTGACCCCTATATACACAGGTGAGCCCTGGGCATGGTGTGCTCTGGGAGGCCAATGGCCATGGGGGGATCCCAGCAAGGGATCACTGAGCCGCTCAATAAGCAGCTGAATCTCAACTGCTGTTGTAAGAAGTTTGTTCTGCTAAATCCTCCTTGGTCTACAGATCCCTTGGGCTTTGTTGGCTCAGAAAGACTCCAGCAATTAGAGTAAAATAGTTAAAACAATTTCTATAAATTTTGCTTAAAAATGTTAGTTCAATGATAACCACTGGTGTGTCTGTTACATCATAGCTCAAAATTCTGTGTTATTATGGATAGTTTAATTACTGGTATTTTCCTGGCTAAATATACCATGTTGTTAAAATTCTGACATGGGTCAACATAATAATGTGTGTTTTAATGATGAAGTGACTGGAACAAGAACAACTGTTTCAGTCCAAGCGTATCTGTTCCAACAGGCATCTGCTGTGCTCAGCATGATGCTGTACAGCCCCTCTGGGGATGTGGGCCTTTCACCAACTTCCACTGACTCCCTTGGGCTTGGCTGTCCTCTAGAGCAGAAAAGCAGACACTTCCTTTTAGGAATTTTTACTAAACCCTCTCTGAAATACAACATCTTCTGAATATTAAATTAGAGCTGCTCATCTACTTCCTACTTGTCACTCAAAGAACTGGAGTAACACAGTTGTTCTGCTGGTGTATCCTGGGAGAGAAAGTGCTGAGATAGAAATTTGACAGCTGGCATCAGAATATCTTTTTACACTTGGGTAGAATCCAGTCATTCCCTGAGCGTAAGCTGTACTGGCTTCCTTGGTGAGTGAGAGGAACTCTGGCACAAACACCACAACAGGTTTACTTCTTGTAGGAAAACAAATCCCTGGTGGAGTCCTTGTTTTTCGAGCCAACCATATTATAAAGGAATGTGTGGGGGTTGTTACTCTTATGTAAAGAAGTAATTAAACAAGAGTGTTGTAGGAATTGGTCACTAATTTTAGCAGTCACAGTAGGTAGGTATTTCTCAGTATTAACAGAGATCTGCTCTAGATAGTCTCTAGAAGAGTAAATTTGGTAAAATAAAATGCCAAATGAAGACAAAATAGAAGGCTTCAGGTATGTTTTGTATCAGCTGTCTTGAAGATCTAAATCCTAGCACTGAACACATTGAAGGAACAATGGTGAGAAATAAACGAGGAAGAGTCAGAAAAGTAATGTTTTTGGGTTTGGTTGCTCATTCTTATGGAACATGGCATAGTTGGGAATGAAAATGAGCTCTTCACTGTGGGTGTGTTGCTGTTTGTGCTGCTAGGTCCCCATGTTCAATGAGGCTACTCCACAATGCCCACACAGCGCAGGAGGAGTGGCTTTGAACAGGGCAATGGTTGGTAACAATGTCCAGCTCTATTCATTGAAGATTTCACTTTGCAGGAACAATTCAGGGAGCACTCAAAGCGTGTGAAGTGCTCTGCTCAAGCACCAAGGAGCAACAGCCTGACCTCTGTGTTTTAAATGGCATTAGTCCCAAGCTGAGAGGTGTTTGAGTTAAAAACATGGAGCAGCAAGTCCCCTTCACCCTCCCTGACTGACCTGACTGCATGACAGGTGACATCTGCTGATTGGCTGTGGATAGAGAAGGATGGGATTTGAATCTCTCTCGTTCCAGTGTTGATACTGGTGTAATAAAGTGACTTTGATTCCATCCATCCTGTGGAGTGGCAAAAAGAAAAACACGTCAGAATAAATTGCAAGTTATAAATAAACTAGGAGTTTTTGTGGCACTGTTTTCTAGTGTAAGCTAATTTTACAATTTACCTTTTTGTAAATGCTCCGGAGGTCTCGGTACTGCCACAACGTGTTCAGTACCTGGGCTGCCGCCTTGACAACCTTCAGTGAGGACCTGAGGAGGTGACGAATATGGCAGTGTTAGAAAGCCACTGAATTCCACTTCAAAAGAACAGCGTTCCTCAGCTTCCTAACAGCCTGAACCTGCTGCTGTGGGGCAAACCAGACCCTGCAACACCAGCGTGAGCACAGCCAACCAGCAGCCTCACCACAGCATGGGGCTCCTGCTGCCCCATGCCCTGCCACAGGGGCCTCCTGCTGCTGACCCAGCACACACTCACAGATTTCATTGCCACTAGACAACCAGAGAACTTGTCTGATGGCCTCTCCAGAGCCCCGATACAGTAGGCAGGACCAGCTCCCCTCAGCCAGCACTTGCCTGGCAATGCTCTTCAAGGGCTTTCCCCATGCCATGTTCTCTTTCTACTGACCAAAGGGCTGCACTAGGTACAATTCATAGTTGCTGGGATACATCCTGACAAAGGTGCCCACACAGTCTGACTTGGAAAAGCTCCAAATATTTTATTAATCTTGTAGGTGTTGAAGAAGTGACTGGCTAACTCATTGAAAACAGGTCCCATGACCATGGTTACTGTGAGCAGCTGTACAAGCCTTCAGAAGCCTGAGACAGAGAACATTGCCCAAGACAACGCTACCGGTGCCTCCTCCCTCCCAGTGAGACTCCAGCTGACAGCTCCTCAGACCCAGACTGCAAAGGCAGATCTCTTTTTCACCCAAAAAACCATTTCCCACAAGCATTTTAAATGGACACAAACAGCTCAGGTAGGATCTTTGCTGCCTACTTGCCTGTCACCTCTTCCCTTTGTTATGTTGACCAGCTTCTCTATCCCACCAGTGTCGGCGAGGGCCTTGGCGTTCTCCATGTTCTTGCTGGTGACCTCGTGCAGGGCGCAGCAGATTGCAGCCACTGTCTCATCTGACAGGATGCTCGGCCCATTGCCCCCTGGTAGCCGATTGACCAGGTCTCGCATCGCATATTTACCTGGAAACACACACCCACAGAACCAGGTCAAAACCCCTGTTCGGTCCTTCACGCTGGAAATTGCGGGACACGTCATAAAACTGCAGCTGAAGGCAGTGAGAAGCAGCACTGTACCAAAATCTGCCAAGAATTCACATTTTACACAGAGTCAAGGGAGACCACATAACAATTTTTGAATTTTTTTTCCCCTTTTAGCTTAAAAGTGTGAGAATTTGAATTTTGCATTAAAAGAGGAACAATTTTAAACAAGAATTATTTGGATAAAGAAGAATTGTTCAAGGAAAAATGTTAAGCTACTTATTATGATGGACAGAGCAATGCACATTGCTGGGCTTCATCTATGGGAGGATTAAAGGAATCCTTACAGTAACTGGAAATTCTTTCTTCTGGATGTTCTGTTCACCTTGTTTGCTACCTGTCAGCACTCAGCTCTGTCAGGCTCCAGTTGCTGACTGATGCCAGAGATAAGCTGCACACAAGGGACAGTAACTAAGATAAGGTCAAGGATTCTTCCTGTTTGGGCTGTACTGTTAATTGAATGATTAATTGATTTTATAGGAGACATGTATTTGCACGTAACAGTGAATAATGAAGGAGCTTTGCATAAATTCATTCACTATCTATTTAAATAATGTGCCTGAAAGGAAAAAAAGAAACAAAAAGGAATTCTGCTGGCAAAAGGAAATTCACTGGGAAATTATCCCCACAACGAACTGCAGCAATACTCTGCCATTGCCAACCCTTCAGCAAGCTCAGCCATATGCTGCATATTCCAACATATATTGTGATTTGTTGGAGTCCTCATCTCTCATTTCCTTCAGTGTCACCCTGTGACCATTGTTCCTTTCCTATACCAGCAGAGAAGCTCCTAAAGATGATTTCTAGCATTTTTGCAGAACTTGCTTCACATCTAGCAATATTTTACCCAATGGTCTGTTTCAGAGTGTGTCTGAAGCCAGAAATTCTTTCAGAGGTACAGCTTTGACAGGGAGACAGAGCAGGTGGAAGACCATTCCTGAGCTGAGAAGTTTTGCCAGGAATGGAAGGAACATCCTGACAAGAGACTATCACCTAAATCTGACCTGCACAGGGCTGGTACAATGGAATAGAATTCTCTTTTTACACATTTCTCACATGTAACACTTGCACTGCAGGAAAACAGACTCTGAATATCCCAGATGAGAAGCTTCAGAAACAGATAACTAAGTTTTGTCCACCTGTATTTCTCTTTTTGAGAATAATGATCCTCCTATCTCTATGAGCAGTTATATCCTTGACCCCACAATTCTACACACAGAAAATGCTGTTGTTACAAAAATGAGACTTTTTTATATCACACCATTTATTAACAGGGTTCACTGAAGCCACAGCAGCCTGAGGCTGAAGCACGTTCAACACTAACAGACTGAGAAAACTCAGGGCAGGAAAGGCAGGAAAGTTGATGGTTATATTCTTGGGTTTTTTAATGCTAGATAAGAAAGGCACAGATGAATGCTTAAAGGGTTAAATATTAGAACTGACAAGACAGTAAATTCTTCTAGCAAGCACCTCTGTTGATGACTTAATTCAGCAAAGACACAGATGATGCTCTATATCTGTGTTTTCCTGGAGAAGACTTCTCCCCTCTCTTCCTGTTCAAGATTGTTAAAAAAGCACAGCTGTCATGGCAGCAGAGCTGTTCCATCCCTCAGGAACACATGGGAGACCTGCACCCCACAGGCAGGTGAGCACTGAGCTCCAAGGAAGCAGAGCTGTGTTTCCATCCCATTTAAGATGAGAGTTTTCTGTCTGGTTGGGCTGACTCCCATCCATGAAAGGTGGACAGCAGCAAACTAATGTGGCAATATTGCTCTGGAAAGCTGCTGCTGTCAGGAAGACTCATTTATGTGTCACAATTGACGTGACACACAAACATCAAGCGTGTTGTTCCCATCCCTGGAATCTCTCCTTGGATTTCCCATCCGAGGTCTGACACCCGGTGCTGGTGCTCTCTGGAGGATGGTCTGTACGTACCAATAAGTTCCTTGTTCCGGACATCTAAGGCCATGTTCCTTAAGGCAGTGGCCACAGATGACACCACTCTGTCGTTGTCCATCCTCAGCAGCTCCACGAGGATGGGCAGCCCCTTCTCCTTCCTCACGGCAGCACGGATGTAGGCTGCGAACTGACACAGAACCTCAGTTACCCACCAATCCTCCACAGCACTGCACTCAAACAGCCTCGGGCTGGACTGGAACTCTCAGGCATCTTTGGTCATTTCCAATAAAGATGACATGTTTGATGTGTGCTTCTTCTGTGATTATAAAGAGCCGGCTCTTTGCCATTTTTCACTCATCCCTCTTACAAAGAGAGAAAGTATCTGAATAGATGATTATTGAAAAGGGAGCAAGGAGGCTGGGTTTTGCTTGTATTTTTTTTTTAATACCAATTTCATAATGGCCAAACTGAAAAAGGCTTAGCTGGCTTGCTGCAAGCAAAGGAAGCAATTAATGTTTGCTGTGTTTTTTAATTTCTCCATAACAAATACATGACACAATATAGCGTTCTCATGTGCTGCTTTTGTAGCACATTATATATGCAATGGCCAGAATGTATGGAAATAAATAATAGAATATGGAAATAAGGTAAATTTATTTGTCCTGGTCTTATTTCAACAGCACCTCCCCTGCAGAATTCACAGTTCGAAGATGCCAGAAAATAGTTTTGATCTGATAAGATCAAAAGATGAAGATGGAAGAAGCTTTTTCTGTTTATTTAAAATAAAGGCCAGCTTCCATATGGCTCTTGTTGCCCCTGCTCTTTGTCAAGGCTTTTCACTGTGGAAACATGACTGCAGCACATGAGCACTAATGCACAGACAAGAGGGGAATGCTCAGATGCACACGAGAAAGTGGTATGTCCCCCCAAACACATTCCAGCGTCCTACTAGAAAAAACAGCTGGAATACAAAGAGGAGGAGGAGCAGGAATTCCCATACCTTCCAATTGCCTGCAGAAAGGTTCTGGAGTGATCCTGCAGAGCCCTCCAGAGTGGCTGGGTTGGAGCTCTCTGCCAGGAGTGTCAGGTATGGCTTCACCACCGATGGGTGCCAGAGCATCTCCACCCCTTTAGGAGACTTGGAAAATCCTGGGATAGGGCCAACTCCATCCCACTGAGAAAAGAATGCAGATTTGTTACCGGACAAAACCTCTGTATTTGCATTCAATGTAGGGTTGTTTTTGTCAAGTTATGTCCTCCCCCACCATGAGCCAAACAGCATCTGAGGTATTTGCAGTACATTGAAAATACAAACCTGATCCTCCTGGGAAGTTTTTTTTTTCTTCTTCTTTTTCTTCCCCCAGCAGCTTGGCTCTGAGTCTTTGCTGGGTGACTCTTTTCCCAACAAGTCATCCAGTTCATTGATTCCCAGCAGCCGTGCCTGTGGTACCTCCAGTTCCAAGCGGTAGGAAAGGTTCCTCAAGGTGCACACACAATTCTCCACTGTCTGAACCAAACCAGAGAGACACCATGTCACTAGTTCTTCCTCATACAGACACAAAAAAAACCAAACCAGTTCAGTAGAGAAGAAAAGGCACTGTGAGCACAAGTGCTAAACTCTAATGCTGCGCCTTGGGCTGTGTTGTGGCTGCTTCTCTAGGAGAATGCAACCTCTCTCAGTTCTGACAATATTTATAAGAGTGGTCTCTGCTATAATGGCTTACTCTTTAGTATTCTGAAAATGAGAATTGTAAGAGCTTATTTACTGTTTTATTAAGAAACAGATACTGCAGCACTGCTGAAAACAAGAGGTGGTTCTGTGTTACACAGCTGAGTTTGGCTGTGCCTCAGTAACCTGGGGCTGGGAGTGATGCCAGTTGAGCTGAGGACATCACCATGCTCAGCTGAGCTATACAAAGCCCCAAGATCAGACACACAGGTTACCACTAAAGTATCTGTAGATGAGACATGCACACACCTTGCTGTCATAATCTGAGGTGTTCACACAGGTGTGGATCACATAGAGCAGCGAATCGACCAGTCCTTCGCAGGACCTCATCTGCTTTCGCGCCTCTTCCCCAGCAGAGCTCAGGTTCCTGAAAGTTGGAATGACAAAAGAACACAGTGTATGCAAGGACAGACAGATAATCACTTATTAGACAGTCTGCATAAGGTTTTTATGTAGCTGATTAGTAACTGGTCAGCAACTCTTAGTGACTAACTTGGTAATTTTCATGTTTTTCTATTAGGAAAAAAAGGACAATTGGAAAAAGCTGTCTACATGATGGAACTTTGTAATTTATAGACTAAAACAATTCCTTTGTCTTTAATATTACAATACAAGAAAGATCCGCTGGATAACATGATTACTCTTTAAAAGGGAGTATTCTAGAAGAGCAAATACCTCAGGCATCCTGTTGTATTGCGCAGAACAAGGGAAGTCTGAAATTTAATTTTATGATCGTCATCAAAGGAGGAGCTGTTCCATCCTGAGTGGGGCACTATCACAGTGTTTGTCAGTGTAGACAGAGCATCTCTAATGATTGTCATCTTCACGGCATCACATGAAGACAAGTTCCAGAGAACCCCTTAGAAGACATTTCCAGAGCAGAAAAGTCAGCAGAGACTTGGCAAACAAACATGAAGCAACACTGGCAAATTAAAAGACATTACTTTAAACATGTGATGTGATTCTAGAAGAGGCAGAATGTGGGGAGCCATCATCCAAGAAGGAGGAAATCAAGGTGAACAAAGTGAACAGTGGAGGAGGGCATGGCTTTGGTTTAGGTTTTTTCCCAGTGATAAGGGTGGTCTGCCCTGACATTCCTGCTACATTGCACCATGTACCAGGGATGTCAGGTACTGAGGAGCAGAGCTGAACATACAAGAAGGGATGTAAAAATCCTATGGAAACTTTCTTCTTGGGAACAACAGCCACAAGTCCAGAGCATGTCCCATCCATCCATTAGCCGTATGGAACTGCTACCCATCTTTTATGCTTGGGCAGAAATCCCTAATCCCCTGCCCACAAAGTCTCCATACATGACATTCAGATACAGAAGTATGAAATCTGATGTAAATTATCAGCAGAACTGTATATACAAATACCTTGCTGTACACAGCATTGAATTTTCTTTTTTATCATGAAACACAGCTTAAATACTTTTTCTGAAGAAGTCATCCTTGATTATAATTCAGATTAAATACCACATGCATTTACATAGTTTGGATCCATCTTATGAATTCTGCAAGATCTTATTTAAAACTGTTGTCAAGAAAAGATAAAAAAAGCCTGTAACAAAACAAATGTTCAGAATCAATAAAGAAATACCTGCTGTGTATGCAGGAGACTTATATGAGGGAAAATCCACCCTAAGTAGAGCTTTAGTGCAACCACCTCAGCATTCACTTCTCCCAATGACTCTGTACTCTGTGCTGTTTTAACTGATCAAGATAAGTGTCCAGAAAAATACCTTGGATTATGGCTCTCTGCTAATTTCCCTTCCAAACTTACCTGTCACCAGCTCTTTGACCTCAGCATCAACTGACTTCCTCAGCAGCCGCAGAAGGGCAGGTATCCCTCCCACGTTCTTCATGGCTATTTTGTTCTCATCAGTGGACTTTCCATAAACAAGGTTCCTCAGCGCACCACAGGCATTCTTCTGAACCTCCAGGACTCTGTGATCCAGGAGATCCACCAGGTGCTTGATACCTCCTAGCCTACAGACCTGGAAAGTGGAATGTCAGGACCATCAGCACCCACTGATATCACCCACCTCACTCCACAGATGTAAAAGGCTTTTGTTTTTATGAGACCAGTACTACCCTTTCTACTTCCAGAAGAATCAGCTGCTGAACCTTATTGAATTGATTGCTACATGGGACCGAACCTCTCCCTCCACCCCACTGCAATGGCTGAAGGTCATTTTCAGACACTTGCTGTGTTCAGAGAATTGTTATTGCATCAGTCTTGTTTCCAGTTTTAAAAGTAATTTAATTTCCTATACCCCGGAATATCTTTTTAGGGAATACTGGAAATAAGAGCTGATTATCACTGTGATGGTCACCAGATCATCAAAACCACTTTTCATCTCCCAGCAACAGTGAATTATGTGGGCTATCTTCTTACAAAAGTTGCCCCAACATTTTATTAACATAAATAAAATTTATACTGAAAATAACATCTAGCGCACACACACATAGTATGCAAATGAAAAGGCAAATTCCCTCAAATCAACAGCTCACAGCTGCTTTGCAAAAACAGCAGGTCTTTGAATGCAAAGTTTCAAGAGATTTCAATAATAATCTGAATGTTCACTCCCATGTACTCTGCCACCACATCACAGTGGCACAAACAGTTTCCTCCATGTTTCTCTAGGATTGGGCTCCTTTCCTCTGCCTGGCAGCTCACTTATTCCCCATGTTGCCTTAAAACATCTTGATAAAAAACAGTGAAAGTGCTCCAGAGCTCCCGGTTGTTCTAGTCTCCAGTCACCAACAGGTTACACACTGCCAGGCTCTGGCAAACCTACTTTAGAGCTCTGCTGGATGACACAACTCTAGGGTAAAAGATTTCCATAGAATTTCCATGCAGCTCTTATGACAGGAAGAATCTGAGTGTGTATAATTACAACCCCCAGGCACTTCAATATTAGCACAGGAACACAAGAGGGTCCGAAATACTGCGGCATGATGAAAAAAGGGGGAAGAGGCAAGAGTCCTGGTTTTCCTGGTACGGGTGCCCTGGAAGAGCAGCACGAGCAGCACCCACCTCTGTTTTCACCTTGTTATCCCCAAAGCAGAGGTGCTGCAGATAGGCAGCTGCGTTGGCCTGCACTGATGGGAACTGGTGCTGGAGCATGTGAATGACCTCAGGCAGCTCTGGATCTCGCCACGCAAACTCCCTTCAGTGGAGAGCAACAGAGAGAAGGCATTACTCACAAAGGATGGCGATTTACTAAGGACAAGTACTGGGGCATCTGAACAGCTTTACAACAATTCAGTTTTGTTCTGGAGTTAAGAGGGCTAGAAGGAAACCCAGGTATAATGGGATAACAGTGGCTCACATCACTTTTTAGTCTTCCAAACTGGAAAAGGACACTATATCTAGTGTGCTTCAGTTGGATCATGGACCACACAAATAATCACTAAAGTAACACCAACCCAAACACTTCAACCTACAAAAAAGTCTCCCGAAAGTTAAATGTATAATGCAAAATATACCCCCTCAACTGTGCTGCTTAGGGGCATCATTTCTGCACAACATTTTTCTTTCAGTGCTTAATGTTCTCCCTAGGCAGAAGCCAATTATAGCTCAACAAAACCTGCACATCCTGAAGTGTTATTGTCAGGATCAGATGCAGGATGGTTGCTTGATCTGAGTTATTCAGGAATTGTAAATTTAAAATCATTAAATAATATCTCCTTCATTAAATCATAATGATTTTGTGCAGACCAGTCCTGGAAAAGTCACGAAACATGCCCAGTTTGCAGATTTAGAAACACAGTAATTAATATTTGCTGGGCCATTTGCCTTCTGTAAAAGAGAACTGGTGAAGGGGGTGGGAATAAAGTAGTGTCTTAAGTTTTCCCAGGCTCAAAAATCTAAGTAAACAAAAATCTAAAACAAACCCAAAACCAAACCCCCAAAACAATAAATCAATCAATCAAACAAACAAATCAACCAACCATCCCACCAAAAATCCCAAAAAACCAAAATAAATGAAAAAAAGAGCAAAGTATGTTCCAAGATCAATAGCTGGGAAGCTGTTCCAAGACTAATGCTGGCCTGACCATTCAGGTCTCCCCAGGGCCCTCAGTCACACGAAGGGGAAGCTCAGGTCCGTGCCCACTTTGAAATGCCCAACAATTCAGAGATTTATTTTTCCATATCTAATGATAGGAAACCCTAGGGGAAACTGGCTTTTTAGTAAAACCAGTCACTTTCACTCTCATTCCAGAGAGCCAGCCCACTCCTACCAGCCCACTCTGAGGTGTGCAACATGCTCCCCTGCCACAGCCCGATATGCACATCAGAAACTGCAACAGATTAAATGTAAGGTAGAAGCTATTCCTCTGTAATAACTATTCCTCTGTAACGAGCTAAGAAGGTGCATCAGCAGTGACAACTGAATCAGAGTTTCTTTAAAGTTCCTTGCTATGAATGGGAAGCATCCCTGCTATAAAGTAACTCCTCTTGCCACCATACCAGAGCAGGCAGCCTCCAAGCTTTACTACCTAGAGCTAAGATTATCCTATTAACATAATTTGGACGAATGCACCATTCAATTAAATGAAACTAATTCTGTCTCTCAATATCTATTAAAAAATTAAGTATATCAATTTTCACTAATAAACAAAATCCATTAAAGCAGCATTTTCATTGCCAAGATGACAGGGACTGGCCCAGACAAGATAACTGCCTGGTGCTGTGAGCCTGATGTAGATGGGAGGAGGGGACTGCAGCAAAAAGCTCCAGTCTCTCCATCTCTGCTTGAGGTTTCCTTGGTACCCAACATGTCCCTAGGACAGCCCTGGAGGCACAGCTCAGCCCAGCTCCTCCAGAATGAGCTGGTTTCTCAGTGAACCAGAATCTGAGGAGGGACTGAAATTCCTACTAATTCCAAATCCACACGGAATATACACATAAGTCCTTCCAAGATGTGCATGGCTGGGCTTTGATACTGCCAGGTTAAATACAAGGTTTTAGTGCACAGTGTCTAGAGTAAATGCCAACGACTATACTACGCTTGTCACAGACTCACACTGTGCACAGACATCTGCAATACCAAACCAATAATTATTGCAGAAATATATGTGCTCACTTTCAAAATGGCACATTTATAAATAGTTTTAACACTTACTTTGTTTTGAAATTTAAGCAAACTGTTCATAAAAAATTCATTCAAATAAATTAGGTCTGTCCTTTTGAATTTTCAAGCCCCAATTCCCATTCATAGACAGAGAAATCTCACTACAATGTTACAGGTTACTAAAAAAAATTTTCAATAACTCAGTCAAATCTCATCAAAGTTGTGTTCCCTGTCATAACGTCTCCATAAAAACAAGCATGAGAGAAAAATGTATATAAATATAATAATAAACTGCATATTCTCACTGCAAGAAGCAGCCTGTGTGGCTGTTCTAGCACTAAAGGTGCAGATGTGAGTATTCCGGCGGCTGGGGCTGGCTGGGCCAGGCAGACCCAGCCCCGCAGGTGTGAGGGAAGGCTGTGCCCGGGCAGCACTTGCCTGGGGTCCTTGTGAATGCTGTCGATGGAGGGCGAGCGCGTGGTGCCGCCGTCGGGCGCGGGGTGCAGGCGGCCGTAGCCGGGCTCTGGCAGCCGGAAGGGCACTGCCCGCAGCGGCTCCGCCAGCGCGGCCGCCGTGGGCAGCCCGTAGGTGTTTCTTTGGTACGTGAGGGTGCTACGCTGGCTGGAGGATCGCTGCAGGTTACCCATGCCTAGGACAGAACAGCGTCAAAACCAAACAGGTAACAAGTGCCTGCTGAAGAGAAGGGGCAACTACTTAAGAGCGCAAGCAAAAAAAACATCAGTCTTGAAAATGTCTACTGTGCTCCATGTTGCAACTGATGTCAGATTTCATGGAGCAGTTCTGCAGTGTTCCATGGAAATGGAGAGGTTAGTTACAGAATGAAAGGTTTGGTGGAATCAGACTCATGCCTCAGCTTCCCTCAACAAGAATTAAAGTAGGAAAAGCACATCCCATGCCAACAAGCAGCAACTCTGGGTGCAAAGTGTTTTCAAAGTTCATATTGTTTATGTGATATTTTGCTTTTCCTAACAACACATACAATTTCCCTGACAAAAGGTAACACCTGGACCATTGCAAAGATGAAGCTGAGCAGTTTGGGAACAAGAACATGCGTCTTCATATCTGAACAGAGCTGGTGGCTCTCGTTCTTCCAAGAAAAGTGGTATTAAGTAGACAAGTAAACAAAGAATTCCAGTTTCTAGTTATATTTCTTCACTGGCACATCCTGACAAACTCCATTTATTCTAGATTGTGGAAGGCAGGAGAAATGCAGAAAACTGGTTCCTTCTTCAGCACTATTCTCTTGGTATTGCAGTTACATTACAAAACATTAAAAAGGCATTTTCAAGTGTGTGAAAACATGGCATATGAGTCGGATAGTTCTCTATAAATACTTCTAGAGAGTTACTTAACTAAATCACTCTAATACTTTAAGAGTTTTTGGAACCACTATACAAATTATTAATCAACCTTAAAGAACAAACTGCATTGCAACATGCATTACATTTCTCTCTACACAAAATAAATCCTAATACTAATCTAATGCCTATGCTCTTCATAATACATGAGTGCCACTTCTATGAGATACTAGAGGAATATTTCAGTTTCAATAGACAATCTGTAGCATTTACCATTATGCTTTGTCGAGAAGTTTGGTAAAACAGTATTTTTACTGTGAAAGACGTGGTAGGTAATTTTAGTGGAAAGCTCTTGTTTTTCTGGATTGATGAATGAAAAAAAAGCCATGAACCAACTCGATTCTTAAGAGAGAGATACACAGAGAATGCAAGAGAGGAAGCAATAAATTCTGTGTGTCACGAATACATTTATCTGGGATGTACCCGTGCATGTGCTATCAAACAGAAAACACTCTGACCCCAGGCTGACAGTGATGTATAGCCCCAAGCATTCACTGCAAACATCACAAGAGCCTTTTAATTCCTGCAGGTTGTTCGAAGTCCTTCAAACCTAGCTTCTGTCTCCATTAATTGATACCCTCTAGCTCTTCCTCGCGCACTGGCGTTCCGTGTGTCCCCCCTGCTCCCTGCACCCCGTGCCCCGGCCCAGCTGGCTCGGACGGAGCCGAGGCCGTCACCCACCAGAGCCGGTGCGGAACAGGGCGGCCTGGGAGCCGTGGTGCAGCTCGATGGTGCCGTGGTTGGGGCTGCGGTACACGGGGCTGTAGAACGTCCTGCCCTCGTAGATGGGGGTGATGTGCATGTCCGGGGACACCGCCGAGCGCAGCTCCTGCCCCAGCTGGCTGTGCTGGCTGGCGTACGAACTCCTCAGGCCTGCAACCAAGCACAGGGACATGCCAATGTGGCCCATCTTCAGCAAAGCAACAGAGCTGTCAGGATCGAATCTTTCTTCCTTTAGCCAAGAAAAGGTTTTGTTCAAACCTACCAGTTACAAAGACTTATTAATTATATTTTTTCCATTTTTAAATGGTCCATACTGAAAGGTTCACTGACAAAGCAGCATTTCCTTGACCAAAAGTTTTGTCCATACACTGACAACTTGAAATCTCCCAACTTAATTTTTTTGGTATAATTTACAGTCTCAACCACAGAGAATAAAAGCTGAGTCAGCGTGCACAGTGCAGAGATTCAGCAATAGAAGGGTAAGTATGGACCTGACAGAAATCCTGTTGAAACAGAGGGCACAGACTGAAGGGGTTGTAATCCTGAAACCGAAACAGCCCGTAGCATTAAGAGCAAACATCTGCTTGATAGTGGCAGCAGAAATGTAAGCACATGTATAAAGGTTTAAATAGCCCATGATGTGAGTATATATAAATAGCTATGCTGCAGCTGGATTAGTATTTTTCACCTTGCTATATATTTAATATTTCATATAAAATGTACACAGCTTTGTCAACTTTGGCATTAACACTGCAGGCACTAAAGCTTTGGCAGTTATCAAAGCAGCAGAATATGTGAAATGAGCTATGCAAGGATGATGAAATGATGGAGATTACAGAACAACGTCAAAAGTACAATGGAGTAGTGATGTGTAACCAAATGTATCCGTCATCTGTGTATTCTGCCCCTTCAAAATCCCAGACCTACTCTGCCACAGTGTCTGCAAGGAAAGCTTTGGGCCATCACTACGAAAACATATCTACAGATGGTGAGAACAGAAGGACTTGAGCAGGCAAAGAGGGCAGCAGGGCCTTTCCCATCAAACTCATTCCCAATCTCTTATCAAACTGGCATATTATTAAGTCTGGCAAACAGAAGTAAGGGAGAAGACACATTTTATCTTTCACTGAGGAATGAGAGCATTTTGGAGTTTCCTGCACTATAATGGTTCAAAAGAAAAATTGCCCTCTATTTCAAAGGGCACGTGGTCTAAATGGAAAATCACCTTGTCTTTGTTCATTCAGATGAAGGTCAGAACAAAATCAGTACACACAAAATTTAAAATGTCAAGTAACTGCGTGTTAACAAGAACTACCTCTCAGATGAATAGATTCTACTTTTTAGGGCTCTATTTTGAATTAGTATTAAAATGGCTACTCTATATTTGACTTGAAGTATGAGATAGTCTAGAAATATCAGTTGAAAAAAACCCTAATATTCAGTGGTAATAACTTATATATTTTAGGAAAGAACTAGACATAAAATTGGTTCCAGGCTAGTATGCTTTACTTTATGTTTAGCCTGCATATATGTTACAGTGAGCTCATGGGCACCCTGTGCCCCCTTCCCCGGGACCCTGTGACTCTGATCAAGATAACCCCTGGACCCTCCTTTCTGCCCCAATGGGGTTGGCAGAGAGCCAGGAGAGCCCACCCTGTCCAAAACCTATATAGACCCCTGAGATTTCCCATTCTCTCTCTTTTGCCCCACTCTCCCGTGGACACCACAGAATAAAGAGATGTAGCAACCAACACCCTGGGGTAAGAGCCTCTTTTGACTATTTTTCCCTCTCCTGGTATTCCTCCCCCCACAGCCCCTCATCTCTGAGCTAGTCGGATTCTTTGGGGGGCTGCGTGGAGACGGGGAAAACTACACATATACATTTAAATGTACTTTATTTCTGAAAATGCTGACATGCCTCTGTAAGACTTAGAATTTCATTTAGCAACTTAAATCATAGGACTTAATTCAATGCATGGCCAGCAATTAATACTCATAAAGCCAGTATTGATGAGGAACTTGCGATTGACACATCAGTGTTTACAACTGACCTGACACTGGCACTGCAATTGTGCCCCAGTGCTACAAGGTTTCATGCACAACACCAGAACTGCATGCTGAGCTTTCTACAGCTGTGGTCTGTGCTGGATACTCACCCGTGAGGCTGTCTGGCCGTGGGGGGACCATCCTCTCATAGATATCGTACTGCTGTCCGTACTGTTCCATGTCATGAATTGTCCTCTGCAGCGTTGTCCCCAGGTGCTGTGGGACTGCTGTCATGCCAGAGCGCTTCGGGGAAGAGGATCCCAGCTGAGTCTGGGATGGAGAAGTCACTCTGGCTTGCGCATCAGCAAGGGCAAGAGGAGAGCCGACTCTGCCGGCGCTCTGGTACGGGGCAGCGCCGCTGCCGGGGTTTGCGTGCCGCGAGGTGAGCGAGCCCACGCGGCGCACGGCCGAGGGCGAGGCAGGTCTGTGCGCGGCGTACGGGGAGCCCGCCCGCTGAACGGGCAGGGTGGTGGATGAGTACGCGTGCGAGGGCAGGGATCTCTGCTCAGCGACGCTGGGAGAGCCGTAGCCGCTCCCCAGAGATGTCCGCAGGGACCCCCGCGATGGGGACATGCTCGTGCTGACCACGTAGGAGGGAGACTGTGCTCTGGATGGCACCGAACTGACCCGTCTCATCACACGGTTGGTAGCAGTATTTGCTGAAGGCTGTTGAAAATCAAAAACATTTATGAGTTTTATCATTTAGGTCACAGAGTGGATATTGTTCTCCTGTAAGATGGAGAACCCTGCAGGAGATGCACACAATTTAATGGTATATACAGGCAGCTGGAGTGTAGCTTTTACCCTAAACCTAATTCCTTCACGTTTCCTTGTAACTTTTTTCCTAAACAATGTTTCTTAGTATATAAAATCACAGTTTAATGTTAAAAACCCACCTGCTTCTCATTCTCATTTGGCTTGCTATGTCAATCTTCACCTATGCTTTCCTTCCTCACTACTCAACTCCTCTGGAAACTCACGAACAGTACTGCAAAGAGTTCTGGTATAATCCAGAAATATTCTAACATTTACTGTCTTACTATCATTCCATTTACTGAAAAAGAAGGGAAAAGCTAGAAACCATAGAATGTACAGGAATACAAGTAGCATCTTCCTTTAAGAACTATGCTTATATACAGGCTAACTTCTTGGAAGGTTTTCCCCCATTTCACAATGAATTTTGAGTGAGTGATACTTTCTTGATATGATAATAGCAGTGTACTGTGCAGTCAGGAGTGCTACTTCACTTCAGCTCCTGTGAATGACCCAGATCACATGTGCTGATTCCAGCAAAGGAGTCTCTGCAGCAAGCTATTCCTGCTTTGTAACCAGTGAAAGCATTAAACAAAAACTAATTTTGTGACATTAAACCCAGCCCGTACAAAGCAGGGCCCAGCTATACAGCTGCTGTCTCTAAACCCTGTTGGAGCCTGTGCACAGCCAGAGGTGCATAGTGCACTGGTCAGAGTACCTGGACTGATGTCTGCCCCTCGGCGCGTGAGCTTCTCACCACATCAAGGTTGTTGAGGGGTCCACCAAGGGAATGCTGCTGTCTGATCTCTGACTTGTTCAAGTTTTGGCTGTTATGGAAACTGCTTATTTCCTGGTAACCACTGTCAGAATAAGAATTCATTTGTGTTGAACTTCTTGAGTTACCTATGGACCCTGTAAATATGAAGCCAGCATAAGAATAAAATCATCTAACAAATTCACCAAGTATTATATATATATTGTTGCATCATAACTGTATTATCGTTTTTATACTGTCAATAAAGAAATATATTCTAATATTTAAAATGCACACAACAGACCCTCACTTTCATGGAGAGATGTCTGCTCTGGTGAGTAGAGAGTCCCTTGCTCTGCTTCTGTCCTAATATCAAAGGCATTGGTGTGAACACCCTCTGACACCTGGGGTTTGCTTACACTGGTGGGCGGAGGATCTGAAAGAATAAATTATTTAGATAAATCCAGTGTTTCATATGCAAGTTTCCTGAAAACTCAATAATGATCATTTTCTCATACATACTAATGAAGGACTTAACCAAACAGAATCAGTTTACTGACAGACAGGTATCATCTCCCAAACACAATGAATAGAACATTAATATAAATCTCTGAGAATTTTGTTACCTGAAAGTTTTGATGTAGCTCTACAACTCTAATTTTTCAAATATATGTTCCAACATATATTCTCTGAAGAATAGAAACACTGTGCAACTGTGCTGCAGTGCCCAGTGGATAGCTACCCTTGTCTTAACGGCCTGTAATCAATACTTCCAGATGTAAAAGGCTGCGCTGAATTTCATCCCTGTTTGTGTACTATGAACACTAGTTGCTCCAAATTTCTATACATTTTCTACTTAGTAAACTAATATCTAAATATTTGCCTCTTAAGCTAACTTCAGTTCCAAGAATGTCATCTGAACTGTACAGACAAATGACAGTGTTGTAAGGAAAGGCAAAGGAGGCACAGCAATGCTCTTATGAAGAAAGGAAAAAGTTAAAGAGTCTGGAAAAAAAGGACAAAGACGAGGATACTGAATCAACATTATTGTAACAGAAATATTAAGCATTCAGCTATCATATTAGGCAGGCAGCAGAGATGCAGTACAGAACCACAGAATGGTTTAGATTGGAAAAGCCCTCTGAGGCTACATGGTAGCATGAGGCTACCACTGCCCCATGATCCCAAAGTGACACATCCACACGGTTTTTAAATCCCTCCAGGGATGGGGACCCCACTCTGTCCTGGGCAGCTGTGCCAGGGCTGGACAGCCCTTCCATGAAGAATTTTCCCTAATATCCAGGCTAAGCCTCTCTGAGGAAGCAGAGTAGACAATGGAGGTCATGTTTAAAGGTAACATTAATGAAACGTAAATTCTTGCTGCAGAAATCCATGAAAGAGCCTGGGTCAAATCCAATGGGAAGGTGCCAAGGAGCACCAGCCCAGCCCCAAGTACAGCTTGGTGCCAGAAGGTGTGGGCTCTGGACAGTGATGGCTGATGCACAGAAATACTCTGGCTTTTACCAGTGGCTGCACACAAAATGCTGGTCTCTCACCACCTGCATAACAAGCCATAAGGAATGTTCATACTAAAAATGTTACTCAGCAATTGCTATTATGAAGAACGTTTGAACACTAGTCAGATTTTTAAAAAATCAATAAATCCTAGAAATCCTAGGCAGTCAGCAGTTATTTACCAGTAGTGCATTCTTTGGTCAAAAGTAGCATGTAAAATTTGAGGCCAGTTATTTTACTAGAATAGGAGTATTATGATCAAATTTAATTAAGATTTAATAAGAAGTGTTACTACACTTCCATTAGTTTAATAATCAGTATGCCTAGAGATGATCCAGCGAACCAACACTGCCAGAACTGACTTCACAGTCTGTTACACCAACCCAACACCAGATGGAAACAGCCACCAGTGGGTGTTCCATGTTCTTTGGAATAAAACACTTGGAGGACTTGGACATTTACATTAGGATTACATCCAACTGCAATAGTTTAATCTTCAATATTTTGTTTATCTAATACAAGGCCCTATTATCTCAGTTACTGGATATTACATGATACTGAATCAGTGTCAAACTGACAATCAGTTTGGGGAGAGACACAAGAAGAATAAGGTCCAATTGTGCTGTTCAGTGCAGATGTTCCCAGGACAGAGGTTTGAGCCCAATCTCGCTCCCATCACACACTGCCCACCAGGCCAAAGCCTTCATAGGGCTAAAAAGTAAAGATTGTTTAGGCTGTTTAACAAAGGCAAGAATGCACAATAAAATGAATTGTTTTCTTTCTATCTGACAGCATTACCATAAAACAGGAGGAATGCCCTGAACAAAATAATACCCTTCTTATAAATGGCTGATCCAATATTCTATTTATAAGCATCTGCAAAACAACATAACTTTATATTTCTGTGAAAAATTCTGTATAATTCTACCGATGCAGAAAGCAATTACAGCTACAGTCACATCTTATCATCCACTGATGGTTTTGACATAAACCACTACCTACAGTCACAGAAAAGGCGATTTAAGGCTGTGGTTTAATCCATCTTTAACTTCAGTATTTTCAGATTACAGTTCACAAAGCAACTAGTGACACTTCTACAAAACAAAGATTCATGGTGAATTGGGGAATAAAAGCTTATAATCAAACCACAATCACAGCATAAAAGTAAACATGAAATGAAATGTAGATCAGGAACTTCTAGGCAAGAAATAGGGTTTTTTTTCCCAACATGCCCACTTCTGAGTAATTACTTCAGGAATGGCTACTTTGAATATAGAGATATGCGAAATACGCATCTAGGTTTGCATTAACACATAGAGCATTAAAACAGAAGTAGAATTTTTGGCCATATGTCAAGTGACTGCTTAGCAGGGAGATGCACATGAGATTTCTAAAGAAAAATATACAAATGTGAAGGGAGAATTAAATAACAAAATAAAAGCATGAGCTGGATGAAAGAAGGAAAGGAAGGGAAGGGAAGGAAGGAAGGAAGAAAGAGAAAAGAGAAGGGAGAAAGGGAGAAAGAAACTAATAGAAGGTCAAGGAGAAAAGTGAGTAAGTTATGGGAAAATCAGAAGAGGAAATAAAGCAGTGGAATGCAACTGGCCAAAATAATTAAGTAAAACAACACCTGAGAGCTCTCAGTAGGAATCTGTACCAGTTGTGAAATGTCATATTATTGGGATATTATAAAGCAAGGGGAAACAATGTGATTTAAAAAATCACCAACAAACAAAACACACAAATCCAACATTCACATTGAAAAAAATATGTAAGACTTGTTTCTCAGTTACTCGAAAAAACAAATTTGATTTTTGTTTAAAACCACTGCTGAAAGAGTACCTGAAAAGCACCACCATGACTGGCAAAAGTTAAACGGCAGTGCAAGTAGGCTGTTGAGAATATTAGCTTTAAAATAAAGGAAAAAAGCTAACATGTGCCTCACCTCAGCTGCAGCAACAGAAACCATGAACATACAATTATGCACAAGTTTAAGAGCTTAATCTCCAAATAAAACAAAACCCAGGAATGGCATATAGAGTAATCCCAGTGATGGTAATTATGAATATGCTTGATTGAGCAAGCAGCAGCAGGCAGGGCCCCTGTGCAGCACCATACAGCACTCTGCACGAGTGGGAGGTTCTGCAGACCCGGGTTCATGCAACTCTCACCCTCCAGTGCCAGCTGCTCTGGGGTTGCACTGGGCCATTTTGGCAAGCATGACAAGAGCACATGGTCACACAGCACAACAAGTGACTTGCAGGAGCCTCTGTCCATGCCTGTCCTGCAGGGGCTCCTGCACACTCCAGAGCCCGTGGAGTTCAGAGAGCAACTCTGCAATGTCAAACATCAACTGATGCACACAACCTGGCAGAGCTCTGTGCTCTGGCTGTCAGGGCCAGGAGGGATTATTCCAACAGACCAGGGAATGCCACCATGAAAATACAGTCCTACCCTCTCCCCCAGCATAACCAGGAGCAGTTGTGGCAGTACAAGAAAAATGCTTATTTTGGAAAGAAAGTTCACACTATCTCAAGATACAAAAGTAGAACAAGCACTCTCAGAAAAACCTCCACTTATTAGATATTTTCTCAGTTAAGTAAGAACATCTGTAAAAAGAAAATAAAAAGAGCTTTCAAGCTTAAAACATGCAGTATTTTTTCATGCTCCTTACCTGCCAGGGGGAAGACTCAAAAAGTAAATTTTAGTTAATTGCAAGGAAGACCCAATACATGACAAGCCTTGTGTAGAGTCACAGCTCACACAGAAATACAAAGCCACAGAAAGATACAAGAAAAGTACTTGCAACTACCTATGAGCTCAAGCACCTTTTACAGTGACATAGAGAACACATGTGTCCCATGAGTGACAAAGGAAACATCAGTGTCATACTTTAGAAAACACACTTGGAAAAGAAGTAGCATTGCTGCATTTGTGTCAAAAAAGCAATGAATGCCAAGAAAATAAATCTACTTGGGCTTAAAGCAAATTGAACATAAAGCATAATACCTGAGGATCTCCAAGGAAATGACTTCTCAGTAGAGCTGCGGAAAGAAAAAAAATTATCACACAAATGAACCATTGTCGTTAGTTTGGACTTCTTATTTTGTTTTTAATTAATCATAGAAACCTTCACAAAACCCCCCAGCAGATAAAACTTGAATAGTCCACGTAAATACCACTCTTCAGTGCTTTATACCTGACAACCAAACCACTGGCCATTGAGTTCAGCTTTCTATTAGTCTGTGGGAATTATTCATTGTAACTTCTTGTATGTCACAGCACTAGGCAGCGCAACCTGTCTGCAACAGGAGAGGTGAGAGCATGACTTACGACACAAACTCCTGTTTAAGGGGGTATGCTGTCCATGACAGCCCACACCAGTGTGTGTCACCAGCAGCACTGCACAACCAGCGTGCACAGCCCACAGACACCTGTGCACCACCGGCACCAAACATTTTGTTCGGACAGCAGCAGTCACTGCTTGTGGCAGGGTCTAGCAAAGGAGGTTTGGGGATCACCACTTGAGAGCATCTGGCTTCTACATGTACAGCAGTTCAAAAATCGTAGGTCTGTTCCTGTTAATTTTTTTCACTGTTTTTCCAGTTTCCAGTTTTCCAGAGAGAATTCTGATCCTTTATACAGAACAAGTCCAACCACCTGACACACAGCTACAACTCTGAGAGTGAGGAGGTGACAGATGTCACTGTCCAGGTTAGCAAGATGCCTTCAGAGCCAACTACTGCACAGACCAAGCAGGTGTCTCCGATATCAGTGTAAAACCCAACCTTCTCCTGCATTTTTCCAATACTGATTTTTTACCAAACTATCTTCACCCTTTTGTTCCTCCACTGAGCCATGTGCTTTCCTGTGTTCACAGTAGTACTGATGCAGAATTCATCCATAGCCCATATTTAGACTAATGTTAATAACACTAATGTGTTATTAACATTAGTCTAATTATTTTTATGGGAAAATGTATTTTCTAACTCTAAATATAAAATATCAAACTTTGAATAATACATCATTTTTCACAGTGATTATAAGCTACTGTTTTCCAAATAAAAAGCTCTTCAAAGGAAAAACAGGCAAGTCCATCCAATTTGATTGTGTCTAAATATCAGCATGAGACTGTGATTTTGGGTAAGATGTAGCAATATCTAAATTACCTTTTATTTTACTTCTTTCTACCACAGCTACCGATTACAAAAAACTAGCTCAGTCACAAGAACAGCATGAGAACATCCTTCTTTTCTAAAATGAAAACAACCATTTAGGAACCTTTTTGGAAACAAAATATTTGTACAAAATAGTGCTAAAGATACATGCTAGCACAAACTGAACTAGAGTTACAATGACACTTCAAGTAAAAGGAGAATTCCGACGCAGACTTCATGTGTCTGAAAGTCAGCCTCTGGCCCCAGAATTCCCATGCTACCTGAATACCAAGTTTTCCACTCTTGCCCTTTTGCTCTGCTCTTCAGACTTTCAGGAAACTCAATTCCTTACACTGAGGCAACATGGCTCTGTGTTGCTGGCAATGGTAACACATACGGAATGCACACAAATACTTTATTGTCACACATGCAAGGCTATAACTCAGAGCACATTCCTGCCCAACATACCTGACTACTTGACCTTCCTTTACAGGTACAGAATGTAGAAATGAAAAAGGCTACACTGACCATGGGTCACAGGAAGAAAGCTGCTTCATCAACACTTAACTGGTTAAGCATTTAACTTGACTCTTACTAAATAATTTTGGCATAAGTCTAGCAACATCGCCTACTGATATCATAATCTGATTTTGTCACCTAGCAGGTGCAATGTTAAGAAAACAGCAATTCTGCCAGCTTTGAGCAGTAACTCCACTGCATTTCATCCCAGTGTTTAAAAGCCTCTGTGGTGACACTGCAGGGCCCATGCCGAGCTGTTGCTAGAGTTAGTCACAATGCTGTCTCTTCCTGACAGCAGCCTGTAATATATCCCAAGAGAGCCCACATGTAGCAAGCTGCACTTTGGAAAATGTTAATTTAGCCCACTACTATCCTTGGAAAAGAATTAGGTTAGTAGAGTAGAAATGCAGAAATATTCCTCTATCACAAATACCATAACAGCTTGGTATGATGTACGGCTTTCAGTTAGAGAAGATAGAGACAAATATGACAGCAACACAAATATTTGGTAACTGGAGATGGACCATGCATGCAAAATGTGTTGAAATCCATTTATGCCTTCTTTTTTTTTTTTTTTTTTTTTGCCCTTTTGATGTTTTTCTCACTTGTATTTTTAAGGATTTGGATTAGTTTATTTGGGTTTTTTTTTTGAGGTTTTGATTAATTTGATTTCTTGTTGTTTGTTTTTTGGTTTTGCCTCTTAATTTCACACCTTTTCCTTGCCATTTCACTACTTTAGTTCAAAGCTATCTTAGATACAAAATTGAACCAACTACTAATCTGGAAAAAGTAAAAATCTGATAAATGGAAAAAGTTTTGCATGAAAACATTTAGAGACAAAACACACTAAGGGTCACCAGCACTGCTTTACATTTTCATATGGCAGCTCACAAACACTTTCCAGCTTTGAGTTTCCAGGTTAGAACAGGGGCCAGCAGCTCTCTCAGTGAAATGGCTCTGCCACTCTGCTAAGGCAGAAGGGGCTGGTGGAGTCTCAGCTAGGTCTCAGCCCGCACCTGTGCACAGCACAGCAGGCCTTCAGGAACAACACTGACACTTAGGAAGCAGATTTCTGATTTTGTTAAGCACAATTATGATCTCCAGTTCCTAGATTGGACAAGTCAATTCCCAGTGCATCTTTTGCAGGTATTGCATAACATTAAACAGTTTAAACCTATTATCTCTGCAAGTACGCCACAAGGTGAAAAGTATTTCTCATTTAAACAGCACCACTTGAGAGAAAAGCAGTGATTTCTGTTGCCTACCTTCCTGCTTGGCTATACTGCTGCTGTCATAAAGAAAAGGCAACAGATGAAAAAATTAAGTACTATTTATTAAATATTTATAAAATGTGAAAAGCTGTAAAAAGCTAAAAATATAATTCTGTAAAAAATGTATGTACTTCACACATATTCCTGTAGTATTTCAGTTCCCTGTGTGGCTACGCCTCCATCGTTGGAATACATCTGTGCTGTGAGGCGGCAGCAGCAAAGGGCTGTTCCCGGTGAGCCGGGCGCGCTGCCTGCAGAGCTGCCAGCCACACTCCATACCTCCACAGACTGAATGTGCCCTGTTACTTGTCCTTTAGCTTCCATTTTAAATATCTACACCAACAGCAGTTTACAACTGTATGCACTATATAGAAAACTCAGTGTAACCTTAAATTCTTAGTGTAGGGGGATTTCTCTAATAAAATGCCATGTACTAAATTCCATAAACTTGTATTACACCTTAGAAGCAACTGGAAACCATGAAAATCAATATTTTGCTTTTCTTGTTGAGACAGGTAACGAGACATTTTCAAAATATTTTAAGTAAATGAGGTAATTTTCAGTCTTCAACTTTTCTAACTATCTTCTTTTCTAGCTATCTTCTTGAATTCACCAATGTAACTGATTCGTCCACCCACTCTGCCAGACCCTATACCAGGAACCTAAGCAATCCTATGCTCCCTGCAAACAAATTAACCAGCACTGCCACCAAAAGCAGGTAGTCCTGGGACTTGCTGTGTGTTTCCAGGTGACCCTGGAAACCACTAATTTAACAGGTATGAATTCAGAAAGTGTCTGGAATACACTGTAATCATTAGAGAGGCCTCTTGAAACTGTCCTATAACTCTTTACAGCAAATCTGCATTTTTTAAATCCTTCAGATATTAATAGAGGTGAATAGCTATCAGTGAAAATATACTTATAGAGGACATAAGCACCACTAAAAAGCCTTTAATTTATGGGACAAATGAAAGTAAAGTCATCAGGACCTGTACCTTGTGCTGGCGATACTTGGTGACTCTGCTCCAAGCCTACATCTCTCTAGCTGATTAGCCACAATTTGCCTTTCCACTTCCAGTTCTCTGGTAAGTCTTTGAAATTGAAGCTCCTGAAATTTCAAAATAAAAAGAAAAGCATTCTTGATGTTAAAAAATGGGTGTGGATTAACTCTGAAGCAATCACTGATTCATCACAGTTGTGTGTTGTGTTTTGATTCTTCCTTAGGTGAATAAACTATAAAAGTGGAAATTAAATGGGTCTTTAAATCAGTGATTCATGCAAATATTGATTAATTACCTGTTACAGAAAGAAAAACATGTTTAAGCATTCTTGGGTTTTTTTACTCCTGCAATTAAAATTTTTGTGCCTTCTTACATTACCACAGTCTAAGAAAATCAGTGCCTATAAAGTCAGTCTTCAATTTAATCTATAAACAAGGAAACTGGAAAATTCCTAACCTTTCCAATCACAAACCTCCAAATTCTAAGCTATCCTACATTCTGACTGTAGTTGGAAACCTTAAGATCTACAACTTCAAACTGGCTGAGTGTAGACATGTGCTATTTCACCTTTTCTGAGTTCAGTGTTTTTATATTTCTTGGTCAAGGGTACCAAACTTCTTCAGCCTTTTTAAGAGGATTTTTGAATGCAACAGTGCAAGGTTGATGTGGGAAATACCAGTGCTGCACAGGATGGGTGTTACTGAAACCTGGAACCATTTTCTAAAGCTCTCTGAAATCCAGACTGTGTCACATCAAAGGATATTGAGGGAGTTTTTCTCCTCAGCTTTTATTGACCACAGAAAAGGGTTCTGTTGAGCAATTGCATTATTTTCAAACCGATACTGTAAACCCTCTGAAGTTTAGGTAAACCATCTAAAAATAGATGAACACCAATATTTAGTAATCAGATGAAGCACCAAGCAAGTCTTATCTAGAGGTCAAGTGCAACACAGAGCACTCATTTGATCTGAAAGCTCAAAAGACTGAGGAGGTTTCTCACGCTTATGTTATGGTACTGCCCAGCAGCTGTATGGAGCCAGGGATGTCAGCTCCTGCAGACTGCTCCTTCACACCCCACATCACACGGAATGGGGCAGAACACTTCCCTTTCACCAACCACTCTCCACTCCTGCCCTTCCAGAGCATACATGCAATTGTGGATACATCCAAACATTTCTGATAGCTCCCTAACCAAACTGAATCAACACCCTAACATCCCCAGTTTTGGCCAGAAGAAGTGGGTTTGCATCCAGGACACGTTTCCTGTTCCTTACCATTAAACCAATATTTATTAACAGCAATGTCATGGATGCAAACTGCCAATCTGAACCTATTGTTACTTACTGATCTTTTAATTAGATGAATAAAATTAAACATGCTAGCCATTAATTGCTTTCATTCGACCAATCTGTATTAATTTCCCTTTACAGATAGAGGCATTAATGAACACATTATTCTAGAAAATGTCTTGCTGCATAACATCTCAAGTAATAAACTGTCCATTTAAATAAAAATCCCTGTTTTTTGCCCCACTCTATAAAAATTCAAAGGCAGTTAAAACAGAATAAATATACTTCATTCTTCTTGAGAATAATTCTTAAGAGAAGAGGTGAATGACATAGTGGACAACAGAGCAATACATTTTACTTCATTTATTTAAACTACATTTAAAAGCAAATCTCACTTGTATTCTATCAGAAAAACTGAGATAAGGAGAAACAGGAGAAAAGCCACCAAGCCTTATTTGGCCACTTCAGAGACACACTGCTGAGTTGGGAACAACACCATCAGCTGTCTATTTACATTGTTCCTCACTTTATCTTGGTGTTGACCAGAGAGCCACAAACTGCACAGTGCACTGAACAGCAGAGGGGTAAGAGGCCTGCTACTCATCTGCCAGTTATAAATCACGCTGATGTTTAGGAAGATCCAATGTGCTCTTGCAAGAGCAAGAATAGTAAGAAAAAAAATCCATCTCTGTTTTCTAGTCTGAGTACATTCTGGCAAGCTCAGCCTGAGAGTCCAATGAAGAAGCAGTTTGAACTCTGAAACCATGAGTGCTGACTTGTGTATGTGCCTCCTTAAATTTGAGATCTGCAGCAGGTACAGATATTAAATACCTGCAGGTGCAGGTATTAAATACCTGCATAAATACACAAGATGGATAGTTTTAGAGCTACTGTCTTTTTTACAGCTGGAATACCTCATGCTTTAAAACGTTTTTCTTTTATCTTAAATCATATTATTAACATTATTATTATAGAAAACTAAGTCCTAACCAGCTCTAAATTGATCACCTTTCTAGGTTATGCTTCCTTATAATGAAATTTTATACCACTCTGAGTGCACATTGGACATACCCCCACAATGGGTATGTGGACAGCACACTAGTTCTGGCAGGAACAGCAGACTAGTTCTGGCAGCACATTAGTAGTTCTGGCAGGAATCTATCGAAATTTGTTTCTCTCTCCAGCTTTGGTGGGAGCAGTGGGAGGGCTCATTTCTTGAAGAGGATGCTCCCTGCACAGAGCCCTGCCCTGGGCATAAATCACAACTCACTGACTCCTACAGCACTGCCTATTGACAAAATGGCATTGTAGGACTCAAATACAGCTCTTAATAAGCTTAATAGCATTTGCAGCAGAACACCTATGTGGCAAGCACATAGTAAAATCATAGACATGAAATTACAGAACACTGCCATACTGCATCCCAAGGAGCAAACAAACCTTCTTAGACACACTACACTGGCTCAGCCAGAACTACTTTTATTCAAAATTATTCAACATACATTGAGGGGAAAAAAAGCAACCTGTAATTCTATAAACCTCTTTAGCAGCAACTGCTTAATCACCTTATCAAACTGCAGTTTTTATGTTCCTAACCTAAAATTCCACTGCAAAGCCACAGGCCATAATTCTTAATACGAAACTGCAATAAAAGCTTTAAGCACAATTTCAGCTCTGGATCAAGAAGCACACACACACAGGGCAAGAAAGCAGCTCACTTTGGAAAGCAGGTGCACTAACTGCAGGCAGACAGGCTGCTGTGAGTGAAAACCAGAGCCCAGAACATTTTAGAGCTGTCTAATCTCATCTTGGAGGCTGAAGCTTTTTTTGGAGGAGAGCCAAACCCTGTGTTGGTGTTGTAGTGTTTACACCAGGTGACCAACATCTCTTCCTTGGCAAGCTCTGTCCAGCAGGAATCTCACTTGGGATGACATTTCACTGCACCAAGGTACAGGCAAGACCAGTTACACCAAGCTCAGCAGCCTGCATCTGAGAGGAGTATTTTTACCTTGTGTTTACTATTTCTTATTCAACTGTAAACACAGTGCAGAGCCACACAACTTCCATCACCCATGAAAGTTCACACAGTGCTACAGAAAAGGCTATTACTTTTTGGATATTTTCATGATACAAATGTGCAACAAAGAAGAATAAATGTGCAACAAAGAAGTTGATTTATACCTTCCTTTATGTTAACCTCTTGCACTCATCTACGCAAAACTGTCTCTTCCCACCTGCCATAATTCAGAGCTAGACTGAGCAACTGATTACTTAAAACCACACTGAATACCGTATTTTCCAAATGAATACCGTATTTCCAAAGTAGTGACCCAATATTTAAATTCTCTACCAGAATCTACTGCAGAAAAAGCCTGTACTTCTAACTAACCATATTAGATCAACCTTAATATTTTCTGTAAAAATTAAGTTTACTCATGCACACAACTGCATTTGCATACTTTCAGTATCTCAGTATCTTCTAAAACAGAAGACAAGAGAGAAAAAATTGGACAGCGTAGAGAGAATCACAGATTACAGGATGTGAGATGACACAGCTACAATTACTGGCTGATCATACTTAGTCTGTATTCAACAGCAGCAGACCATTAAAGCCCTTAATACTTTTATGCATGCATTGTTCACTAGTCTGGTACAACAGTTTAGTGCTGCTCTAGCTGATGAGAGATCAAAATTTTAGCATTTTATAAAAAGCTTACTGTTGCCAGTGGCAGAAGGGAAGAATGGTACTGGAGGCATTCCCGGACTGCCTCTGACACGTCCTCTCTGAAGCTTTGTGGCAACACTGGGGCAGCTCAAGTCAGTGCTGGAGCTGAGGGTACTGCTCTGCCAGCTGGGCACCAGGGCTCAGTTGCTGCTGAGCAGACAAGCTGATAATCTAAACCAAGTGTGCTACACAAGGTGTCAATACTCCAGCATATGTCAGAGGCACCCACAGCTCCAGACAGGCTCTTTTTCAAAGGGAGCTTCTCCTCTGAAGCCTAATATGACAAAGGAGAAAGGAAAATTAACTTCTGGGTCATCATATGGATAAAGGAGTACAGAGAATTTTGATTAGGGAAATGAGCTAGCTACTTCATCTGAGACAGCAGTGGCATTAAATTTATTTTAGAGTAGGACCTTTAGGAAGTTGACATCTCAGACTTGACTCACTGAAATTAAAACACTGGTGAACAGCAGAAACTCTAAACCTCAAAGTTCTAGGATTAAGTAGGCAAGAGTGACCTATGCAATTGAACACAATACTATGAGAGTTGGAAGGAAACCCCAGTTCTTCCAGCCATTCACAAAATGTTGACCAAGATTTTTGTTTCACTTATGACAAACTTGGGAGTCCATTCAACAAAAAGTTCTGCCTTCAATTCAGAACTGCCACACATTTGCCACCTAACTGATCACTAGACGCATGCAAATCAGAATTTCAAAGTTTGTGCCCAATTACAGGAAGTGCATTTAGTAAGTCTCTTTTCAGGTATCTCCATGAAGTGACATGCCTACATAGAGTACTGAATGTACAGCACTACATATTTGAACTCTAAGGAAATCCCCAAGACTTAATAGCAAGAGTTCTCTTTCAAAAAGATGTTTCAACATGCAATAAAAAATAGGCAGAACACATTCTTCCTTCCATTTCCATCTGAAAAACATTGAGGTTTGCTCCGTGCTCCCAAACCCTATAAAAGGCATCTCCAAAATAATGTAAATATTTGTACTTAAACATTAATGAAGGGAAAAAGCAAGGTGCGTGTTCTCTATTTAAATGATACAGTTCAATATAGTTACACAAAAGGAAAAGATTTTGCTGAAGTCCTGAACAAACAACACTTCTGGAAAAACATGTAGACAAACCCAAGTGTTATCCACCTGAAACCATATCCAATTGTTCTTACTCTGTCACTTGTTACTAAAGAAAAGGTGAAAAGTTGCCCATCTCTAAGTGTCACAAACAGCTAGACCAAAGAACAAACTAAAACAACCAGCCACTGCTGCAAGTGCTTCTATCTTAGCAAAGACATTAAAATCAGTATATTCCAGTTACTTTTGAAAATTGCATTGATGAGTGGCTTTTCCTGCAAGACCTTTTCTCGGCCCAACCACTGAAAACTAAGGTGTTAAGCATGAAATTTACAATTCCAAATGATCCCATTTAATCTTGTCAGTTCAGCAGCAGTTCATTCCAAATCCAGCAGTATACAGCTTGAACACAGAAAATAGCAATGATTCAACAAACCTACAAGGAACAGTTGGCAATTAGCTGCCCTACATTCCAAGCTCCCAAAATACCATGCTGCCCCTAGAATTTCTAATAAATTGTTATTTTAGTATGAAAATACTCAATTTACTTTTAACTTGGATAAGAGACTCCCTACAGAACTCAACTAAACGTCTATGCAGGATTCAGAACTCCCCAGGATTCAGAAGTATAGACATGTTTTACTTTTATTTAAAACTTGTTTCAGCAATCCCTAAGATACTTCTACCCATGCTAGTATGGAAGTCTTGTAACATTTTAGAAGTGAAATTCATGTTTTAGGGAAAAAAAAAAATCCCAACTCCCCTCTAAAACAAACTCATAGAAAACAATCTCCTCCCCCAAACACAAAAATAGAAAAAGAACCACAACAAACCCAAAATACTCAAAATCCATAATCAAATTCACTTAAAGACAAAAAATATAAAAATATGTTATAGCTTCATTATAATTAGTTTTGGGATTCTCCTGCATTCAAAAAGGAATTCCTCTGAATCACAGAATCCCTGAGATCAGAAAAAGCCCTCCCAGATCACCAAATCCCAGCTGTGCCCGATGCCCACCCTGTCCCCAGCCCAGAGCCCTGAGTGCCATGTCCAGGCCTTCCTTGGACACCTGCAGGGATGGGCACTCCAAACCTCCCTGGGCAGTGCCAATCCCTGAGCCCCTTTCCATGGGGAAATTCCTGCTGGTTCCACCCTGAGCTCCCCTGGGCCATCCTGAGGCCGTTCCCTCTCCTCCTGGCCCTGTTCCTGGAGCAGAGCCCGACCCCCCGGCTGTCCCCTCCTGGCAGGAGCTGTGCAGAGCCACAAGGTCCCCCCCAAGCCTCCTTTTCTCCAGGCTGGGCCCCTTCCCAGCTGCCTCAGGAATTCTCCAGGCCCATTCCCTTCCTTGGACACACTCCAGCCCCTCAATGTCTTTCTTCTATCGAGGCACTGAAAACTGGAGATGCCTCAGCAGTGCCAGCACAGGGGAGGGCACTGCCCTAGCCCTGATGGCCACACAAGTTTTGACAAGGGCCAGGTGCCTTTGGCTTTCTTGCCCACCTCGGCTCATACTCACTTTAAAACAGATCTCGAGTTTTGTCAGAAAAGCACAAAGCTGCAGTGATCTAAATTTCTTCACAGGTTACAGCTGTTCTGCTTGTGTTATTTTATAACACTATGAGTGAATTGGAACGTTCCTTTCCTAAAACATGACCAAGGGAGATTGACCCAGCTGTCTGACACCTGACTCTTGAACAAGAGACTGATCAGAGCTAGAGGACACACTCCAATTTGGTAAAATAGTTGATTAAAACTGATTTGCAGTCCTAGGAAAAGGAAACAAATGGAAACTTTATTTAGAAGCAGCTTGTAGCATTCAAAGGCTAACTAGTGCAACCTTTTATATAATCATAACTATTGCCTCATGGCTATGACAGAAAGCTTATAGTAATTCAATATATTTATCCATCTTAGAACTACTGTAGTAATTTTTAAAGTTTTTATTAAATTAAAATATTGCCCAGTTTGACAAGTAATAATAAATTGTGTTTCCACTGCAGTGTTTCTGAAGTACTTGGGTCAGGGTGTGGCAGCTCTATTTTACAAACACTGACCTGCTGCACCTCACAGCAATTCCTGTACCAAAGGAAAAAGCAAACAGTGTAGCAGTTTCTGTTCAAGCTTAATAAAGTGAAGAATTTCACTGGAAAATATTCTGTTCTGGGCTTTCTGCCACACAGGAAGGGTGTTGAACATGTCAGTGTCCTTAATTATTATCAACAGAAAAAATAACAGAAAGCAGCAGTTCAGTTCTTAATTTTTTCATATTATCACTTCCAAGACTGAAGGACAATTTACATCTTCCTCCCCTCACACTCATTTTATGTGTCTTTCACAGAAATGCTCCAATTCTGAAGTTTGTGCAATGCTGATGATAAATGACTATTTAATTGTTTTTAGCTTTCATCAGAATTTAGTTATGTAATAGCAAAATATTTAATAGTCTTTTTATAAATGGAAAGAGGAATAGGTTTTAACATCCTTTCAAAAGAAAGAAAGATTCCATTATATTTTTTTCTCTAGGACTAATAAAAAGATACAAACACTGCTTGGGCAGGCAAAGGAACACTAACAAAAGCCTTTAGTCACACTCATGTCTGGTGGTGTTCCCAACAGAACTGCCTTGCCTGCTCACTTGGTGGGATCCAGCACGGCTGGAGCATGGAGCTGTCCTGGGCAGGGGATCCCTGCCTGCAGAGCCCAGCTCTGGCACTGCACTGCAGCTCCTGGGCAGGGGATCCCTGCCCGCAGAGCCCAGCTCTGGCACTGCACTGCAGCTCCTGGGCAGGGGATCCTGCCTGCAGAGCCCAGCTCTGGCACTGCCACTGCAGCTCCTGGGCAGGGGATCCCTGCCTGCAGAGCCCAGCTCTGGCACTGCCACTGCAGCTCCTGGGCAGGGGATCCTGCCCACAGAGCCCAGCTCTGGCACTGCCACTGCAGCTCCTGGGCAGGGGATCCCTGCCCGCAGAGCCCAGCTCTGGCACTGCCACTGCAGCTCCTGGGCAGGGGATCCCTGCCCGCAGAGCCCAGCTCTGGCACTGCCACTGCAGCTCCTGGGAAGGGGATCCTGCCTGCAGAGCCCAGCTCTGGCACTGCCACTGCTCAGCCACACTGTGAGCACGCTCCTTGTGCGCTGCAGCATAAAATGGACCGACTTAAAGTCACCACCAACGTACTTCAGACAAATGAACCCTAATGGCCTTTTGTGACAGGCTAGGATGGCACAAGGCAAACTCTTGTTTGGAGAGAGGGGACTGAAAGTATCTGCAACTCTTGGCTGACCTCTCACACCACAACAGCCTCTGGCAGTGATATCCTGCACACTGCAAATGTGAATATTAATTTTAACACTGCTAAGAAATTTTTAGGGTTGCTATTGTCACCTTAAATTACTTTTGAAACTATTAATTTAGGCATGAAAACTAAGATTCAAATTTCATTATCCTGCAGAAAACTTTTGTTTAACAATAAAGTATTATTGAAAACTGTTGATATAATGCAAACTGTTGATATCAAGGAGATATAACCTAATTCTCACCTTTTAAAAAATATTAATATGGGACAACATAAGAAATAATATATCATTTGCATTCAGAGCTACCATCTTGAATCAAGTTGTGATTCATCTTCAAGGAAGTTCCAAAACAGAAACAGCAAAGCAGATTTATTCTGAGGTTCAGATGTCACAGTTCGTGTATAAAGTCAACAAAGACGATCACTATTTCTCAGTATGATACAATGAAAGCCAAAGTATCCCTTCTCCCTTTGTGTTCCTTAAATTTAAAAAAGAAAAAAACCAACAAAAACTTTAACTAGAGTGTTTCCTTGTAGAACTGCTATTTTCCCCACTTGAATGATCTTCACAAATTAAGGCTGAATTTGATTGCAAATGCAATTTTATTCTTCCTGTAGAAACTTTAAATACACACCCATAAATGTGCTCCAGATTTAAAATGTATTAATACCTTTGTATTGATAACTGAAAACAATCTCAGAGTTTAATGACCATTTTTAAATAAAGTACAATTATCATACCCAATTTGTATGTGTGGGACTTTTGTAGCACTGAACACTTGGCTTCGCAGGACTTATAAGAACTGATTCTAATGTTGCATCAATTCTACACTAGATTTTCTCTTTCTTTGCCACTAAACCTGCATTTCCAGTCTGACTTATAACAGCAGTGCAGACGTTCCAAGGGATACAGAATACCAGAATGGTGCTTCTGTTTAACGCAGGTAACTGAACCCCTTACGTTCAGATTCCAAAACCGATACACCAAACAGACTATGGTGGCACTGGGTCACATGCTTCGGAAACAAACAGTGCTGGTTGTTGCAGCAATGCAGTAAGAGACAGCGGTTAACTCCACACACACTGAACTGATGAACTGCTGAAAATGAGCCAGATACCTGTTCCTTTACAGAAGCTAAAATGGTCGTGGCAGTAGTCTCTGGTTCCATGCCTGGGCCTGTGGAAGTCTCCTGTGCTGTCTGCGGCAGCCCCTCCTCCACCATTGGGCTCTGCTCAGGGGCTGGCATTTTGCCTGCAATAACAAGATTTTAATATAGTTTACATTTTCAGACAGTGATGTTTAAAATCAAAACTTTCAGGATTATGAATTATATTCTTTTTTTCTAGAAGCTTTCCAAACTTAACTAAATTAGCAGAGAACTTTGCATTACTCAATGTATGCTGTGTGACTGTGTTTCACCTTCACAAATGGAGACCAGAATCACGCACACAACTCAAGGGTTGGGCAGGAGCAAGTAGCTTGCATGATGCTTCAACATTATTTTTAAAAACACTATTTTGTGGTGGTTAATAAAACTAGCACAATTCAAGATGCATGAAAAATACTAGTGTTAACTATAAGGCACACCCAGGATCAGTACAAATTTACCACATGCAGTTTTCAGCACAGAAGAATGACACATAACAGCAGAATGCTCTGCTGTCAGGAACAAACTAAGGAAGAGACTAATTATGGTAATAAAAGCTTAATGGGAGCAATGCTTCTAATGCTCTTTTTGCAAAAGAGGAAATTAAAAGGCTAAAGTTAAAGCAAATTGCCCTGGGCTATGGATAGTGTGGAAAGGACTGACAGGATTAGCGTCCAATAATCCCAAGCTGTGTTATTGCAGAGGCAACACACTAACAATTCCAATCCATGGAAAAGAGCAATTAATTTGTTCAATTATCAAAGTCACTATTAACCAATATTACAGAGATAGTTACGAAGTGTGTTTAACGCTTTGAAAACAGCAAGTAAGTGGCATTCACAAAGCTTAACACAGATACCACGCTTTAATTTCATTCAGAAAATAAAGGTTGTGAGGTCTAATGTTAGGAGTAATTCATGTTTCATTTTAGATTTTCAGAACTAACTCATCCAATATTCCTAGGGCAGACAAACAGGAACAGATTCCTTCCTCATTGCATTCATTACTCAAAGGGTGAGGAGATACTTAGGCTGCAAATCGGCTCCAAGACCAGGAGTGGACCCATGAGACCCCTCAGTGTGGAGCTGTATTAGCCATGAGCACCTGAATGAGCACAGGGCAATGCACAGGATCAGTGCACATCTGTGCTGCAGAGCTGCATGTTTCTGACAGGGTTGAAAGGGGACTTGAGTTGACCCTGGAGGGATCTCTCCTGGGATCGCTGGTCTCTTGCAAGGTTTCTCCTTCACCCTGTACGCAGAGCCCAGGCAAAGGCCCGTGCTATTAGAAGAGGGCTGTGCTGCTACTGGAGAGGTGAGGTGACAGCAGAAGAACAAGTGCTTTTGTTCTGCTCTGTGTACGGCAGCATATGGGCTGTGAGAGGAATGGCTCCTCTTCAGGCCCATGAGCTCTTCTGGTGCTAGCACGGGGTCTTTATTAACCACCCTGTTCCGGTCTAAAAGAGCTAAAAGAGCTCGTGACACGGTTCATGTGCAGTTGCACATCAGCCACTGAGGGAATCAAAGAGTTTTTGGGTAAGATGAGTGATGGGAGGCAGTGGAGCAGTCATGGGGGCAACCTGTGGTGCAGAAGCCTGGTCACCCACCAGCTTCCACCACTGCAAATGGAGAAAGAAAAGCTGCTTCCTAAACACATCGGAGAAGGACCCCAACTCAGCAAGGCAGGAATTTTTCCCTCAGCACCTTGCAGGTGAAGCGCAGGGAGGCTGCCCTGTACATACCCTGAAATGCGCCTGTATGAACAGCCCTTTCTTACCATACACCCACACCACACTTATCTTCGGGAACAAGGCAAAAGTAAGTGCACAAAGGTTTCTGCTGTCAGGAGTGCACAAGGACACCTGAACATGCTAGCCCAGCCATACCAAGGGCCACTCTACTGCCTTCTCCCCTTCCCACAGACATGGTGCTCCCCTCATCTTCCCTTCCTGCAACATGGTGCTCCCCTCAGCTTCTCTCCCCACGGACGCGGGTCTCCCCTCAGCTTCTCTCCCCACAGACATGGTGCTCCCCTCATCTTCCCTCCCCGCAGACATGATTCTCCCCTCACCTTCTCTCCCCACGGACGCGGGTCTCCCCTCAGCTTCTCTCCCCGTGGATGTGGGTCTCCCCTCACCTTCTCTCCCCACAGATGCGGGCCTCCCCTCACCTTCTCTCCCCACGGACGCGGGCCTCCCCTCACCTTCTCTCCCCATGGATGTGGGCCTCCCCTCACCTTCTCTCCCCACGGACGCGGGTCTCCCCTCAGCTTCTCTCCCCACGGACGCGGGTCTCCCCTCACCTTCTCTCCCCACGGACGCGGGTCTCCCCTCAGCACAGACACGGCTGTCCCCTCACCACACCACACTGTCCTCCTTATGGCCAGGTTGCATGGCGCACGGTGAGCATTCCCTCCTGCCCAGCACAGCCAGGGCTCCCCGGGCAGGGCACGGCCTCCGGCTCACCCACGGCGGCTCCCGCGGGGATTCCTCTCCTCGTGCTCAGCCGAGCTCCAGCCTGTGGTGTGCGGGGCTGCGGGACACCTCCGTCAACTGCAACCGGAACAGAACTCACTCTCGACAAATAAAGCAACATTAAATGCTACTCGACTTCCAAGGTGCCACAAATGAATAACCAGACATATCTGGCTGTTTCTGAAACACTATTTTTATTGGTTTCAGCTTGCAGATACAAACGCTGCCACACAGAGCCTGTCACAAGCTGCATGTCAAGTGGGCACACAACTAAAGCTTCAAGGACTGTTTCTACAGAACCCATTAAACAGCAATTAAGCAAGCAGAATAAGAAACGACCTCTAATAGTTGTATAATAGGATTTTGAAAAGTCAAATGCGCATCTTTATGGTTTTAGAAAATAGTAATTGTTTCTTCAAAGTTTTACTTCCGATAACCAACTCTTTAATCAAGCAGTAAGAACCCAAAGCACAGAATACATGTCACAATTCCATGTGTCATATCTGATTTTTTATATTGCTTACCATAGTTCTTTTATGACTATAACTCAGTGTTTCAGGTTTCTAAATGATCTGATAAATTTGCAAGCATATCAAGTAATAAAACTACCCAATTGAGCCTTGTCTTCATTTAGAAACATCTGCTAAGCAATCTAAAGGACAAGTCTCAAAAACTCACAAGTTACACATGCGCTTCTCTCAGAAGGGGCTGCTTGCTGGTCCATATATCCCACTGTGTCTCCACCTGAACATAACAGGGCAGTGCCTGCTGCAGTTTGGGATTTCCAGGAGAGAAGTAGAAAATAGAGCAGTGAAACAATCTCAATTTGTCTTTTCCATAGTTTTCTCTCTCTTCTCACCCCAACACTGTGAATAACTTCTCAACCAATCTGTAGTAGATTTCTGTAACAAACCAGTCCAGAAAACATCCCTCTGAGCTGGCTGGAAGGTGTGCTAATTCATTGGAATGGAAAATATACCCAGTATTGAGTATCTAATGAAAACATCCAGATAAAAACAATCAAATTAATTATTAGTGAAGGTGTTGGTGTTAAATGTACATCTATCTCAGTGTTAAGAGATGTAATCACAGGCCTACACCCTTTCACATAGGCAGTTGTTTCAACTGATGTTCCTTCAATTAACACATTTCTTGGCAAAGTTACTGATTTTCTAATCTTGATTCCAACATTAAATGACTGTTGGCTCTGATCCTACAAACACTTAGGTACACGCTTGAGCTAATAAATGAGTCTGCTCATCCCCTCCTTGCCCTCCTGCCAGGCCTGTGGGCTCGGGTGACAGCACAGGAGAGTAAAGGAGCAGGAGAAGCTCTGCAGGGCCCAGTCCCCACCCCCACAGCCCTGTCTAGGGATGCTGCTTAAGGACAGGAACCCACAAAGTCAAGGCAGGCTCTCATCTTCACCTTATAGGAACAGGAAATAGCAAGAGTAGGTTTTGTGTGAGCCTTGAAATCTGCTACGAGTAAGAAGTTGAGAGGAGTTAATACAAAACCCTCCTTCTTCCCTTCACAAGACTGGGACTTACCCACTCAAAATACTCCCTGGACTTGTGCTACCGCTCATTTGGGGATAAATAACCGATTCATTACTGGAAAACTAGCAACCAGATTTCATACCTCAAAAAAATTAGGTTCACAGTTACATTGCCTGTCATGGCTGAGCAGTCAGACATCACCCAGAACAGGAGACTACTCCCACATTTTTCCCAGGCTGTCCAAACCCTCATCCCCCACAGCCCCACGCTGTAGATTCCTAGGTCCTGCCCTGGGCTGCTCTCTGCAAGCCCTGGGCACTGACGGATCAGGAAGTTCACACAGGTACCACCAGAAATGCACCTTAATGCTTCCCTGCATTCCAGTTCTTTTAATTCTCAAACTGCTCCTGAACACTGAAGGTCTAGGATCTCTGTAGCCACAATGAAAACTCAGAAAATGTATTTTACTGTTTATAGCTCTGTTCAGTGCATTTCAGCACACCTGACTGCATGTTAACGTCACTGAACATCAAAGTTTACACACTAAATTCTCTGCTATTGCAAAGAATATACAAGAACTGGAAGCTTTAAATGTTCTGGAATGATCTTTTGGTGGATATTGCAGAACTAAGACTTGTGCATGGTATAAATGGCTCTAATGAAGCTCAAGAGTATAATGTGAGAAGCTTGGAAATGTGGAGGACAGAGAGAATTTGCTGTGCATTTCAGTCTTTGGTAAAAAAATAATGCCTTTCAATCGCTTAGATAATTTTTCAGGAAAATACTTAAATAGTTAATCTTGTATGTTAAGTCCAAGAAAATTCTTAACACCTATTCTGAATTTTCAAATTCTCTATTTAGAAGTAAAGGCCAAAAGCAGTGATAACCTAGCTCCGGGCTGGCATGTCCACATGAAGTGTGCAAGAAAGACAAAGCTGCTCAATTTGAAGCCTCCACTTTGAAATACCCTAAAATAATTTTGAGAGCAGTGGTTTTTCCAGTCTCTCTGCTGTAGAGACTCACTCAAATGGCTTTATGAAACCACACAGTAAATCAAGGCAGAGCAAACCAAGCCACCATAAAGACAGCTTTCCATCCAGGGAGGATTTGGCAGGGACCACCACACTGGGCCATTGTGGGATTTGCTTAAGCAAAGCTCACCTAAACAGCCCCATAACTATCTCTTCAGAGGACAGTGCTGCCTCCAGTGTGCACCCCCTGCTCATGTGGTTCACACAAGCACCAGCTCCCAAAGCCTCCCAGCCCTTCTCCTTCCACAGAGCCCTGCACTGGGCTGGGCAGTCACCTGGTGGCTCCAGCAGCAGCCAGCCTGGCTCTCACACTGCTCTCAGCACACAGGGAAAGAACCTGGGAAGCACCAGCTCCAGCAGCAGCCAGCCCGGCTCTCACACTGCTCTCAGCACACAGGGAAGGAACCTGGGAAACACCAGCTCCAGCAGCAGCCAGCCCGGCTCTCACACTGCTCTCAGCACACATTTGACCTGCAGCCAGTAAGAACAGCCACCAGCACAATTCATGCTGAAGAGGTAATACAATTCTTATCGACTCTGCCAGCTAGGACATGATAAAAATAATATTAATAATGTAAATAATGTATTTATTTCACGAGGGCAACATGAAAAAAACAATGGGAAACCTCTCATCACTGAAAATCCTCATATTTATCTAGCTACATGGGTAACACAAGCAATAGTAGTAAACTACCAATGACATTAGACAAATACTCATTAGTACAGAGGGGAAACGCTCCTATAAGCTAAAATCAACTTGCTGGGACACTAACATTTACTACATGACAAAGTCATTCTTGTATATCTACACTTAGAGCAACAAGCCAAATCTCAGCTCTTAGTCAAAGACTCTGCTCATCCTTTACAGTGTGCATGAGAAGTCAAAACTTGAACAAAACATACTACATTTCTAGTTTTTACAGGAAGATATCAATAAAATCGACCTGTTTTCAGGTTCTTTCACAGAGCTGTCAGAACACTTCCAGGTAGGAGCAGTTCCCATTGGTTTCACCCTGCTGCAAGGCCAGAGCAGGGATTGAAATGCTCAAGCTTTCTGCAACCAAGTGACTGAACCACGCTCTGCGTTGTCTGCCAGCCTGCAGAATGTCTTTGGATGGAGAGGCAGCAGATGACAACTTACCCACTTGCAAAGATGATGCAAGCAACTAAAAATGGATTCTGTGAAAGATGGCTCCAGTATTTACATAAAAGGCAGGGTTTGAAATTTCCAGATGCAGTAGGGGAGGATACTCCAAATATCAACTGCAGGCTAGCCACTGTGTTCAGAGATACGTTTTCATTATGGACATTAGTAGTGCACAAGTTCATGAAGACTTAAGGATAAAACCAAGAAAATAAACATGTTATCTGATGAAAACATGGAAGAAAGTAACTTAGGATAAAAACCACCTGCACAGCTGTGCAGACTGAGTCCCACAGTCAAAAAGGACTCCTGCACACAACTGACCTGTTGCCTGAGAAATGTGGGAGATGTTTAATTAAAATCTTAAAATGCACATTAGCTCAGCTTTTTGATAAACATATTTTTGTTACAGTTCCTAGGAAAAGACAGTTTTTAGGGTTTTTTTGGCTGATGGCTACATACGTTAACTCCACTCCAGTGAGCAGGCAAGATTCTACATCTACAAATATCTAGTTGAAACATGCTCATGAGACTAATATCTTTTATAGTTTTCAAACTAACCATTCACCAGAAGGTATCAGACATGTACAGCAAGACACCCATTTTGAATAAAGACATATTTATAGCCACGTCCTTCAAGGCCTGAGGCACTGTCTGTAGCTCACCTGAAAAGAAGCCTCTTTGTCATCTGAAGGATGTCTGGAGAGCATTTACACTTAGCAAACATATGAAGTACGAGAAGCTAAATAGAGTTTTCAGTAGTTTAAGTCAACAAGGCTCCATGACTTAAGAGAAAAAAGAGATCCCAAATCTGAACTTTCCCTTTGGGCCATCCCATGTCTGCACTTTTCTGCTGAGGTATCTAAATCCACTGCCATTGAATACAGCCTCATCAGAGCACAGCGCTCAAAGCCAGCTCTGCAGAATAGCAAACAGACAGCAGATTGATCTCGAGGGATAAAGTTCAGTCTCTCTTCTATCCCAGACTGAGGGGGAGGAGGGAAACACAGCATCACAGAAGGATTTTAGGTTTTCCAAACAGACTGTCAGGTGGCAAGGACATTCATCAATTACTCATTCAACCATGCACAGAAGGATAAATTCTCAGTTTGGTGTTGGCATAGATGCAATTAATGTAGGTATGAAGTACTTCAGAATGAATTTCACAGAACAACATAACTTGCAGACTAACAGCTGAGAACCTGCAGCACAGGCATGCTGTGCTGACACCACTGCTGCCCTGTGCCCCAGCTCCAAACCTGTACCCGGTCCATCTGCCACCTGAAAACTACAAACAAGCCAATGGCAATTAAAATGACAATGGCTGTAAGTACATATATGGCCACTACTAACTACAACAACGGCTGCAGCTGCTGTTCAATTTCTACTTGTATTTCCTCCTAGCAAAATTATTGCTGAAGTGTGACTATGTTATTGCTAGAGAGAATGCTCACTACCTGCAGGGAGACATGCCTCAGCTGGAAGAATTAGCAACCCAAATATATGTTATATGCCTTTATAAAAGCATGCTTCTCAACTTTGTCACATAGTATATTTGAAGAATATTATTATACAAAAGTTTTTCTCAATGATAACAATTATCAGCTACAATCCCCATTACAAAAGACAGCTGGAGAGTTACAGACTTCCACAGCTCCTCCTGTTTGGACAATGCCAGTTTTTGAGCAATGTGGTGTCACATGTATCCCTGAGATGGTCTGGAGCTGGACACTACCAACACCAGTCATTACTCTGCCTTTAGAAAGCAAGCAGCTGTGAGCAGCACTTCCCCTTGCACAGCTGTGTGTTCACTGGCACCACAGCCCCACATCTGCAGGGACAGCTGTGCCTCAGCAGCTCAGCTACCTTTGGCAGGGCCAGCAACCCGACTGTGCCCCTGCAAAACTGAAAACCTGCTTTTACTGAGGATGCTGAAACCCTGCTTTTATTGGGATACATTTATGAATTCTTCAGTGCTACCGGTGGATGCTCCTGCCCAAACGACTACTATAGAAATGTCAAATTCTTGCATACCATAAACATAAATTGGGGAATACCACTGTTTTCCAATAAACATGGCTTCTGATTAGCAAAAGATTTTACTAAAATGAAGCTTCATCAATTACTAAACTGCAGTTTACTCTTCCTCTTGCCCTGAAACAGAACTGCACAGCAAAACTCTGCTACCAAGAATACTCTACCTGCAAACTTTTACATTTAAGCAAAGGAAGTTGTCTCCTCTTCTGTTCTCCAAGCTAGAAAGTAAAAAAAAAAAAAAAAAAAAATCCTTGAATGTAGAAGCAAAATATAAGAGTTAGACAACAAGCATCTGTGTTTTCAGGCCATAGTTACCAATACTTCCATCAGTTCTCCAATATCCCAAAGATTATTATTTTTCTGAGGTGTATTTGATTTTGTTCACCCCTCAAAACTGAAAGTACTGTAGTAGGATTACACATAACTCTACTCTATAGATAATTTAGCATTTCTACTAATACTTTATGAAGAGATGAAAAGTTGTGAACACCAAAATTTACAAATGATATCACAATTAGAGGAGATCAAGGACAACTGTGTGATTTGAGGAAAACCACAAAGAAAGAAGAATGAGCCAATGTTGATAAACACAAAATCACACAAACTGTTCCCATCCAAGTGACCCATATGCCTTCCTGTAGCAGGGGTAGGTGACAGAAACACAGCAACAAAATCAGGCAGACTCAGGTTAAAGTGTCTGGCGAGGCAGGAAAACCTTTCGCAGAAGTGCCAGAGCGGGGAAAAGTCAGGTCAATGGTACATTAAATAATGTCAATAATTGTAACCACACTCCAAAACAGGCATCCACTGCAAACTATAGGCAATCCAGCATACAGCAACAAAAAGTTTCAGAGAGACGGAAAACCATACATTGAAGGAAGAATTAAGATTAAGTGTGGAAATGGTCAAGAAGCAAAACAAATACTGAATGAAGGCATATGGTTCTTTGCTGATGCTCAGTTAAAACAAGGAGAAACTTTAAGAACAGCATTCACAGGCTTCCTGCTGTGTGGCAGAATTGCATCTTTATGCAGCAGTACAAGATCCTAAGATGTGATTTTCTTCTCACAGTGAAAAAGATTTCTTCTGGTAAAATCTGCTAAAGGCATGCAATTTTGTCATGAGATGGTAACATTTTGCATCAAAGTTTACCAGTTGGACATACAATTTAGATAGCTTTCCTGCCTCAGTTCCTGAAAGACTGAAAGTATGACTCAAATGTATTTTAAATGTTAACATCAAAGGAATCTCAAATAGTTGTCACAACAACACCAATCTTATTTCTACCTTTTAATTCTCTGCCCTATATTTTAGTCACATGCTAATTCCTGAGCAGGGCAATTAAACACACCAAAACCAGTAACAGGCACTAGAATTTCAAGTGTTAGGAAAGAGCGTGGGTTTTTTTTTAATCCAATCTACCTAATTTTGTTCAACGACAAGAATTATACCTAATAATATACCTAATAATACCTAAGAAATATACCTAATAATACCTAATTTTGTTCAACGACTAGAGAAACATATTTGGTGCAATGTCTTGACATTGCCGTGTGGCTTTGTGAGATGCAACCAGGAAAGCCCAGGTGAGAGCACTGGGAAAAAGAGAGGTGACCAGAGACCTCCCTAGGAAGTTGAACCCAAAGCAGCAGCTCACTTGCATGGAAAGGCACTTGGGTGGGCTCTGTCACAGCTGTGCCCGGGCTCCCTGCGGCAGCAGCAGAAGATGGCACTCGTAGGCATTCCGCAGGGCATGGCTGGGGCACGGGACACACAAAGCAGGGAGCAGCAGGCAGAGGTCAGGAACTACAGGAGAATCCAGCTTAAAACAAACAGCAAGCTCACAACCGGCCGCTGAAGCCCAACACACAAAGGCTGAAGGCTGTTCATTGAGCCCAGCAATCCCCAATTCCATATTACCTCCCACACACAGCCCTGCCTCACCCACACTCCAGGTGACGCGGCTGACACAGAGAACCAAGTCCTGCATGGAAGCACATACAGCAAAACAACAGCTCTGAGGAAAACACAAAGCTGGGATGCCTGTAATCCAAGTACCTTCCCCTGGCAAAGAAAAGAGAGGGAAAAGGAGAAAAAGGTACCTCAGTGATCCCTCCTGCTTCTTTTCCACTTCGCAGTGCACTGAAAATGCACAATCTTTGCAGACTGCTTTAGTGAAGTTTTATGCACCCAATATCAAGCTGGATCAATTGAAAAGTCAGAAGAAAGCAACCAAAGCAAAGCAAATTTTACGCAGAAGTTGCCTGTGTTTGTATATAAAGCAGAGACTTTTGGGGAAAGCAGTAACAGCCAAAATCCTGAAGTCACTGCAGGAAGGACAAAACAATAATCAAGGATAATATTTAAAAGAGCTACAACTACCTTCTTGCCAGTATCAGACAATATAAATGACATTAATTATTTAAGTGTTGCTGTCTTCTCTAAATGGAATACAGGGGCTCCTTTTTGCCCTTCTGAATTCAAAAGAACACAAATTTTTAGATCATTTCACATCTATACATAATAGAAAAAATAAATGTTCACACTTACGATTTAGATATGCCTGACAATTAATACTTATATATTTAAATAAGCACATCTACCAACAGTGAAGATAGAAACTCAGCCAGTTATTTTCACTGTGCTGTAACACAAATGTCAGAATGAAGGATTTAAAAGGCAGTGATCAAAAGCAAAGCCTTTCAGTAACAATGAGGGAGTTGGAAAATTGTGCAATTTTAAGTCTTAAAAAAATACAACAATTAATTAGTGTTTTAGGGGATTTCCACTTTCAAACTTGAGAAAGCCTGCTCCTGCTTGCTTTCTGCAAGTCCAGGAGAACGTCAATACAACAACTCAGGAAATACACTCCTGGATGACACCAGCAGAAAAGAATGCACTTCCACCACTTGCAAGATTGCTCTTTATTGCTCTTTTATGTAACGCTTACGGGGTAATTGTAGTTAGAGGCATATCTTTCCATTTTTAGAATGCCTTACTTCAGCTCCATAAGAATATGTACCATTTCAGAGAGCTGCTACTGAGCTGTCCTTGCCGGGCGCTGTGAAGCGCGGCAGGAACAGGCCCCTTTGGCAGGATGCAGCACTGAACCCGGGCCTGAGCGGAAGGGAGGAATCCACCAACACCCCAGTCACTGCACTGCACAACTGCGAAATACTCGGCACACAAACCATTTCTGCCACCTCAAATGAACCATTTCAGTGAGGTGCTCCAAGGCAGCTGCTAGTCATCTTCTCAGTATCACAGACAGCAGGATAAATTACAGATAGCAACAGAATGCATATCCACCTAATAGCATCTTCTTGCCTGCTTGTGAGGGACCACTTCAAACCAAAACATTTAAAACTGAACTTTTCAGCAATAGCGCAGGAATTCTATAGAGGTTCAAACTATCGGTTTTTATTCTTTAACTTAATGTAATATAGGACATTCTCTATTACTTCCATTCTCATACGACCTAACAGGTAAAGCTCAAATACCAGAGCAAATGTGAACATGTCCAGCAAGGAGGGGCAAAAGTAGGCTCAAAAATCTACTTCACACAAACCGTGTTTAAAAGAAATGTGTAACACTGCACATCTTTTGTCAAACTAAAGCCCAATAAAAACTTGATGAAAAATGTCATACATATATATATATATAAATAATATATATATATAGTCTGCACACAATTATTAATTCAAATAAGGTTTGTAAAGAAGTTGCTTCTTTAAAACGGCAAATACATTTTGTAAGTTGTTTCTCTACAGTAATGCTGCTGGTTAATTCCAAATAACACTCAGAACACATCTCCTGATTAATACTGTCAGTCTTTTCTTACATGTTTTAAAAGTAGCCCTCAGCAAGGTTGTTAATGCAGACTTCAGATCAGCACATTCCCGTACAGCAGGGTAAACATGCACACGCATTACCTTGTCCCATTTTTATCTGTTCTTAATACTGATGCTGCTGCTACCCGTCATCATCCTCCTGGTAAGCCACAGAAAGAATACGCCCAGGAATAAGCAAGAAGTCCCCTGTCATTTATGGACACCTTAAAAGACAGTATTGACTTGCAACTGAACTGACAGAGTACCTGCCCTTGCGTCTCGGGGTGACATCCTGGAGAGCTGCTGTCCTTGAGCACTCGGGGATCTGAGCACAGCTCCCTTGAGGCAGGGCAGCCACCAGGCAAACATAGCACCAGGGCTGAGCAGAACCATGCCAGGCTGACAATCCAGCCCTTTGGGGTGCAAGCTCTATTAGAAACAGATACCACCAGAATCTTGGTCCTGTGAGACCCAGCTGCTCTAGACATCAAAGGAGGCACGAATAATCAGCACAGTGGTGGGCACAGCTGTTCATTTAATGGATACGGCAACAAAAAAATGCAGTTAAATAGAAAAGATTATGCAACAAACTCAAGCCTGGAAAACAGAACAGAAAAAAATCAGTTGCCAAAATTGCCATGGAGCACATCATTATAGACTGATTCTATTTCTAAATGGAAAGATAATTCAAGTAGGCAGAACTGCAACTTAAGTGCTGGATTTGAGAAGAACCAGTCTTATGAAATAGAAAAGAGTGTGGTGATATGAACCAGCTGAACCCAGCAGAGCTGATCTCCTTCTCCCAAGCAAATCCATAGCTATCCAAAGCAGTGGAAGGGATGACACACAGAAGCATGTAACTAAGCTAATAGAGGAGTCCTTATCTGGGAAGCATACCTGCTATTAAAAAGAGATACAAATGCAAAAGAATCCCTTCCTAGCCTAAGGGGAGTGTAGAAATCTACTTGTCTGCTGCTGTTTTCCAAGTCAAATAATAATAATAATAAGAAAGCTAGAGACAAGCAAGCTAAAGCAGCACACCAACTAAGAATGACAGAAACATCTGTCTGCAGAGAAAACACGGGCAGGTAACAGCCCAGCAGGTACCTCAGAAAAAGGCAAACACAATCTCTGTTGTCAAATGACCATCATTATGTACACAGCCTGCTTAAGGGAAGGAAGACAAAGAAGTAGAATTTACTTCTCCAGCCTTTTTCCACTAGGAATTCCCTTGTGATTGATCACACTTAACACCAGCAAAACAACGGGCCTTCGTATCTTCCAAATTCTGGGGGGTTTGGTAGGCAAGAAGGACATGGGGCATTAATCATCTTGCCAATGCTCTTTACCCAAGTCACAGACAGTGACCAAAGAAAGTTTCTGTGACAGACAGCAAGGTCATCCCCAAGAGGTAACTGGAGAGAAGAACATAGCTGCTCCTGTGAGATGGCCACAGTGAGGGCACATGCTGCTGTAGAGGGCATCAAAACCACACTTCCAGCAGAGAATCTGAAGTGTTGCTCCCCTTAGAATGAAATGGAAGTTAACTCAGCACCTGGCACAGGCCTTGATTTTCGTATTTGCAGTTGGTTCTGCTGGTCTGCCTGAATTCAAAGGCTGTCATGATGACAAAAAAACCAAATCCTCCTTTTTCATCACCAGAAACCTTTCAAAATAGAAACTGAGAAGATATTGTTTTCTATGAACACCTGGGTGTAAAAATAAGGATAAGGAAACATTTGAGAGAAGATCAAACAGGTCTTAAATGACTATAAAGAAATCTATCACTGTAGCTACAAATTAGGAAATTTCCCAGTGAAATGAACATTTTGGAAAAGTAAAAAAGTATAGTGAATATACTATTTGAGAATAGAATTACTGATGGCTATTTTCTCCACTGTTGTAATTGCACTGTTAGGATCAATAGAGATGATTCCTATCATACCAGTGCATCTGACTTATTTTTTCATATTTGTACAAATAAAATAATATTTACCTTAAGGGGAGTCAAACTCCTTCAATCAGAGTTAAACCAGCAGAAAGTAGCTGGCTCCTCTGGGATGTGTTTACAGGCAGTACTGTTTTGATTCACATTCGGCTGGCATCTCTGCAGCTGGAAAATGTTAAGGTCAAATCAAGGTGATTTGCTTGCTTTCCTGCTGTGGTAGGGCCATTTCAGTTAGGACTCTAATTATTAAGACATACACCTGTATCTTCATACAGTAGCTCAACTAACTAACAACCAAAATTATTACTGCATTTAGCATCCACCCATAGCACTCTAGCAATACCAGGAATATCTACATATCCACAAAATTACATGTCAAAGTTCCACCTCATTTAAAGTATAAGCTGGCATGTGAAAACCATTAGTTCGAGTCACTTTGTCTCCCTTCTCTAGTAGCATGTCAAGACTTCACATCATGGTTTAAGCTCACCTGGCATAAAGAGGGATCTTATCTGTCCAGGGATCCTGTCTGTCCAGTGTAGGAGCAAGTCAAGGCCACAGCTGCTCTAACCTACCCAAATGAGTATCACAGTTGTAGTTGTGCCAAGATAAACAATAACTTGGGGGACATGCTGACTGTCCCCTACCCAAGTCACTCAGCACACACAAGTCACCATTCTCTTTGAATCTGCCATGTAAACCCACACAGATCCTACACTGCAGGAAGTTTGACAGGCGTGTCCTTTCATCTAGAAAAATAAATGATCAATGTTGGCCAGGTGAGAGGCACAGCCACTGCATCTCCTAACACACACTTTGAGACAAAAAAGGCAAAACAGAAACAAAGCCAGGGATTAGCACCACCTCAGCCAGCTTCACAGGCCCACTGTCAGTATCCTGGACAAGATTAATCCTATCAAATACCAGGTTTTGTTTCAAGAAAAACTCAGTGAAAAACTGATGCACACCTAAAACTGAAAGGGTGCCGTTAGTGTTCATAAATTTATGAAGTTGTAAGACTCACAAATTTAACACACCAAACTGATTCACATTCATATTGAAAATGTACATTGGCAAGAAGTCTGAAGCTTGGAGCATACAAGGCTGTCCATCAGTAAGGACCTTTGGAAGGAAACTAAGTCCCCAACACTGAAACAGAGAGCTGCTCACTCCATGCACTATGTGAGAGATCAGCCAATGCATTAACAAGCACTGTATCCCAAAAGACAGCATATCCCCAGTGACAAACATTGTCTTGCCACTGAATTGTGCCATTTCAGAGATTGAAAAGGTCCAAACATCACAAGCATGTGGTAAACCCAACTATCCACAAACCCTTCAGAACAGCTCCAGTGCAGCAGAGCAGAGATCCCTTTGGCTAATCCCGACTGACAGGGCTGTGGGTGTGCTGTACCCCAGGGCTCTCTCCCAGCCTACACTAGGAAACAAGTTGGCTACACAAACTCCACATCTTCCACTCTGGAATTACTAGATTCAGCTAAATTATGGGGATGTAATTGTAAAGGAGATAAATTCCAACCTACAATATCTTTTTAAAAGTTCTGCAAAACGGATAAATACTTTGAAGGAGCACCAAGCATTAGCTGTTTCCCAGAAGTTTTTTTCCCATATTCTGTAAGAAATCTTTTAAAAGGTCCAAGTACAAGTGATTCTTGCAACAAAAGACATTGCAGAACAGTGGTTACTCATCTGTTGTCTAGAACCAACCAAATCTTGGTTCTGAAATACAGGTCAAGTGAGCTTAACAGTTTTGAATTTCAACAGACTAAACTCTTCCATAAGGATTTTCACTTCTTATCTTAGTGTAAGAAATAATAAAATACATTGACAAGTGTAAATCCAAAAGACAGCACTACAATGGGAGGGTTGATAAAACAAGTATTGTAAAAATTTACAAAGTTAAGAAGCCTGTGTAGACATCCCAAGTACATCTCTGCTCTCCTCCTGCCCCAGGCTGTTATAAGTTGCTGGAGCAGAGGCTCTGGGGCTGGTTGTTAATTAGTTCCTGGGCATTAGTAGCATGACACAGCAGAGCTTTCACATGCAGTATTTATGTTTGTACTGGAGAAAAGGACACACCACCCTTGAATTTCTGGACATACAAGGCATTTTTGCTTCCAAGATAAAAATCCAAGATTAAAAAAAAATTACAAGATAAAAATCTCAATTCTGGCTGTAATTCTGTGCAAGATGCAAACCATTTCAGTCAGCTAGAGGATAGTTTAAGTCTGGAGATCAAAGCGAAGGCAGTCTCCACGAGATCCTGTGCAAGGAGGGACACAGCTGAACACAATCCATGCAGCAGCACAGCCTGCCTCCCCTTCCTCCAACATGTTTAAGTTTGCCCACTGAAGACTTGGAAGTGAGACAGACACGTCAAATATTTGGAAAGAAAACCCTCACAGGCAGGTGGCTATCTGCCATGCAGACAACAGTAACAAGTTCTTCCAAAGGCCTGCTTGTGTCAGGGAACCTGGAGGAAGGAAGAACCAATTATCAGCTCCAAGAGAAGCAAGAGCAACCCTAGAAGTGATCTGCTCAGAGTTAGCAGTTCTTCATTTTGTGAGGACATTCATACAGGCAGATGGCAGCTGCTGGCCTGTGGAACGAGGCCCTCCTGAGTGCTGCACGGCTGAAGGAAGGGCTGTCTGAATTTTTCACGCCGGGGCATTCTTCTAAAGTGTGATCAAGCAGCTCCCATGCACAGGAAAAAGGTCATGTTTATGCTTCAAAACACAGAAAGTGTCTGTGCAGCAGAGTCCTTTGTTTTCACCATGCTCAATCACATCACCAAGCTGGAGAACAATCAGTTTAGCAAGCCAGGATTCAGCAAACTCTGGGAAAACAGTTCCAACACTCAGTGAGGAGCTGAGGATTCCAGGCACTCCTGCAGCAGCCCCAGCGGGCCAGCCTGGCGCAGGGATTTGTTATTTGCGTTGGTGCAGACTGGGCTTTTATGCAGTCATTGAGCTGGAACTTGCACAGCTGCTCTACCTGTGAGAGGGGCACGCAGGCCTGACCAACACAGCCTCCACCACAAGGTCACTTCTGAACTGGCAACACCTGACCAGGTGAAAATACCATCCCACAATGTGCACTGCTGCACATAAAGCATATTCTTCAACTTTCTTAAAAACAAAACAAAACAAAACAAAAAAAAAAAACACCAAAAAAACCCAAAAAACCAAAAACAAACCAAAACCAAAAAACCCTGGAATATTGCCATAGTAAAACATTTTTGTTCTGTTGCAATATGACTCCTGTGACGCATTGGGATGCAAAGAAAACAAAGGAAAATTCTGAAAAAATTGCAATAACCTGAATTATCTTTGCTATCCAAAAAAAAGTAACTCCCTTTAGTATTTCAAATTTCAGTCTGAAATATATTAATATTTATATTATAAGTTAAATCAATATACTAGTAATACAAAACAATTCAATATCACCATATTAACTAATACAATGAACTGTATCACTAAAATAGCATTCACTGTATTGTAACAAGGCAAGACTTCCTAAATCAAATGCACTTCACACCTCCTAAAAGCAGGAAGTTGTGATTCAGGGTATTTTCTTTTGTATCTATATTTACAACAGTAAATAAGATATTTAAAATCTACCCATTATGAAGAGCAATAAGTGCATTAAGTTTAATTAAAAAATGTTATCCTCCTCTACTGAGCAACTACATTTCTAGACTGGATCAATGCAGCATCAGCTCCCGATGGACAGTGGGTGGCTCCTTTCAGAGCACTCAAGCTGGCCAAAATAAAACTCAGTAGCTCATCAGACAAATCCAGTTCCTGGATTCAGTGTGCCTTTCTAATTCAACACTTCTTCACTGCATAACTTCAGGATTTTTTTTTTTTTTTTTTTTGGTGGGGGGGAGGGATTTGGGTCTTTTGTTCTTGCAGTTTTTTGATTTTATCTCAGTGGCAGTACATGACCTGGTGAATTTTTTTCCTGTTTAAAAATAACCTGGGTTCCACAACTAAATTTAAAAAGTCTGAGTGTTGAAAGACTGACTATGTCAGCCTGAACAAAAAGTATTCCACAACAGGCAGTGCTCTCTACCAGAACTTCAGAACTTCCTTAAGAAGTGTCAAATTCTTGAACCACAGGAAGTTTTTCTGCCAGTCTGTTTATTCTGCGAAAAACACTAAACTAGGATTTTTTTTTTTCAAGTACTTTATGGAAAAGAATGTATTTAATGACAGTGAAATTTCCCAAATCTCAGTGTATGCTGTTGCCATGATTTATGCTAACGAACAAGAGCAAAACTAAGAAAACTCAGAATTTTCTTTCTTTATTTGATAGTCCAAATAACACAGAGCAAACAGGCACATCTCACAAGTCTACAAGGCAGTCTGAGATTTCTGGGTTCAATGTTTTTTCAGCTCCCATCAAAATACAAACATGCTCCCAGGAACAAGTGATGCATTGTATCAGTCATCTCACTGCCAATATTTTCAATTTCAGAATTGAAATATGGAACTGGGTATTTTCATTACATTGGTTATGAGGACAAAGCTGGGTATGAAGGCTATGGAGCAGCAGCAGGTGGCGAGTTCTGTCAGTATACCTTTGATTAAGGCTGAATGAAATCACACCCCCAGGTTTAGCACTGGCTCACAAGCACCCTGGATAAGGTGTGTGTTACACAAAGGCGTGCTCTTGGTATCTTCTCCAGTTGTTTCATAAACTTTGCATTTCTGCCTGTAAGCTCTATGGAGAACAGACTTCCCTCTACTTCACAGAGAGGCACGCCAGCTTGGAGTTTAGACACCAGTATGATACAAATTAAATCTCCTTTCACAACAGGCTGTGATTTTAATACTGCTGCATTATTTCTCAATAAGAATATAGGTAATTTTGTTTTTAAATAAAACATGATGAAAATATTTGCTGAGATCTGTTTCCCTACGTACTTTTAGATACCACACAAGACTTGAGCATGAATTAGAAGACAATTTTGAACACCGTTGCATAAACACACCTGTATACAGAATTAACAGTCCAGAAGACACTGAAATCAGTTACATTACATATACTACCTTGGGCTCATTTTGCAAAATATACTAAATGCTTCAGCTTTAAGCCTGTCACATTGACATGGAAGTTAAAGAATTATCATTTGTCTGAAATCACTTCACAGAGAGGTGAGTATCTCTGGTTTTAGTTTTCACGAATCAGATTTACCTGTATGATAGCAAATGTGCCAATATCAATTCCCGGGCTACACAACAGGGAGTTCTGCCAAGGCAAGACAGTGAAGATCATGGGTTTGGAACAGAAAAGGTTTCCTTTCAGAGCACCTAGGACGCCTGCTGCTGCCTTCCTGGGGAAGAGGAGAGAAATCCACCACATAATGGAAATCTCCCACTCACATCAGATTTCTAGCACAGACGGCATTAAGTAAGATCATATAGAGCAAACTAAGGGATAGATTAGCTGCTTACTATTTGGACATGTGTAATGCAAATGCTTTTGAGGCCATTTATAAAAACCTGTTAAAAGCATAGCCCAGATGATAGTCTTTGGCTTGCCACACCACAGACAGAAGATGAGGAGCTTTTGATAAGAAGATAAAGACAGGAAAAGTTTTTAGCACCCACAGAAACAAACAGAAATCCAGAAATTTTTTAATGCTTCTTCCTTGTTTCTTACAGCTGGACCTCATGGGACAAAAGGTCCAGCTGTTTGGCATCACACAACAACTCCTTCTTTTCCTCACTTGCTCCCAGACCTCTGCTACTCCTTGTCCTACCTGCACTAGGAAAACGGCCCCTACCTTCCTGCTTTCAGCCCCTCCACCTCCTCCCAGGATGCTCTCCCTCGTGCTCCTGCTGCCTCTGGAGGTGTCCCCAGTCAGTCTAAGGGCATTTCTCGGACCAACCTGATGCAGAGCTACCCCTACTGCCAGCCAGCACAGGCGCCCCAAGACAAGCAAATCCCATCAGGGCTCCCCCATGCACCTCACTCATCAGGGAATGGTGACCCGCTGCCCTAAACTGCTCTGCACAAACTCAGCCAACCCTGACGACCAGTTCATCCTACAGCCTGCGCAGGGTTGTGAACCATCTGCCTCCCACACCCCATAGCTCCCATAGCCACAGGAGGGTTTCACTCACTGCCCACAACCACCAACCCATGCAGAAACAGTAAGTACATTAAAAATCCCTCCCCACTGAGCTGTGATGCAGAATGCAAGTTTCAACTTGTGCACCTTCAAAGAATTTACAATAGATTGCTTTTTGCTCTTTAATAATGAATTCATCACAACACCAATCAAAACATTAGATCAACTATAATGTTAATTGAAGGTTCACAAAAACACACTGCATTTCAGTTAGAACACTACATGGTGGGGGGTTAATTTTACTTATTTCTTGAATAGTGGTTTAATGACTCTCAAAGTAACAACTCCTGGTTTCATTTTCTCCACTAAAATAAAGACATATTTTAAATTATTTTTGAAAGCAATTGAAAAAGAAGTTGACTGGTCTTCAATACCTAGTAAGGAAATTTCTTACCTAGGTAGGTAAAATCTCTAAAATGCTGTGCAAAGTTTAAAAAAAGGGGGGAAGGTCTGCAAGAGATGGTCATGGAGGCATTTTAGAGAAAACTAGCAATTTCTTTTTCTTTATATAGTAAAATTGCTTAAAATTAAAGTAGGAAAACACACGTATAACAAAAGCATGCCTTTTTATAAAAACTCTGTTAAAATGGCACCTTGTTTAAAGACGCCATACTCAAAGAACTGATTTTTCCCAGCTTTCCAAAGACATCCTTGTTTTCCTGTAAGAGTGGGATGCAATGAAGAGCACCAGAAAGCTGAAGAGAGCCCCAGACATTCTCCCGGCAGCCACAGGCTGTGCCTTCCCGCTGGCAGGGAGGAAAGGCAAGGAGAGGCGGCAGGGAACTGGCCGGGCCGGTTCCCAGAGACACCCTTCAGGAAGGAGGGCTGACTCACACTGCCCATCCTGAAAGGACAAGCCTGTGCTGGAGTCACCTCCCCGGGCCTGGACACGGGCCTGGGCCTGGACACACGGCCAGTCCACAGCAACCCTGGACACACAGACATCCTGGGCCTGGACACAGCCCCGGGCCTGGACACACGGCCTCCTTGGGCCTGGACACATGGCCACTCCACAGCAACCCTGGACACACGGCCGCTCCACGGCCTTCCTGGACACAGCCCCGAGCCTGGACACACGGCCTCCTTGGGCCTGGACGCACGACTGCTCCATGGCCTCACTGGGCCTGGACACACGGCCACTCCACAGCAACCCTGGACACACAGACATCCTGGGCCTGGACACATGGCCTCACCGGGCCTGGACACACGGCCTCCTTGGGCCTGGACACACGGCCTCACCGGGCCTGGACACACGGCCACTCCACAGCAACCCTGGACACAGCCCCGGGCCTGGACACATGGCCTCACCGGGCCTGGACACACGGCCACTCCACAGCAACCCTGGACACACGGCTGTCCTGGGCCTGGACACACGGCCACTCCACGGCCTCCCTGGACACAGCCCCGGGCCTGGACACACGGCCTCACCGGGCCTGGACACACGGCCACTCCACAGCCTCCCTGGACACACAGACATCCTGGGCCTGGACACATGGCCACTCCACAGCAACTCGGGACACAACCCTGGGCCTGGACACACGGCCACTCCACGGCCTCTCTGGACACACGGCTGCCCTGGGCCTGGACACACGGCCACTCCACAGCCTCTCTGGACACACGGCTGCCCTGGGCCTGGACACACGGCCACTCCACAGCCTCTCTGGACACACGGCTGCCCTGGGCCTGGACACACGGCTGCTCCACGCCCCCCCTGAGCAGACGGCCACCCTGGCCCTGGATACATGGCCATTCCATGGTCGAGCACCACGGCCTCCAGCCTCCCATGGCCCAGCTGAGCCTCCGAGACACATCACTCCCAGACCCTTCTCCTTCAGCCTTCGCTTTCAACGACAGAGTCAGGGATTCTACTATCAAAAAAGAAAATAATTAATCTCCTGTGAAAGCGATGGACTCCTTCCTTTCTCCTGAAATCCAAGCCTCTCTTGTCTGCCTCAAACTAAAGGAGAGAGGTACTAAGGGCAGCAAGGGGGAGAGGAGCAAAGGTCTGAACACTGCTGCCAGCTGCAGATTTAACTGACAAAACACTGGGATTTTCTTCTGTGCAAGCAAAGCTTTGGGAAGGTCACCAGAGGCAGTTTTCGGCTGTCTTTATCCACCTCCTCCCCTCCCTCCGCAAATGTCCCCCGAGCAGAATAAATGAGTATTCTGTTTGGATAAAAGAACATCAGAAGTTATCCAATAAACTAGGACATCTCGCAGGCCTTAGGAAAAGCAGCTGAGAATCAGCAAAGCTCCCAAGCATGCCCAGAGACCGCTCAGTGCCATCATCCCCTCCAGCTCCACTCCCAAGTTCTGCTGCCAGGGCCAGCACAGCCTGCTCCTTGGGAAGAGCCATTTCCACAGGCCCTGGCTCTGGGCTTGGCTGTGGTTGTATGTTTATTCCCCATCTTCACCAGCATTTGAACTGCCTTGTTATCAGCAACATTGCAATCAAGGTGAAGGCAAGCAGCAAGCGATAGCTACTGGCCATGCCCAACAGCCCAGTTTCACATCTGGTTTCTGGTCACTCACACACAAAGTTCTGTCAGGCCTTTCTCTTTTCCCACCTCATTACTGAGGTTCAAACTAGTTTAATTTTGGACTGGCAGTACATGCCATATTCATAAGGATTTGACATCATCTTTTTGCTTGAGAAAAAAAAAACCCAAAACCTGACCAAAAAATTCTGAAAATTCTGCCCCGCACCTACACAGGTTCCCAGGGAGATTCCACATGGTTGCTGTACAAGGCAGCAAACACACCGTTCCTGCAGCAGCTCCTGGCAGTGTGTCCCAGGCAGGCCTGGCACACGAAGCTGCTGCTCCCAGCAGGGCAGGCTCCGCACACGCGCTCCTGGAGCAGGGTCCCAGCCCACGGCAGCCCATCAGGAACGCTCCCTGCTCCCGGGCCCTGCCCTGCTCTGCCACGCCACGAGCACCCAAAAAGAAAAGAGTGCAGCTGCTCATTCGCAGCACCTCCACGAAACCCACCCAGACTCACTGATGTGACTGAGCATGGCAGAAAAGTAACTGAGAGCAACACAGACTATGGCCACTAACAGGCTCACAACTCTGCTTTTCCAGGCAAGTATCACAAGTTCTGCTTGCTTTTCTAGGGGATTTTCCTATACCACATTACACTAAGTACTAAACCTGGTACTAAAGCAAACTAGTTTACTGTTAAGCTCACTGAACTCCCTGAACTAGCCACTTCTTTCCTGCAGCAAATAACCAGATGTTGCAGGACTTGATTATTTTCAGCACCACAATTAAGAAAAAAAAAAAACATAACAAAATTTAGACATTACTCACACAATCCCATAGATTCAGAACTGCTTTAGCTCTTCATCTGCACTAAATGTATTAAAACAATATACATAAAGTGAAGCAGAAGTAGATGAAGTACTTATTTATGTTTTCTGTTCATTTAAAGCGCATCTTTTCTCCAGAGTCTTCTCTCTGTGCATGTAGGTTTCTACACTATACAGCAAACACACATTACTAATTAAGATTACTATTATTTGTACATAGTATATGCTATCACTGAATATGAAAAATACCTCAAAATGCACTACAGACCCTGTTTTGTTATTGCAAGAAGCTTCTATAAAAAGGCAGCGTATCCTACAACTTTCCTTGTTTATATTGTGTGATTGAATTTAACCGTTCTTTATAAAAGGATCCTGCATTACTATTGAAAAATGCAAACTCCAAAAGGCATTATCTGTTGACAATCTAAGAAAATTTGGAACAAATTATCCCCCCTCATAGAAGATGACTCGCACAAAACTTTCTCCAACTGTGTCTCAAAGCAGAACTTCTGGTATCAGTACTGCTATTTGTGCTGAATATCTGACAAGATGAAAGGGAAAAATACACAGTTTTTACTGGAAAGGAAAGGGGCTATCAGCTTTTCTACTTTAATTAAAAATATTCATAGCATCTTATTTCATCAGCAATAGAGAACTTCATAAGCAATTTCAACAGAAAGTTACTGCAACCTACCTTTCCGCAGTAAGGTTACATTTACTTACATATAACATTGTAATGTTTAACAGAAACATTACAGGATATAAATGCCAACAGAAAGCTTTTGCCCCCAACACACACTCCCTCCACTTTGAATATGATGAATGTGACTGAATTACTGTCTCTTCATAAACGAAACAGGCACATTTAGTGGGTTCCCATATCTGTATCGCAATGAACAAACTATTGTATGTTGACCTCAAAAATACAGTTATTAGTTAAGGGGAAAACATCATCCTTGTCATCTCCTAATCGCTAAACTCCAATTTATCAAAAATTGACAATGCTGAAAAAAATGAAAAGCCAGTTCATGCAACACTAGTGCTCTTAGTCCAACCACACCTCTTTCTTCCAGTCGAATCTGGAAGCAATGACTAATGTAAAATTAACAGGGAGCGGGAGGCTGTTTAGGGAAAAAAAAAGTACAAAGGTCTATGGGGCAAACAGAGGCGCTTCAGAAACACTCAGTTCTCTGCTTGTGAACTGGTGATGTCTCCTGAGCGTCAGCCGGGAGGAGAAATGGACTAGAGGGGGCTTGAGTCATCAGCTCCGGTTTTTCTGTGCTGAAACAGCCTGGGTTCAGCATCAGCATTTATTTTATTGAGGCAAGACTTCATTTCCCAGCTCTCCCAGCCCAAGCCACGGCACTAGCACTCGGTAACCGGCACCTGCAGAGCACTTTCTGCTCCCGCACACACTGCAGCGCGCCCGAGGCACGGCCAGCCGGCGGCACGGCCACCTGTCCCCCGCACCCACACCCCGCACGGGCTGCTCCGCGGCCACCCCGCGTGTGTGACCGGAGAGGGGGGAGAAAACACCGCAAGAAGTTCCTACAGCCCCGAGAGCCGCGCTCCCGGTGCGCGGGCCGAGGATGCTCCGTGGCTCCCGGCAGCGGGAGCGCGGCTCGTTCTGCGGTCACACGAAGGGTGAAAAATTCAGATTTAAGTCCCGGACAGGGAACACAGGGACGGCAGCGGGGTCAGGCACTCCGGGAACACCGGGGCGGCAGCCGGAGCCCGGGACTCCGGGGAGCACCGGCGCGGACGCCGGGCCCCGGGGCCGCCCCGTGCGGGCACACCGGGCGCGCGGGGCCCGGCGCCGCCGGCTGTCCGCGCCCGCTCCGCCGACCCCGCCATCCCCTGCAGCACCCGCCGTGTCCCCGCCCGGCCCCGCGCCCGGGGCCATGCGGCGCTGCGGGCACGGCGAGGCCCGGCGGCCCTGCCCGCTGCGGCTCCGCTGGGCTCGAAGCTCCGGGCGCGGCGCCGCGCACACGGCGGGCACCGGCGGGCCCGGGCTCCGCGCTCCTGCCCGGCGCCCGGGGCAGGGCGGTGGCACCTCCGCCCGCGGGGCCCCCTCCGGGCGGCTCCACCGGGCTCCGGGCGGCCCCGCGGGCACGGAGAGCGCGCGGCGCTCCGCCCGCGGGTCCGCCCGCGACGACGGCTCTTCGGCCCCGATGCCCCGGCGGGGTCCGCCGCCTCGCCTGCCTCGCCTCCCGCGCCGCGCGCCGCGCCCCGCCGCCCCTCGCCTGTCTCGCGCGGCGGCCCCGGCCCGCGGCCTCCCCGTGCCCGCACTCACCGCGCGGAGCGGCCCCGCGGCCCCGCCGGGCGCGCCCGCCCTACCCCGGGGTCTCCATGGTGGCGGCCCCGCCGCCCGCTCCGCCCCGCCCGCCCCGCCCCGCCCGCGCAACGCGTCACGCACCGCCCGGCCCGGCGCCCGCCCCCATTGGCCAGGCGCGGCCCGGGGCGGCTCCCCATTGGCTGCAGCTCCGCGTTAAACCCGCCAATGGCGGCGCGACTTGAGGTTGCCGTGGTTACCGATGCCGTGAGAGGCAGACGGCGCGGACGGGACGGGCCGGGCCGGACCCGGGCGGCTCCGCCGGGACTGCCCGTGGCCCCACCGCGGGAGCCTCGCGGTGAGTGTCCGAGCGATGCATGGATGGAGCACAACCGGTGCGGGGTGCCCGCGATGGCCGGGCGTGCCTGTCCCGCGGTGCCGGCCGCCTCCTGCCCCGCCGAAGGAGGAGCGCAGAGCGGAGCGGGGAGCAGTCGGAGCTCCGGGGCCGGGCCCGTCTGCCCGTCACCCTGTGTCATCGGGATGGCCCTGCTTGGGCAGGGAGCTTGGACCGGCTGGCCGCTCGTGGTCCCGTCCCGCCTGCCGCTCCCGTGACCGGTGTCGCGGTACCGGCAGAACGCACAGCCCGCGGCGCTGCTCAGACACCTGGGCTAAGTCCAGGTGTTTGGGGACGATGGGAAAACGCTTTCCATAGTGTTTTAATTTCCCACCATTTTAATCTTCCAATAGCAGCCGGACTCTCTTGATGGCGTGTGAGGAATCATAGACGTCGAAAAGAAAAACCAGTATCCCTAAAATCACCGTAAAACATTTCAACAGCAGGCTTTGGGCGTGTTAAATGCTTGGTCAATTTTTTGCATCCCATGTCTGACCTATACTTACCATCTCGGTGTGTCTCGGGAACCTGACTGGGCCCATTCCTCTCCTTCCAGCCTCCCGAGCAGATCGTCCCGGTGTAGCCCATGTGTGACTGGTTTTCCATTTACTTATTCTCTCCTCCCGCCCAGCAGGTACGATAGCGATCGACACTCTCCACTTCATTGGATGACGTTGTAAATGGCTCGGAGGAGCCAAAAGCAAACGGCCACTTGAATCAGCAGCTCTTGCTGGCTCATGAGGTTGTTTTAGTCACCCTCTTCCTCTGTTGTATAGATGCAGATGGTGTAGAAATCCTGCTGTGAAGGAACGTGAAAAAGGTATCCACGTGTAACTTGTGTCTGTTTTCCATCCAGCTCAGTTTTTCGGTTTAGTGTTTGATGGGATGAACCACAGTTTTATATTGGGTGTGAGGACACATGAACTTGTGATGTGGTTTAATTGGTGCTGTGCTGATGCTACAGCTAGAATTATGTCCTTGTTAGCCTCTGCTTAGAAGGGAACTGCAGGTAACAAGGAGGAGGTAGCTGAACATGAGAGTCACCTCTAAACTCATATCCCCTTCTCTGAATTTCCCACTTGGGATGTAATATACTACATAGAAACTATTGGTAAGATATTTAATCTCTGAGGTTTTTGTTGCTATTTGTATAATTATTTATCTGTTGAATAATGCAATAGGAACTCCTACATTATGATGATATCCACATAGCAAATGCTTGGCAGCTGTAGCCAGGAGTCTTGAGTCCTCACTGCTCTGAAAAATCTCATGGTTTATACCATGTGAACTACATATAAAATATTGCCAAACTAAAATGGTGGTCTCTGTCTAGGAAATGGGAAACAGGAGCTGAGGGAAATAACAGTAGAAACTTAGTAAAATAGAGTAGCAGGTGTGAAATAAAATAAGTGGTGGAAGGGTCAAATGAGAGTGGAGAGCTGGAGTAAAGAAAAGATAAAATGTGAGCTGACTTGATCATGAATAAAGGAAAGAGAAAGCATAGGATGTGTGAGAACTGTGACCTTCCTTAGCTGCAAGGTTGCTTCTACCAAAGGTGTACTGGATTAGTTAAATTGGCTTCAAATCAATCTCAACTGGTTTTCACTTGTGATTTGGGTATTATTATGCTGGCTTGGCTTTCACAGGTAACAGCTTTTGGGAAAGGAGGAAGCTTACTTGCCCCTCAGCAAGTGAAACTGTTCCTGGACATCGCTGTGGGACCTGTGGAAGGCACAGGCTGTGGGCAGGACGCAGGAGGTGGCACAATGCCATCCCCAGGCCTTCCTGGTTCTGGTGGTTCCAGGTGGCCAGGATCAGGCTGCTCCAGGTGCCCTGCATCCCTGCGCAGCCATGCATTGCAGGCTCTGGCTGTGCTTTAGAGTTCCCCATTGGGGTGAGCTGGAAAAGGGTAAGAAATGCTGTTGGGAAGGAGAAAGGGATCTTGAGACAGTTTGTTTTGGCACAAAAGAAGTAGAAAGAATTGAAAGTAATGTTTTGAGGTCCTGTCAGATTTTGAAATATGTTGAGTGACTGTCAGTGAGGAAAAGCTGTTTCATTCTGTCTGGTATTAGTCATAGCCTCGTAGCTGGTTTATTTGTTTTGGCACCCTGAGCAGCCAATACATTATCTAATTGACTGCCGTGTGTCCCAGTGCAGCAGTCCTGTCCAACAAAGATGACATAGGCCATGGAAAGGCACCCCATTTTAACTGTCCAGTGCAAAGGGCTGCCTGGATGGTGATTCTTTGATTCCTTATCCCATTAGCTGAAAGTGGCCTTTGTCAAACATATGTTTAAATTCTTACATAATTTTTTAAATCGGCAACAAACAAGTCAATTTTATTTTTATTCATCTTCTTCTGGATGCAGCTTGCAAGTAAGATGGTCTGTATCATTCTCATTTAGAAAGCCATCATTCCACTATGCTTACAATTCATAACAACCTAGTCTCATGCTTTCCTTTGGGACTGCACTGGTTTCTCTTGAGCCTTAAATCTGACCCTTTAAACTGACTGTGCTCATCTTCCTGTGGTTTAGATGGCAATGCTGTTAACAGATACTTGCTAGTTGTTTTGCTGCTGTTGTGCTTTTTCAGTGTTTCCAGTCATTAATATGTTTTTCTGCTTTGTTTAATCTAGTCTGAAATCAATCCATAATTGAGTCTTGCTTTTTATATATATTCCACAGATGTTTACAGTCCTTGCAGAACATTGACGTGCCTATCTTTTAATTTTAGTGATAAATATCAGTTGCAAAAACAGTTTGCTATTTTTCTTGGTGCGTGTTTTGTTTTTCTCATTTTTTATACTTTTTTTTTTGTTGTTGTGAATTTAGTTGGTTTGGTTTTGGGGGGTTATTTGGGGGAGGCTGGGGGCTTTGGTTTGGTTTCTGCTGGAAGCTATTTAATGCTACCTGCTTTAACTGTAATCTCTTCCAGATACTGAAATTATGAAGGTTTGGGGGGAAAAAAAAATACCTGGAGACAAGAGTGATGCTCATGGCAGGCTAACACAACACATGAGCAGCTGTTAAGTGCTCATATGAGGAGTTACTTATATATGTGGGATTTTTTCCTCTCATTAAAACCTACAATTTGATTTCAAAAGTTACTGCAAGCCATCGTGTTGATGTCACAGCAGCTCAGTCAATCACAATAGAACTGATTTTGGGTAATTTTGAAACTGTAGTTTCATTTGGTATAGAAAGCACTAAATGTTCTCCTGCTTTTTATTGTTTAACTGGGGAGGTAAGGCACCTAGCAGGTGTATTTCTGAGGAAAGGGGTGGGCTGACATTTTGCTTTTTCAGTGAGGGCTTGTGGTAAGCACATTACAAACTTACCACAAGGCTTTTATAGAAACATTCTGTTTCAGACAGTGCCATTCAAAATTACTGCTCTGCTGTGGATAGATATTACTCTTTCCCTGTGGTAAAACAAAATATTGAGGAAAAATTATTGGATACTGGCTGGTTGTTTGCACTTTCTTTTCTTCCTGCATGGCTCTGAAGCATCAGGTAGGAGTATCTGATTGTAGATGGTGCACAATGCTCAGCATGACCACCGGCCTTCCTTGTAGAGCCTCGCGCTCAGGCTCATGCCCAGCTGCCAAGGGAAGGACAATAATGCCCATCATGATGCTTCTCTCCAGCCTTCCAGTGCCAGCACCAGGATCCTGCAACTGTGCAGGGAGCTGCGTTATGGGATGGATCCAGCTTCCCCAGAAGCCTCCCTGGCACACTTGCCCTTATTTTTCAGCTGGATCCATTTTCCGGAGTGCACCGTTGCTGCCCATAGTGCCTGCACCAAGGAATGTGCAAGCAGCCATGTGCAGCAGGAGTGCAGGCTCCTCTTTTGGCAGGAGTGGGAAAGGTTTTGCCCTGGATACCTGTTTCAGCAGGATGGAGGAGGCTTGAGGAACAGCAGCTTGCTGACCTGCAGTGTAGCTCAGGGACCTTTCCTTGGCAATCGCACAAATCCTGTCCCAGGATATTGTTTCATCTGGCAGCGTGGTCCCAGGAGTGGAGTGAGGGTGCTGTGTGTGGGTCAGCAGGAGAAGGGCTGTCCTTAAGTGAGCTGTGCTGCTGAAGCCAGCTAATGATGAAATCAGGTTTCATCAGTGTCCACCTGTAAGTCAGGGTTCCTCCAGGATCCTGCAGCACCTGGAAATAAGCAGGCAGCTTGGCAACAGCCAAGAGAATGGTTTGGAGAAAAGATGGCAGGAAATGCTGAGTGAGAGGTCCAGTAAAGACAAGGTCATCAGCAGTTGGTCTGTTCTGTGGGTTTTCAAGTCCTAAGCTTGTAATTGTTGTGTAAATAACCTTAAAAAACAATCAAAGCCCACAACAACTCTCCCCAAAGCCCACAAAGAAATAAAAAATCCCTCACCACCCCAGCTCTGGGCAATGCAGGTACTTCTATCTGCTCAAGGACAGGGGGAGGTCTGCTAAAATCCTTTTTAGTTTCTACCAACTGCTACAGTTACTGAAAGAAATATTACCTATCTTCTTACTAGCTTATATATGAGGCTGGAAAAATGTTGAGAAATTAACCAAATTGTAATCTTTCTTACCAGGGCAGGGATACAGAATGTCAGGCTGAAATCTAGAGATACTTCTGAATAAGGAGGTAACAAAGAAAATGTATATGCAGAAAGATTATTTGATTCATGTTTAAGACTGTACATTTCTGAGGGCTGTGACTGAGAGGCCCCAGACAAGGATGAGTTGCTTTTTGTAGTAAGGTATCAGACAACATTATGCAATAATTTAAAATGAAGTTGTGCCAAATGCTTCCCTGCATATAACTCTGGGAATTTGGCCTAGCAGAACTGGCAAAAGCTGTACAAAATGATACTGATGCTCCTGACAAAATAAGCTGCAGTGGCTCCTAAATCACATGAATTATCTGTCCCTCTTGGCTTGTCTCTCATAGGCTGCAGACAAACGTTCTGCTCTGCCTCCCACTACACTACTTGGACAAAAATCATCTGGGCTGGCTTAAAGGACAGTGCCACAGAGTAGCTGGTGCCAGCACTACCTCACAAGGTCCCTCAGGTGTTTTCCCTGGGTGTGTGTCCCACCTGCAGCTCGGGGTGGCAGTGATGTGTGGAGCTCAGAGGTGAGATGCAGAATTGCTCCAAAGTGTAATCAGAAGCGTGCAAATGGCTGCAGCTCTGGACAACCACAGCTCCTTGTAGGTTAAACAGGGAAAAATGTCTTGGCTTAAGGAGAAACTGGACTTATTCAGACAGAGTCGTATGTTCTTGAAGCACTGTTAAATTGTTCTGCCAACAACATAAACTAAGTCTGCTGACTCCTGCCTGCAGTTCATTGGGAAATGTGTGCAGAAATTGGTCTGTCAGCAGAGCTGTGAGGAAGAGGCTTCCAGCAGTGGGGCAGGGAACCTTTCCATGCAGATTTGGGTTTGTTAAGTAAAAAAACATCAGTAACAAAGCTAGCATGAAAATGGGGTAGGAGGAAATACTTTCATTAAAAATACTACACAGAAGGCAACAGTAAAGACAGAGGCAAGTGCAAAAGGTGAGGACAATTTAAAATTACCTTTTTAATTATTTAATTTTCCTTTAAAGTCCTGTTTCCCTTCTTGCTTTGACAAATTCTGAGATCTATGTAGATACAGAAAATAAAGCTGTCATGACTCTCAAACTGTGTATTTCCAATTGTGCATTTTGAAGCAACGGAAACAAAGTCACATTTGCTGGTTTATCTGAAGAGCAATGGGGCCATGATTTAACAACTGGAATCCAGATATGTTGCACAGATTTTTTTAAAGGCTAGTCTTCAGTATGTTTTTGTTCTTTTTTTTTTCTTTTAAAGTGACTCAATGACTTTGACCTGCTCTGAGGCTCTTTAACTGTCTTCCAGTGCACCTCTGCTACTACTTAGTATTGACTGTTTCAGAATCTGATGGTTTAGTACATATGATGCTTCTTGCAGAATACATGCTCTGCTGCAGCTCCTTTTGAGATCTAGCTCCTTAACTAACCCTGCCTGTAAAATTGCATTCTTATTTCACTGACCCAGTGGTGTTATATGTGGAATCTGTTCCTGCAATTGCTATGGTAAGGTGCAAATCCTACCTCTTGATAAGAAATGCAAAGCCAGGTGCTTTGTTGTATTGCAGGGAATGTTGATTCTCTGCAGTTTGTGTAACAGCATCTCTGCTTCTGTTGTGCTAAGTGAATTCTTTAGTTTTAAGTGTTTTTGTTTTTGTTTTGTTTTTTTCTGATGGATGCAGAGCAGCAGAGGGGTGAGTTGCTTGCTGCACCATTCCGAACAAGCCTTTCCACACAGCCTAGCCAATAGCAGGTATGCTTTACAGGCCAGGAAGTCACAGGTCAATTTAACTAAATATTTATTATTTCTTAGGTAATGGAGAAAATTGTAGGGTCTGTAATGGATAACTCAGCCTCACATCTTCCAATTATTCTTTCATATATTTGTGCCTATTGTTTCATTTCCTAGCTTTTGTGGTGCACGGAGGTAATAAATGGAAATCTAGATAGAACATTAATAGAAACAACATATGACAAAATTCTGCAAGTCTCTTGTGTTACAGAAATCTGTAAATGATGCCTCAGAATTTCTGCCTTTAGCTCAGCAAAGATGGGTTTTGTAGAGGTTTGTCCAGCCACATGCTAGGAATTGCCCAAAGGAGTTGTGGCTGCCCCTGGATCCAGGTCAGGCTGGACATTGGGGCTTGGAATACCTGGGACAGTGGGAAGGTGTCCCTGCCATGGCAGGGGGTGAAGCTGGATGAGCTTTAAGATCCAACCCCAAATGTCCTATGATTAACTACTCAAAGCATCAGAGCATTTTTCCATTTCATCCTCTTTCACTTAAACCTTGCAATTACCAGGTGTGCTCACTGCAGCAGGCCAGCAGCGTTTGGTCACTGAAAATGGATTGTGCACATTTTATTCAAAACAAAAAACCACAAAATGTCACCTGGCTCACTTGATCCAAGGTGATGTGGGTGACTTCATTTCCTACCCTTTTTGTGTCAACTTACCAACTTCTAAAACATTTACTTCCTTTTTTTTATCTGCTTGTTTCAACATTTTTCTAAGTGTTCCTAAAGTTTATTTCCTCTTGGATTTTCTAAGACTATTCCAAGAATGGAGGGGAAATAGAGTTCCCTTGAACTGATGTGCAGATCCTCAGAAAGCATATGAGCTATTCCCTACCCTGCAGTGGGACAGAGCAGTCCATGAAGCTGGTTGTTTTAAGTGTTACTCAAATTGATCTTCCTAATTTGGATTAAGTTTTACTTAATGAGGAAGTAATGAGATTATCATAGACAAAAAGGACTATGTCTCTTTTGGGAACATACCATTTCTGAGACTTGACTTTATTTCAAAGAGAGCTATAATTCTTTCTTTAGGGGAATGTAAATTTAAATTACAATCAAACAATGGGATTTTTATAGAAACAGTTTTGACACCAAATGATAGAAGCATTATACTGTATTTTCTTCCTGTGGAAAGGATTGACTGCTGCAAGATTAACACGTTCTGGATGGGTGCCATTTTCAGATAGTTCAACTAGAAGAGAAAGGATCTGATTAAGGCATCAAGCTCATTATTTGTTTGTACTTCACACCCTAACAATAATTATGATCAGACAGTTCAACAATTGCATATTAATATGCCTTTTTTTTTTAATGAAAACAAGCAATAGCTAAGTGATTAACATTAAACTTTAAAATCTTTTAAATAGCCTCCCACAAAATGTTCAAGACATAGCCAGATATTCAAAAGAGAGTACTGAAAATAAGGGATTTTGAGTTTGGGGATTTTCCCTGGGTTTGTCTTTTTTAGGAAGCTCTGCTCTAATTTATAATCCAAGTTCCTGTTGATGCTGTGTTTGCAGTAAGTCTGTACTTCAGCTCTGGTTTTTTGGTGGTGTAGCCCCAGCAGTACATTATGTGAGCCACAGAGAGGATTGGCACACCTGCTGCCACAGGATTCTGTGTCCTTTGTTTGCACAAATCTGAGGGGCACCTGCTGTACTGCCACTGGTGATGCTGCTAAATTGTGTTTTTTGAAGGCTTGATTCATATTATTGATTTTTGCATTTAATAATGTGAGCGATTTAAAACATGCACAAGAAATTATGTTTCAAAAGGCATGTCTGACTCATTAAGCACTGTACCTCCCTGCCAGATATCCATCTGTCCTTTAGCTGAGAGGGAAAAATGGCACTGGTGACCCAGATCTGCAAAGGTTTATGTATGCAAACAACTTGTTGAATTGAGACAGTGGAATTAGGCTCTTTCAAAATTACTAGTTAAACTTGCTGGGATCACTCCCTTGTGGAACTGGGGCCTGGACTGAACCTGACTCATCCCCAGGAGCAGTATGTGGCAGGCACCAGTCTTTGCTTCTTCCATGATTGACACTGGGGAGTTTAATTTCTATTTAAATTAAAGCAAGGAGGATCTTGCCTCAATATTGGATATTTCCACATGTAAGAATAAACATAGGTCATATACCTCAGACACCAGCAAGGGCTTACATTAAGAATGTACTGAAGAGTTTGGTTGAGTTGGAAATGAAATATTTTCAGAGAACATGTTTTTATTGCCTAAAACAGTTCAGTGAATAGTGAAATACAAAATTGTCAAAGAAGCAGAAAGAGGTTTGACAAACCTTGTGCTTTTTACTGCTGCTAAAAGATTTAGCTGTGGTTGGCTGTAGGCAGAGCTGACTTGGCATTCTTGTGGGACAGATTTCTATGTACAGGGACTTCTGCCTGGTGGCTGTTTGGTCTTGTGCACTTTTTCTTTCTAAGATGCATCAAGGCTCCCAGCCTAGAGTCTGCAATGAAGTTTGAGCAAAGCTTTGAGGCAGGATATTGGAATTTAGGCTTAGATGGACTTTTATAGTATTGGAGAGGTTTGTAGATATAACTGCATTAAAGCAGAAATAAATATAACTAGCAGTGCTTTTATAATTTTGGTTGATAAGTTACTGAAGATAAAATGCAGATTTATATGAGTCTTGTCCTTTTCCAGAACCATCTTAGCATTCACTTTCAGTGTTTTAGTGAGGTCATAATGTTGAATAACAGAAAAGAATGCCTGTGAAAGGCTGAGATCAAATACAAACATATGACATCATTGTGGAAGAGAGGAACTGGTTGGCTAGAAGGAATAAGGACTTGGTTCATCAAATACAGTCACCCTAAATTTACAGAAAGTGGCAAGTAAATTTTTTTTGCATCAGTTCTGTTCTTGAGATGTGTTCTCTTGATTTCTTGTAAAAGGAGATGAAGCTCAGGTTAATGTGTGTGAAGTTTTGGTCGAATGCTGACACTAAATCAGAAACGTGTCAGTAGAAAGAAGATATTAACAATTTTCCAAATGAACAAATAAATAAATAACCCAGAGGGGTAGTTCTGCTGCTGCTAATCTTTCTAGTATCCATAGTTATTTTTCAAAAAGGACAGCATGTCTTGTGTTAGAAGCTTGTCATTTTAAGCTGGCCAGATGGACCCAGATTAGGATGATGGTTTCCCAAATGTGTAATACAGGAGAATGACGCTGATGTGGCAGCTGCTCAGGGAACAGTAATAAAAGGTTTTAATAGAGGGAAGTGGCTGTGATGGATCCAATCTTCTTAGAGCTTTTGAGTACTCCCAATTTTCCATCAGTGATATTTTTGCCTTCATTATATAGTGTAGATGAGAGTCACTGTAGTACTCCCTTCCCAAGTTTATCAGTAGAAGCAGTGCTCAGATGATCAGAAACCAAAAAAAAAGCAGGCAGGAGTAAGACTTGAGTGCCTATAGCAGAGGGCTGGATGCAGAGTGTCAGCTCACTGCAAAGTACACTGTAAACTGTCTTCAGTTGCAGTCTCACCTTATTATTGACTGACATGAATAGCTCTCTGTCAGAGTATTCCCCTGTACATTTCTTCTGCTGGTCTTCCTTCCCACCTTCCTGTTGCATTGTGCCATCCTTGGAATTTGTAGGGATAAACTAGGGTTTCATCTCACTAGAACAGTGAGGAAATAACTGCACAAATGAATAATTTTTTCTGCTCTACTATTTGTTGTGTTGCTGCTTGCTGTGGGACCAGGCAAACGTCAAAGGTGTGACAAAGAGATGAAATTTTGGCACAGTATGGCTGGGTTTGAGGGAGAGGATTCATGGGGAGCCTCGCTGGACATGACCTTTCCTCTCTGGTGTGACTCAGCTGTTGATTCAGATCAGCTGAAACACCTCAGGTGTATTGCTTTTATTTCTATGTCAGACCCAATACATGCTTAGTTGAAAGCAAGGGGTTTGACACATACAAGACATTTTTTCCTTTGTTGTGTAACTTATTGCATCTGAAATATTCCATGTGATCCATGATGTGAGTACTTGATACATGCTGCTCAGCAAGAGTTGAGCCACTGCTGCCCGAACAACTGACCTGGTTTCACAGGTATTACTGCAGAGGGGGCTAAAAGGACCTAGGCAGTCTCCAAATGAAGGAAAGAACACCTCAAGGCCTGATCTTACATTTGGATTGAGGGACTCATGTTTTGAAAAGCACAAAGCAAAGAATAGATGAGCTATGTCACAGCTTACAGATTCATTAAGGAAATAGAATTTTATTTACTAAATGGTATGAGGCACATGAAATCTCTCCTAAAGTGAAAGAGAAACTGGAGGAATTTCTGTCTAATTACATTTTTAGGGAGGTGTACCTCTTCTTGAAAAACAATAGATATTTTTGAAAGTGTTTTAGATTACATCCACAATGTTGGTATTCTCAAAACATGTATTTGTTCTTCAACAGGTATAAAAAATACATAAAAAATAAAAATGGGTGAACTGGACCATGGAACATTGTTTTCATCTCATAGGATTGGTGGTGGAGGTAGGTATGCTATCATGTTTAAGTTTAATTTCTTTCTCAACTGTTTATGAAGCACTCTGCAATTAATAGCCTCATATAGAAGCTATTATAGCACCCTGGTTGTGGTTTGAGTTGGAAGGGACCCTAAAGCCCACCCAGTGCCACCCTGCCATGGCAGGGACACCTCCCACTGGCCCAGGCTGCTCCAGCCCCAGTGTCCAACCTGGTCTGGGGCACTGCCAGGGATCCAGTACAGCCACAGCAGCTCTGGGCACCTGTGCCAGGGCCTGCCCAGCCTGCCAGGGAACAATTCCTTCTTTAGTTTCTGTCTGTATCCACCCTCCTTTTGCAGCTGTTGCCCCTCATGCTGTTACTTGCAAACCCTGGTAAAGAGCCTTTCCCATATAAGCCCCCTTTACATATCAAGAGGCTGCAATAAAGTTTCCCTGGAGTCTCCTCTAGCCAAACATCCCCACCTCTCTCAGCCTGTCTTCACAAGAGAAATGTTCCAGCCCATTTTCATGGTCTCTGGCCAGGTTTCTGTCCCCCTGTGCCAGGGTCCTGGAGCTGGGCGTTGATCTCTGCAGGTCCAAGTGCAGAGCCGAGGGGCAGAACCCCTCCCCTAGCACCATTCATCAAATGAATGAATAACTAAATTCCACGCTGCCTCTCCTGCAGGCCAGGCCCAGGCTGGCTTGCTGGGCTCCAGGGGCAGCTTGCCAGTTCATGGCCAGTATTTTTGCCCGCAGGATCCCCAGGCTGCTCTCCCCAGGGCTACTCCCATCCATTCAGTGCCCAGTGTCTGCCTGTCCTGGGGCACTGCCTGGCAGGAGGGCTTGGTGAAACCCTTCCCCAGTGAGGCATGTCTGGAGATGTGTTGTCAGGCTTTGTGTAGGCATGCAGCAAATGAAAATCCTGGGGGAGGCCTGAAGGAGGATCGTGGGATGGCTCTGCAGGATTTATTTTACCTTCTACCCGTCTGTAAAACCACATATCAGGCACAGCACTTCCAGCCACGGGGCTTAGTAGGGAATGTGGAAACATAACGGCCAATTTCAGTCCTAAACAAAACTAAAGCAGGGGTTGTAAGGGAATGCCCGTTCCTTATCCCTGTAAGCCTCCCAGCTTATGTGGAATGACTGAGTATCTATGCATGAAGGCTTCACATTGCCAGGGCAAAAGTTCAGGTAGCTCATTTACAATTGTAATTGTACCTCAATTTTATACCTTCAAAAAAAAAACCTACTCCTGTTGCTCAACCGTAGGTTACAATAAACATTGATGCAGTTTTCCAATCAGTGCAAGAAGGATGCATTTATTGAAACTTAAATATTTCTGTATTAGAAGTTACTACAATGCCTGTAAACACAGTTTATAATTAATTGATAACATGTAAATGAAAGACTTGTCAAATTAGCTTTTTGTAAACAGACAACTGGTTACTGTTTCTTATATAATTTTTACTGGTTTATGTTTGTTTCAAATTGTCATTCACCAATTAACTATATTGATACGAAAACTTCTAGTGTTGAAAACACTGGTTCTGATTTCTATCTAAAGAGCTTTCATTTTATGCCTAATTATTTCTCAAGAATTTGAAATGCCCTTATGTATTTTATATGATAACTAGACAATTTGGTGGTTCCTGCCAGAAATGCTTTTTGCAGCCAGAAGTACAAACCTGTTGACTACAAACATCTGTATGACCTTGCTGCGGAGGCAAAAATGGCCTCTGCACAAATTCAGTTAAAGGTATGATTTTTGTTTTATTTGTCATGTGAATGCTTTTGAAATTCAGTGACCATATTTCTTTCAGTAAGAAAGGGTAAATATGAAAGTTTATCATAGCTATACTGTGATTTGGATGTGTTAATGTCAATGTGGGGACTTCTGTCAGATCAGTGATGCAAAGTAAGTGTGGATTCTACTTCCTCAAAAGACAGGAAACATTTGTATTTTCCTGCCTTGAGGAAATTCACCCAAATTTACTACATAATCCTGGAGGCAATGAAAAATTCATGGGATTAAGTGAGAAGGGAAGACTGATCCAGAAAAAAAAAAAAAAAGCCAAACAAAAATATATGAAGTGAGGATTTCCAAAAGTCAAGCAGAGGGAGATCTTAAAAAGATTAAAAATGTTTATTAGCCATAAAATGTAAATGTAGGGCTGACAGAAAGGTATAGATTGGTGCAGAATGTCTCAAGGGGTAAAGACAAGAGGAGCCTTATTTAATCCTAGAGAAGGGTGAATGAGAGAACACATTACATACTTCCTTTATAATATTGCTTCTTTAGTGCATGTAGGCATCATGTATCAAACATTCTGGCAGATATTGCTTCATGGATTGGCAATACCAAATTCTACTGAAGTAATTCAAGCTTTATTTTTTCATCTTTCTTTTGTTTTTTCACCTTCTCAAGTGTTTTCCAACTGAGTAGGTAGTAAAATATATATGATGGAAGTACCAGAGAGGCTAGTATGTGTTCCACCTACTACTTTTTGTTGCTGATTCAAGCCATTCAGATTTTGAAGAGATGAGTTACTCTTCCTTTGAGGTAGAACCAAAGAAACAAATGGCAAATCAGCTGCTGACTACTTAAGAAATAAAAAGACAGTGCAACAGGGAAAAAAGAAAAAAGATAATATTGGAGCAGTTATACATAAATGGCAATGCTGTTGCTATAAAATAATTTCAAAAGCATGTTGAACTTTACATACAAAAGTACTTCAACATTTGTTTCACTTAGTTTTAGAATTGGTTTGAAGATTTTCAGATTGCTTTAAATACTATATTCTTTTCATATTGTAACAAAAGAAAGAAGTAACAGCAACATGTTTCATGAAATAGAAGAAGCTATAAGTAACTTTTAAAATGTGAAAATATGTAAGCAATAAAAGTGAGACATTATCTTTGATTCAAAAGTATTGTAGCATAGTGATGGAAAGCGTGGAACACGTGTGTTCAAACCCAGCACAGGCCCACAGGCAGCTCCTGTAAACACCTCGTATCCCAGGCCCAGGCACACAATATCTCCAGAGCCCCTTCTGCAGCTTCTCACCCCAGTAACAGCCCCAAGGCAGGTTTGGTGCCAAGCAGGAAGGATCAGCCAGGAGCCAGATATACTCACCCCGAGGTACTGGGCTTGGCTTCATCTGACGTGTGTTTCTGGTATCTGAAGCAGGATTTTGACTCTGTTGGTGGGTGGCTGAGGGACTGCAATTGCAGAATTTCTTTGTCTGTGTGCGAGTGCTGCAAAGAGCAATTCTGCACCTTCTCCTGCTCGTGTCCCCAGCCCAGCTGGGCAGGAGTGGGAACATGCTGGGGGACACCTTTGTGTCTCTGGGAGCGTTTGCTCTGTGCCCTTGTGTGTGTGAATGCAGAGGGGTCATGGTGGGTTTGTGCAGCTTTGCCCTGGGCAGGAAAGTTGCAGGTTGTTTCCACCTGAGCCAAGTGGAATCCCAGCAGTTTTGACCTGAAACATCATTCCTTTGCTGAACTAGATGTGGAGTGAGATCTTTAGTCTCCCTTTTATGAACTAAGACAAGACTTTCCAATGTATTTTTCTTGCCTTGCTGCCATTTTGCCATAGGACAATGTATCTGTGTGAGGAAGAAGCTGGGGAGGGGGAGAAAGGGTCAGTGCAGGAGCTGTGGGAGTGCTGGGCTGCAGACTGGTGTTCTGGAGGAGAGGGATGGCAAGGGAGCACCAAGAAAGAGGGGAAAGGAGCTTTGTCCTCAGCATGCACCGAGAGGCCAGAGAGAGTCACAGTGGCAGGAGGGTGAGAGGAAAGCACTTCTCACAGGCTGAGATTCTTCTGAGCCTTTTTCCTTCATTGTTGGCTGGCCAGAGTCATCTGGTTCCACTTCAGCAGCCTTCCCCTGGCAGGATTTCCTCTGGCTTAAGCAGGAACTCCATCTGTTTCAAAAGCAGGTACTCCTATTTTATCCAAAGTGTGAAGTAATGCTTTTGTGAAGTCCTCAGTTTGAGAGCCTCTCTAATTGGATAGATTTTGTAAAAAGCCTCTTTTTTAGTAATACATTTTTGAAATTCTTTTTCTTGACATACTTTCAGTCTTTCATCTTCCCACCTGTAAGAAGGTATGTTTTTTGTTCTCCTGCTTATCTTTGCTCAACTTTACCTCCCAGGACATAGGGATGGAATAGGAAAGAAGAAAATGAACTGATTTTTTTTCCCCTTCTGCTCTCATGAATTGTGATTTGAAATGCAATAAACTTATTTAATGAAAATTGGTTACATTTGACCCCATTGTTCTTTAGAAAAACACAGTTTTTGGAAAAGCTATTAGGCTCATCATTCTGCATTTAAAAGTTTCCATGTGAAGGCATTTGATAAAGCTCTTGAATATGTTCAAAACACAACTTTAATTTTCCCTGCAGATTAAAAAAGCAGAGCAAGTTTCAAAAATTAGCAAAGAGCAAACGCTGCTGAAACAGCATCGTCAGATGTGGTGGCAAGAGTTTAAAAAGCTGAGTGAGAGCAGGTAAGGACTGAGGAATCTGAATGAGTGTTTACTAAAGAGACCAGCAGACAGAGGTTTTGGCCTGGCATACTTAATTCAAGGGACAGTGAGAAAATAAGATTATAATACCTGATCTGAAGGTATTTTTTTGTGGGGAATGAAGGTTTGTGATCCACATGGAGAGGGGTCTGTGACATGAAGCACTCACCTGAGGGAGGGAACATTGCTCTCAGAGCTGTTCAGTTGATCTGCAGCATCTGAAGACTGTGTCTCTGTAAGAATATCAAAGTTTTCAGATCCTTTAGAGTCTGTCCCTAGGCTGTGTGTTGAGGTCACACAACAGGGGACATTAACAATGCTCTTGTCCATTACCCGGTGTACTCAACAAGAGCATTTCTGGCTTCTTTGCCATCTGTGTCCAAGTCCTTCACTTCATACCTTCCCAGGGAAAGAATCCCCCTTTTTATATAATTATTGGCGTATTTGAGACTCATCATTCTTGCAAATATAATGAATAAGAAATTAAATCTGTAAAATGCATGTTCATTTCCTTCAGGCAAAAAGCAGAAGAAGAAATGAAGACTTTTCTTGATGAAGACAGCCATAAGAGCAACTTTTTTTTTGATTTGAGGGACTTGGGTAAGAATGTTTTATTAATTTCTTTTTTTTTTTTTTAGTAGTCAACGTTATCTTGATTGTTTGTTTGAGTTTTTTTAATCCCTTCCTTGAAAGGTTTAGGTTTACAGAGCACAGTGCTGTGTAACATTTTTGTGTGTTTGAGAAAGCTTTATGTTCTTACAGAGCAGAAATTGTCCAAGGAGTGGGACACTTATCAAACAAATGCTTTAGTTCCTGTCTGGCAGCTGAAGGAGGATTTGAAACTCGAGCTGTCTAAAATGCAGCGTTACCTCTTAAAAGAATCTTGTCAAAAACCCAAGATCAATTCAGCTGAGATGTTACAGCAGGTTGGTATTTTAACTTTGTTTTTACAATTTACTATCACCATATTTTTAGCTTTTTTTTTTTTTTTGTTGAACTTTGAGACTATAACTTACATGCAGAGTGTGCCATAAACCCCCTTCCTTACCATGGTGTAAATCTGCTCACCAAAATCTGTAAAAGCGTAGCAGTGTAGGGCTGGAAATCTGACTCTGTTTCTAAATAAGAGTTTTCATATTGTAGCAAGAAGAAGAGTAACAGTAACATGTTTCATGAAATAGATCAAATTTATGAAGAAGCAACAGAAGGCAATTTTGGAAGGTCTCATCCTTGAGAGTCTGGCTTTGGAAAGAGAGCTCGAAGAGTGCAAAGAAAATGTAAGCTTTTCCTTGTAAGTTCAGGTAGAAGTTCATTGAGGGGGTAAAAATGACGCAGAGTAGTGTCCTGAGCAGCATTTCTTCATTGCAGGCATTAGTGCACTCTTCTGAAGAGAAAAACGGGCTTTTCCTTGAAGTTCCTCCCGAGCTGCTGGCTCTGGAATGCCCTTACCCTGACCTGAAGACCTTGGTGATGGAGGAGTACCAGGAGCTCGCCAGTGGCTACTGGGCGAAACTCCAGGAGGTGGATCAGCAGCTGGAAGCTTTAGCTAGGTACTGCCATGGCTGTGTACATCCTTTGCAGGGATGAACCGTGACCTGAGGTGTGGTTTGGAAGCTGAGGGTGCTGTGGTTGGCTGTGCCACTCGGTCTGGCTCTGCTCTGTGCAAGCAGTGGAGGCACTGCCCAGCCCTGGCTTGGACAGTTGGTGTTCTAACGGCTGGGAGTGAGGAGAGAGGCCAGGCCTTGCAAGAGTTATCAGAAATAACAAGCAACAGGTTTGGTGGATTAAGGAACCAACAGTCTGATGTGCATCAAATGTCCTTTTCTTATGCTCTTGCAGGAATGGAAATTACTCCTTCTGTATGGTAATTACACTAGCAAGATTATGACAGAAAAGTACAGTATTTTTCCAAGACACACCTCCAGTGCTTTTATCTACCAAGCAGATAAAAAGGTCCAATCTTTTCACAAATTTTGGATCACTGCAGTAATTGTCATCACAAACAAATATAAAAGATGTATATAGCTCTGATTCAGATAACCAGAAGGAGAGATTTTTCTGTAAATGAAAGTGTTTATTGAAAGAGCAGTATTCATAATCTAGAAATGTAATAAACCTGTATATTAATAATATAATGCTTAGCCTTTCTGCTGAGGCTAGAATCCAGGAGATACTGAGTTGTAGACATTGCATGATCTTTGACTTGTTTTTTCCATCTCCTGATATTCCTTTGGATGGCTCCAGTCTGTCAAAAGACTAAGAAGAGGAAAGCCAGTGGAATGGTTTGAAGCCTGGGCAGGAGAAACTGGGGAGAACAGGAAGGTCCCTGAATTTCTTTGGTAAAACAATCACATATTGCTTCCAAATCTGTTTTCTGTGTTCACATATAGTGCAGTGTTTGTTCTGTCCCTGATGCTAAAGATGCTGGCTGCCATAGGAAGGGATGTTGTGACCTACTGTATGTTCTTCTTGTGTTACCTGAAACATATATGTTATTACTGGAGCATCCTAGGTGTTAGAACGTGATACTTATTGAAAATTATTTAGATTTATCCCACCAAATTATTTTGATTTATGAAGCCACAAATGGCTTTTAGCAGTTCTTTTGCTGCTCTCTCTGATATTTTGTTAGTTTCTCTTACAGAATAAGTTTTAACAACTTTAATGAGAAAATCTGTGACAAATGCTAAATCACTAAATAGGTACAAAGTCTTTCTAGTGGTTTTAATCAAAATTGTGTCAAAGTTTATTATCAACACAATTTTGGTGAAAATTCATAAATGAAAATCCTTTACTCGCACAGCATGTATGCTACTAAATAATAGATGTGGATATAGACAAAAATTTCTGAAAATGGTTGAAAACTCTGCTGTAGTATTTTCAATGATCATAGGCCAGGTACAAGTTTAGGTCTGGAACTAGCTAATTTTGCACCAATAATTAAATAATACAGGACTTAAAGATAAAATGCCATATTTTCAATGGAAAGAAAATCAGCTGTAGCCTGAACACATGTGCAGTGGCACTTTGAAGGAAGGAGGGTGTGATCTCTAGATGGGAAAAATGCAGCGGATGCAGCTGGAGGACATGCTGGTGCAGGAATCTGCTGGGGCTGTAAGAGGCTGTAGGGCATAGACCCAGTTTGGGCCAGTGTGCCAGTCCTGAGAACTGGAAATGGAGAGAATCATAAATGAGCCACCAGCCAGCATCTCAGGCATTTGATTTAAAACTAGACCTTGGGGACTTTTGTTTGCCTTCTGGTCACCAAATATTTAATGTATTGCTGATTTATGTTCCAATTATTTTATCCACAACAGGATTAAAAATGAGTTTTCAATTTAAAAAAAAAAGAAAGACTTTGTTCTTATAGCAGTGGTTGCTTCCAAGGTATGGGTTTGTAAAACTCAACTCACTTTTTACATTTATATTTGCTAATTTGCATGGAGATATCCTATGACTTTGCAAAGATGCAGCCTTGTGATTGAAGTATTCTATAATTCATCATGCTAACTGTGATCCAACTGGCACAGATAATGCTGTCAGAAATGGAGTGATAGGTCCTTGACCTTGGTGTGTATCCCCTGTGCTCTACTGGTTCATACAACCTTAACAAAGCCTTTGAGTTACTGTCATTGCTCTGTGCCCAGGGAGACCACACATCCTCCTGCAATACATTTTTTTCTAATTTTTGCCATTTGAGAAGTTGCTCAGTAGCACATGATTCTATGATAACACAATAACTTGATCACTTGGCCACTTCCTGTCTCATCATATGTTGATTGTACAGTAGAGAAACTTTCAGGTAATGCTGCTCTGGCATTGCACATACCATTTTTTAACGGTTCAGAGTGTTTGGAACAGAGAATTTGGAAAATATGCATAAAATGTTCAAAAAAGAAACTTTAGAATAAGATAATGTTCTGATCTAGTCTATTCTGTGTGATTTTCATTCACACTAGAAAGCACATTGCAGTAGTTGTTGCTTTTAGCAAGGGAAGAAGAGCTTGGGTTTGTTTGCAAGCCTTATACAGGATTACAATATTTTATAATCTAATCTAGTTTTTTTTGATGTTGCTGAAACACAAATTTTTGTATTTGGGAAATACCTAGGTCATGAGCTCTATCCCACAAATTGTGGGCTTGGAGTGATGTGTGTTTGAATGATTTTCTAAGCACTATTATATTTTTCCCACAATTTCCAAGGATGTCTGAATTATTTAAATCGCTGAAGGATGAATGGAGTATTGCAGACTCAGCACTGCGTCCTCTGCAGGGTCCTTTCAAAGGAATGGGAGAGGAGGACAAAGTCGAGCGAGTTCAGCTCCTCTCCCAGGCCCTTCCTGGCTGTTTCTGGTGCAGCAATGGGCCGTGCTCTCCGAAACAGCAGGGCCTTGGCACCTCGCTTGATGGCACCCTGTGTGTGTGGTGGCACGGTGGCACTCTGTCGTGGTGGCACTGTGCGTGCCTGCAGATGGACGCGGCAGTGGGGACCAGCACTCCCGAGGGATCTGCGGGATTCCAGCGGGGAGAGGATGCTTCCCCTGGAGCTGTTTGTATTCCTTGGAGTGTGGAAAGCCGGGGATTAGTGCTGGGCAAATCTGTTTCAAGGGAAGCAGCTGCCTCGGGGCTGTGCGTGTAAGACAATTGCTGCATTTCAGCTCTGAAACAAAATAAAGATTGTGCTGTGCTCTGGTACAATGCTGCATACAAGAAAACCAAGCTCTACATTTAAAATTTGGGTCAGGCGTTCAGCCTGGCAAATGTTTGTCAATATCTTGACAATGCAGAAACTTGATAATACCTTAAATATTCATGTCAAATGTGTTGGCACTTTTCAGACTTGTTCTAGATGAGATATTCTTGCTGGATATTTACAGAAGTGTGAGGTGACATCTCAGATTCACTAAGCAGGATATGTTGAAATTCTCCATGTGTTTGGTGGCTATGAATATGCTGGGCTGGGTCATGCTGGGGTTTGGGGTTTTTTGTTGGTTTTTTTTTGTTTGTTTTTTGGTTGTTTTTTTTTTCCCCACTGTTTTTCTATGAGCAGCTGACAAAATCTCAGCACAGCTGACAAATTTTGGCACAGCTGACAAACCAAGATATTGGCAGCCAGTTTGTCCCTACTTACAATAAACTACTTGTAGCTCTCTCTCCAGCTGATTGCTCCCCAAAGGATCTCCCACAAAAATTTCTCCTTGTTTCAGGCAGTGCAGAGATTGATGGTTAGCTGGCCATTGGAGGAATGTAAATCAGAGGGAGCTGACAGAGGTGGAGGGGCAGAGTGGGTGCAGTTGCAGAGGAGCTGCAGAGGAGCTGGCCATGGGCTGCAGCATCTCTGCTGGTCCCTGCTCTCGAGTTCCTGGGGAAATGCCCTGACCAAGGGGTGTCTTACCCTGCCTCACTCCTCTCTGTAGGCAGAAGGCCTCTGTTTGTTCACCAACCCGCAGGGCAGAAATGTCCAAGGTAAAATGTTACAAAACAGAATCTCAGCTCTTAGAACTGTCTCCCTGCTGTCACTAAAGTGGCATGTTCAGGTGTCACCATACTGAGGTGTGTCAGGACTCACAGAGGAGGATTATTGATTTATTTAATATAGATCATAGAGTCTATTTTAATGTTAATTACTTGTGAGTTTCTCACAAAAATCCCCTTTTTGAAGCACTTGTTCTTTCTGCCTGCCTAAGGATGAGGTTGTTCCAACACCTTACTGGATGCAGAGCTATGGAATACTGAGGCAGTGCTGCTGGCCTGGGGAGTCCAGGAACTGCAGCAGCTGGAGGCAGCAGGAATTTGGGGGGTTGGTAGAGTCTCATTATTGCCGCCTTTAATTATCCCTGGGCTCTTAGTCACTTCTGAAACCAGGTCACTGGGCTAGAGAGACCTTTGGTCTGACTCAGTGTTGCTGCTTGGATGTTAATGCTGACAATGACAGCCTGACATTAATCCCTTCAGGGCCAAGAGTTCAGATTGAGGCTACAAATCTGCATCCCAGCCTGTGGTATTCCTTCAGATAGATGTTACTTCTTGCTGCTTCATTTTCTGAGACAGATGCATGCAAACTGATTACTACAGCTCCTACTCTAAAAAATGGTGACTCTTATGCCTTGATGATGGGTTTATGGCTGTTAGGAGTTTGGTAAACTAGATCCTCATTTAGCTGTGTGCAAGGATTGTCACTTTATTCATTCCCTTTTGATTATTTTAGTGCTCTTTGGTAGAGTCTGATAATCTTGTTTTTTTTTCACACTGTATTTTCCCTGTGGGGTCACTGATTATCCAATTATGTGGCACGTTTGAGAAACACAGTGACATTCCCCAGTAAAGGCCAGATTAGAAACAGGACAATTCACTCAAATGATGACATGGGAAGTGTCATATCAGCAGAGCAATGTATGTTTTCTTTATTTTGTTAATCTGATTTTGTCACCTCTAACCCAACATCTGGTGTACAGCATCAGGACTGTGAGCCCACTCGAGGCTGGACTGTCCAGAACCAAACTCCTCCTTTTCAATGGTTAAGTTTTACTGGGATGGATTGTTTTGTATTCCTATAGGAACAGTGACTGGAAGGAAGAAGATCAGTGGGTTTTCCAGACTGTTATCAATCAGTACCCAAGTGATCTTCAGAGGAGGAGGACTTTGTACTTGGATATGCTGCAGAGGTATCTTCCCCACAAATCCAGGCAGGAGCTGGTCAGTGCTGGTTTACCTATTCATTCGAATATACAAATTCTTAAACTATGTAGTGAACAGTTTTATTAAAGAATGTATGCTTATTGAAGTTTTTTCATCTTAAAATTTCTTAATTATAAATTTTATTCTGCACAGTAAAGAAGAAACATCCCTGTTTTTAAAATGCAGGAATTATAAAACCTATCATCTCTTCAAAACAACTCCTGGGCAGATTTTTTAGTTCCACATAGTCTTACAGCCAAACTCACAAAAATAATTTGTTAGCATTGCTTCTGCTGTACAATTTTATAGCTGTGTTATGCCACTTTGCTTCTCTTGGTGTTTTCATTTTTCCTGAGGATGTACAGCCTTGTTGCACTGTCTTGGAATAGTTATTTTAATTGTTCTTTGGCACATATATAGCACGAAGAGTAAAAAGTAATCTCTCACTCTAAGGGAGAGGCTATTTTTATATACATAATGCTTTCAAATTGATTGCTGATTCCTCTTGCACTCCACAGTGAATAAGCACATAGCAGCTAATTGAGAAACCCATTTCAAGGCCAGAACACTTCAGGATGTCATAAGCAAAGTAGGAGGCTTTTCTTATCTGTCTGTATTTTTAGACCACCTACTTCCCTGTGTTTGAGGAGTGTCTAGTGCAAAGGAATGACAGTGAAGTGATACTGCTAATTATCCAGAGTTTCACTAAAAATAAAGTCCTTGTGGATTTCAGAAATTTTGCCCTGGACTGAATAAGGCTGAGAAGCCATGTGCTTTGGACAATGCAGGTGTGTTTTAAGCATAGCCACTATTACTGGGTCTCCTTACACCTTGGAAGGTTCATTTAAAATTTAAAACCACTCAATTTAAAAATCCTAATTCCACCAAGCGGATGTGTCTTGGTATATGTATTAGCATGATGACTATGGAAATGTTAAAACACTGCCAAGAATCTGTTCTTAGAATGTGTTTGTGTCACACTGGAACAGCAGCCTAGAGCCTTCCTCACCTCCTTGCCCCTGGTGCAGAGTGCTCAGGGGTCAGGTCAGGCACTCAGGGTCTGATCCCAGAGCGGATCCTTGGAGAGCTCTGTGTTGGGAGGAGCAAACTCCAGCTGCTGCCTTGCTCAGGAGTGTCTTGGCTTCAGGAGCCTGAGAGTCTGGGGCAGCAGCCCTGGCAGTGGCAGCTGCTGAGGCTGAGTGCTATGGTTTGGCCGTGGGGAAGCTCGACGTGCAGCTTCAGCCAGGAGCTGATAGGAATATCTCTGAGCCAGGCACCAGGTGAGTCAGCATTCCTGCTGCCTGCCAGAGGCCTGGAATTAGCATCTGGAATGGTCCCCTTGACACCTGAGAGCAGCCAGCCATCTCTAGAATCTCATTCATCCTATATATTTTGGGGATATAACACAGGTTCAAGACTCTACTGCCTCATTCTACGCAGCCTTACTTGATACTGCTTCCATCAAGGTCTTGAACCTTGAATATCCTTTTGAACCTCACTGAATTAGGCCAAAGCAAGTGGGTTTTGGATTAAACACTCCCCATTTTTGCTAGGTGGTGACACTGGTGGTGGCACTGTGATGCTTGGCAAACTAAGATTTTGTTTCCAAATTTCCTGGTAGGAAAGAAGTGAAGAGGATTCCCCCCTGTACTGCTTTTGTACAATTGCTGTTATTGGTGTCCTGTTTCTCTGCAGATCAGAATTTGCTAGGAAAAGCCTCATCTTGCTGGACGTGTGCTCAATATCTTTGGAGATATATTGAAGTACCTACTTAAATCTTATGTCCTTCAGGGCGGGGAGGGACCGTTGCATTTAATTTATTCCCATTGCAAAAGTGTAGCTGAACAGAGAGCAGTGCGCCAGGAGGATGCTGTGGTGGTGGAGGGTGTCACTGCCCGACACCCTCCAGTGTGACATCCCTGGCACCACCCCTGGCACCAATATTGGTGATACAAGAACTAAATCAATTACATGCCAGGTCTCCAAAAGTGTGTAGAATTTCAATTTTATTAAGAAATAGTTTTTAAGTCTTTCTGAAGTGCCTTCCTCTTTCAGGTTGTTCATGAGAAGGCTTGGAATCATTACCACTCCATCAGGAATCGGCGCAGAGTCTTGCTGTTAACCTGGGCTCAGGTTAGGAAAGCCTTTGTCCTCAGGGCCATGGCTACTGCTGCTGAAGCTGCTGCTGCTCATGAGGAAGAAGTGGTGCTGGCTGATTCCAGGCAAAAGCAACTGGAGATCTGTGCTGATCTGAAAGCAAAGGTATGTCTGGTTATAAATCCATCACCAAATCTGTATCTAACAGATACATTCAAAATGAAGATTTTTACATTAGCACTAATCTGTTTTCAGATTAATAATGGCTATCTGTCTGTCCTTCTAGTTTTTTAAGAATGCTCTTTAAGACCTGAAACAATGGATCCCATAACTTGTTTGGCCTTGTTATAGAAGGTTCACAGTATTCTGATTTACTGTGGTAAGAGGTGAAAAAAGATAAAAATACCTGTGTGGTTTTGGTTAATGAATAGAGTAAAGTGGGAGGAGGCTGGACACAAGAGGAAGATGTTGTGATGTTCATGCCTAAGGTGTTTGTAGGAGGAATACCATTTCTGGGCATGAGAGGCATGTTAAGATTTGTTTAAACTGCTCTCTGTGATTTTTGACTTGCACAGAAATGAACATCTGAGAGCATGCATGATGTGTTATTCTCACTTTACCAATATTATCTCTGCTGTGCCCTCACTTTTCAGTGAAATACTAAACACTTGATTTAGGTTTCCTACAAGAAGGAAAGCATGGTAAAACCTGTTCTGTCAGGCAGGATTTTGATGTTGATGCTAGTTTTTAGTTAGCAATAACACAAAAGCCTTTCTGTCTTGTGTTCTGGAGCAGTCTGGCGTAGGAAGGTTTAAATCTAAACACTTTAGGGTTAGAAACTGTCTGGGCATGACTAAGTGGGGAGCACCCTGCTCTGATTCCTGTGTCAGCCTTCCCTTGAGCCAGGGGCAGGAAGGAGTGGTTCTTTGGAGCTGAGGGGATGTTTAGTGATTTTTTACCTAGGCCTTCCTTTCTGGAATGCCTGTGTGTTTTTTACCTGCACAACCAGAGATGGAAGGGCCAATTATTCCAGAACTGTGAATTTAAGTCACTTTTCCCTGCTTTGTTTCTTATACTTTTCTTCCACACATGAAGTAACAAGCTGGTTTTGGAGTACTTTGTTGTCTCCATGTAAGATTTTATCACAGATGCACTGAACATTGTCTGAAAGGTTTTTGGATTCTGACCTCCTGTTTCCAGAAACTGTTTGAAACTTAAACCTCTTAGGCCTACATTTTTCAAGGGTGACTTCAAAGGGATCTTGGTTAAAATGTTGAATGTTTGAACAAAACCAACTCACCTGTTCCCCAGAAAAGAGGAACGAAAAAGGAACATTTCTTTCATTAAAGGAGGATATCATTGTGACCTTGTTTTGATCAGCTGAAAGGGCTGGAGGGCGGAAGCTGAGCTTGGGCACAGAGCTCACTCATTTTCAGAGAAATGATTCTCAGTGTATCCATGGGCTCTGTTTTGGTTTGATGGGGATATGCATTTGAAAACTTGTGACTTGTATTTCTACACTTCTGAACTTTACAACTACATAGTGTTGGACACAGCAAGCAGCTGCTGGCAGGTAAAAGTGAACTCAGTCCAGTACCAATTCACACAGGTAAAACCCATCCTGAGAGAGATCCATAAGATGGGTAAAAAGTGAGTCTCTCTCTGAGGGAAAAAGTGTGGAACTGGAAATCCGGGCTTAGGGCTGTTCTTCCAGCTTTTCTTTTTGGCCATTGATTGACTTAACATTTTGCATTTCAGGAAGTTTCGCATCAGGAAATCTTACTTGTCGCCCCTTCCAGAGGGGCAGTGTAGTTGCTATAATGATTTACCTGTAAGTAAACCCTGGGTATGCTCCTGAGGAGGTTGTATCTGACTGAGAGGGACAGAGATGTCCTTCGTTACAGCAGCAGGTTTCAGAGAGCCACAGCTTTTATGTTGACCCCATCTGTTAAAGGAAAGAGATGTAATATCTGACAGCTTGTGCCCTGGTTTAGTTACTGTAATAACCATGTGGTATCACCCAGCTTTTATACAGTTCTCTTCATCTGACAACAACAAACCAAAGGGGCAGCAGACTGACTAAGGAATACATGATTTAAAGCTGTTTCAAATGCACTAGAAGCACCTATGCCATTGGTGAGACTCTAGGCTTTGTGACTGACAGGGAGGGATAATTAAAAGGTAAAGCAGCAGAGAAGTTAAATTCATATTTATAGCAGTTTTTACTTGGGGAAAGGACCTTCAAATTTTAATTCCATGTTCCATCTTATGGAAGATCAATGTGTGTCCTTAACAAGAATCAGAGTCCCTAAGGAGGAACTTTGGAATGACTGAAGAAGCTCAGGTGAAATAAATCACAAGGACCGTATGGTAGCTATCAGAAGGAAATAAAATGTGAAATGGATAATGCTGAGGAGGTTGCACTGTACATTCTTAAAGAGTAAATGTGCCTGGTACATGTCTTTAACATCCCTGTTTGCCGTGGGAAAGCAAACAAAACAAACAGTGAGGGCTCACACTTTGAGTAACCAAGAGTCACTGAGATCTGGTGTGCTTTGAGCTGTGGGAATCTGATCCCCCCAGGGTTCTGGAGCAGACACTGTGTAAAACAAATTATATCTCTGTAAAATTCCTTTTTCTAAACAACACAGAGAAGCAAATTTTTCCACGTTTCAAGGCAGGTAAGGCACGCAGTGAGGAGTGATCTTTTCAGAGGATGAGGAGGTGCTGCCTCACAGCTGGGGTTTGAAGTACTTGCTGTACTACATCACAAATTCAGTTGAGGTGTCTGCGTGCATTCCAAACATTATTTTTCTATTGAATCTATCTTAAAATATTTGTAATCAGGTACTTTCCATCTTCAATGAAAATTCCTTTAAAAGAACACTTGAGGAAAGACCTACAGCAGCAGGCATTAGGGCGGGTGGATCCCTGTGTGTGCTGCTTAGGGGGTGCTTTTTCTTCCTCAGCACAAAGCTCTGTGTCTGCTTGCCTTTAAATCTCTTCTCTCCCTCATTCTGTGCTTCAGGAGTAATCGCCACTCCAATGCTAAAATCTCTTACAACTCATTGTGAATTTTGGGAGTGCAGCTCTTGCATTTCTTATCCTGGCAGAAACTAAGATAAATTAATTAAAAAAAAAAAAAAAAAAAAAAAAGCACTAGGCAGAATTAACAGGGGTATTGTAAATTGTATAAAGCATCTTGCTTTATACTGCTTTCCTTCTCCTTTCCTGTATTGTAAGAAAGGACGTGACGGTAAACTTAGGAAAAAAAATTTCCCTATTCAAGTCACTGGTTTAAATGCTGTGACTATCAGAGGAGATCAACATTGAAGTATCATAACTGAATGTTAAAAATTAGCCACAGAGGTATCAGATCCAGTGCTTTGACCATAATCTCATCATTTTGAAGGAAACTTTTTGAAAGGATAAATATTTGAATAGTAAGCTACTTAAAATAATTGTTTTATTTTTCAGAAGTGTTGTCTATTCACCACCGAGTTGACCTATTCATTTGTTGGACATAAAAGATACAAGGAAGTTGTAATAACCTAAATTTTAAATGTAGCCACTCATGTTTGTGGTGATCTGAAGAGCTGTAGATGCTACAGTATTTCTCCAAAATGTATGCAAGCAAGAGTGTAAGACTCTAACATTCATCAGAGATGAGCCAACTCTGACTCAGTAACAAGTTTTCAATACAGACCTAATAAACCTGGATTTAATAGACCTAGGTCAGCACAGCACTGACGTATTTTGTGTTTTGGGTCAGACAAAGCTCATGCCTGGTACGTGGGAAGCACTTGCAGAGGTTGTCTCTGCACATTTGCCTTGCTTGCCCTTCCACCAGTCTTTCCCCCCCTGTTTTCCTGTACCTGTGTTCCATCACATGGTGTTGTTATTTCTGATCTATCTGCTGTTGAAATCTCCTCCCACTGTGTTTCTGAAGTTTGTCTAGCTGCCCTGGGCAGGACTGGGTGCCCACAGAGCCCTGTGCTCCTGGGAAGCTGCCGAGGGCAGTTGGCCAAAGCACCGAGTGTGTTCCTTTGGATTCCTCCAAGGACACGCTTACAGCTTTGGGCCTGATCCACTGAGCTTAAATTGCAGCTTTTGGGAACAGGGACTGCAGGGTACTGCATGGGAGGAGACCAGGGGCTGATTTGAGTGCTCTGAGATCCATTGAAACAACCCACAGCACCCCAGAACCTCAGCTACTCAGAGGATCACGCAGGGGCTCAGTCTGAGATGTGACCTGCTCAGCTACCTGTCTGCTGGTGAGGTCTGGAGTATGTCTGAGACAAGCACTTCTCTCTCAAATCTAGCTGAAATTGTCTAGTGACACCTAAACTTGCTTGAGGATGGATAACTAGACAAGCAGATAGCTCCTGCTTCTTTTCTTAGAAAGTGGCACCTCAGGCAAGCAAAGCTGCACCAAAATTTTGCAGTTGTAAAGGATCAAAGGAGCTCTCATCCATATGATGGCAGATGGGTCTAGAAGAGAGAATTCTGAATCTAAAAGAAGCAATTAGATAAGTAGTTGTAAATAGAAATGCAGCCTATTTCAGGTTATGCATGTGTGAATATTTAAGCCTACATAATATTTACACATGTTAATAAAATGTTGACATTCCCATTGTCAAGAACAGAAAGATGTTCCCAATAATGCTGGATGAGGAAAGAGAGGAACTACAAGGACAAACTGTGAGAAATAAACTGTTCACACACTGCCTTGAGCGAAGCTGATGTGACATGCTGTCAGCCCCAGGGAACTGGCACTGCTCCTGTTCTGGATCCCAAGTTTTACCAGTGCTGATCCCAGCCCTCACTGAAATTGGTACATGTTGTTCCTCCTCAGGTCATGATTGGGGGCTGTGCTCAAGTGCTTTTCTTTCATATCCCTTTTTCAGATTTAAACACTTATATAACTGAAGACAATATTCTGTTAATGATCAAGACAGTTACTTTTAACCACTTTTCTGGTATTTATTTTTTTAACCTCTTAGAGGTAGCCTGTGGAGCACAAGATGCTCAAGAGTACCCATCAAAAATCTATTAGGGATGTGAACTTCCATTGTTTTTCTAACCACAGCCAGAATGAGATTATCTTCTGAGATTTGCAAATTTTTAAATCTATTATTTCTTATCCTATTTCCAGATGCTCTAATGCTACTCTAATTCTTCTTGTAGGTTTTGTGTAGGCCAGTCAGATGCAGAAATGGCTAGCTTTTAGCATTTATTGTTTGTCATTCAAGGCCCTGTGGAGTCGGGATGTGATTCCAGGTGCTGTTCAGAAGTTTTCAGGGTTGAGGAATCCCCAGTTTAGAGAGAAAGGGGCAGATTTTCAGAGCTGAAAGTTACTGGAGACTTCAGACCACCACCTGTTAATAGCACACGAGTTTGTTGACGCGTGGGTGTCTGTACCTGCTGATGTCAGAGCTTCACCTCTGACTGTCAGGACTCTGTCTGAAACACAGACAAGTTCTCTGCCAGGACAGGAGAGCTGGGCTGGGTTCCCAGGGAGGGGGAGCAGCCTTCTCTGCTGAGCAGCTGTTGGAGACAGCCCCTCCATGGGCAGCTGGCGTTTGTGGTTACTGCTCGGGCTGTGCGCGGGGTTTGAATGCTGCGAGTGTAACGGATCCCAGGGCTCAGAGCATGGAGCCACAGCAGCACAGACAGCAGCACATCTCTGGGCCTCTGCCATCAGCATCTGAACAGAACGTGGACAGCAGTGGCTCTGCTGGCTGTTGCTGCTTGATGGGGATACATGATATGGAGCCCCTGTGCAAATCTGTACTTCTCCCACCTCCTTCTGCAGTCCCTGACATATTTGCTTTTTAAAACCTTTGTGGTGGTTCAGGAGGTTACTGACACCTGAGAAAAGAAAAGTTATATGTACCATGCTTATAAAAAAGCACTCTCTAAATCTAAAAAGTGATGGCTTTTTCATATTGTTTGGATGAACTCTCCCTGCCCCATAATATTTCAGACTCCAGGGAACTGTTCTTAATATACACTTTAATTTTTTCCCCTTTTATAAGCTCTAGTATTCACACCCTGTGGCACCCATCTCATTAGCTTTCCTTTTAGGAATACACACATTACACTTCCTATTCTTATTGTATTACCAGAAATAACGCTGTTAATATTTTATATATCAGTGTGTGGTGGCTTTGAATAGTGCAAGTCTTTTTTTATTATTATCAGTTACTACAATTACACATCAGCAGCGGGTCTCCCATACATCCCAGTTTCCTTGGCAATGTCAGCTTTGTTGGGGCTCTGTTTGCTTGTGACTTCTTGGTGAGCAGGTCCTCCCTGGACTGTGAAATGAGTGGGGTGCCCCGTGTGCAGCACAGACCCTCCCCAGTGCTGGGGGGCTGCGTGTGCACAGCTGCTGGGGCTCCTGCGCTTGGCATCTGCTGCCAGCAGGGCTGGCACAGCCCAAATCCCGCCTTTGTCCAGTGCTGGAGCCCAGCAGAGCTGGCCAGGTCCTGCAGCAGCTCTGTCCTGCAGATGGCCATGGCTACAGCATTTATCCCTTACCCTCTCCCTAGTCCTGGCACACAGCGAACAGTTTGAGCAGGTGAACTAGAGTTTGTATTGAGAAGTTGTGGGTGAATGCAAGTACGTTTGAAAAAAACCACTTTTTTGGAAAAGAAGTATGCTACTTTTTAGTAGTTGTTGGATTGACATTTCCATACAGTTAGTGACTTTAAAAAAATTGTTTGTTTTGTAACTTCTATAGTCCTGTTTAATTTGTAAAATATTTAAATCCAAGTGATTTATTATCCCATTAACCCAAGTGGGGTTTATGTGTTTAACTTCTATTACTCTTCATAGAAATTGACTTAATTCTTACTTTTCTATGGGAGACTGGGTCTTTAACTTTTTTTTTCTTCTACGTTTCCCTCCCATTTTCTTAAAAATATTTCTTGTGCACGTCAGAATGGCAGGGAGTTACTCAGGCAAGAGACTCAGATCAGCATGTGCTGTTTCTATCTGAAGTAAGAATGGCTGAGCTACTTTGCAAGTAAAGAGGCTGCACTGCTGGCATTGAAAGTCACCTTTTAATGAGTTTTCCATGTTAATCTTGTAGTGATCTCAGTTTGACCAGTTCCAGAGGAGATAGAAAGCAATGACCTTGTGTAGGGAAATAAAAGGTTTGCCAAATCCAAACAAAATCATCGTCCTTGTTGATGATGTGCCCATTAGGAGCTGGACTGAGAGCAATATCTTTACTGAAGGGCTGATGTTGCAATCCTGCTATTTCTTCAGCATGTAACTTCTTATGACTTAATCACCTTTTACATCTGCTTTGCTTTTTTCTCTTTTTTAGAACACACTAGAAAGGCATAGCTCTAAAATGGCCTTTTCTCTAGAAACAGAATTCCTTCAGTCACCAACTTATTCTCTGGCTGCAGCCCTTATTTTAAAAATGTGAAGGAAAAATGTCATAGTTGACGTGGTTTAAATCCAAATTTGCAATTGAGAGGCATTTTCCCCTCTCTGTGCCTTGTGGCTTCCATCTGGAAGAACCAAGAGGTATCTCTGACTTGCCATAAATGAGATAACTCTCAGTTCTATATTCAGCAAGACCCTGAGCAGCGGAGATGGTGATGATGCATGGAGGCTGGGAAGGACAGGAGCGGGCTGGAGCTGGTTTGGGCAGTGAATCACTGTGGTTACCTGAACATGCACATCTCTGGGTGCTTTTGGACTGTCCTGGCTCCCAGTTTTCTCTCTCCTGAGCACAGTGTGAGCAGCTGTGGGAGAGTCTGAGATGACTGAGCAGTGCTGTGGAAGGCAGCTGATGCTGGTCTTGTACAGCACACTGCTCATCCTTTCCAGAGCTCATTTCCTGCTTCTCAGTGGCTGCTCGGGCTCTGGACTTGTCCCGTGGTCCGAGGGCACCTTCAGTAGCCCGACATGGAGCTTCGCCACCCAATACCAACAATAGCAATGTTCTTGGTACTTGGACTGGTTTTTGGTGCACGTGGTGTGCACAGCCTCGCATGAGCTCAGGCAAACTGGGAAGCATGGAATGGTGCTCTGTGCCTCTGGCTCACTGGGATCTCCCACCCGCTTTGTACAGCAGCCTGTGGGAACTGTGGCACAAATGTGGGGAGACACATTGTGTGTTTTCTTTTTTTATGCATGGGACTTTTAAAATACTGAATTCCTTTAAAAAGTATTTGAATCTCTAGTTGTTTCATAATCCCATTTGCTGTTTGTGACCATGCAGCCCTGACCTGCGGCTGTTGTGTTCCTGTGATCCCACCATGAATAGGCTGCCTCTGTTCTGCCATGGGCTTCCATGGCTAGCCAAATTTTGTGATTCTTCTTTGTGTTTTTTTTTCCTACCATATAGAATCTTCACTTGTGAAGTTATTTTTCTTGAAGTGACCCCCTACATTTTTTTCCCAGGGATTCCTAGAATCAACTGTGGGCAATTTGAAGAAGAAAACGAAAATGGCAAACCATAGTATAATTAAGGAAAGATGAGCAGAAGTGATTCAAAGATTAATAAAACTCTACGAGATACTAGAAGAGTATTTAGATTGTGTCATTTTATATGGTTGAAAAAGTGAGCTAGAAAACATCAGAGTGGGATCTCAGAGGATTTTCCTTTTATGCCTTCAGTTATGACAAACAGTACTGGCTTTATCACACAGTTATTGGGAACTTTTGCTCAGAACTTGGGTTCTACAAGCTTAGTATGTCTGTGTGGCACAGAGTGCTCTGAGCTCTGGGTAGTCATTTCTGACACCATTCCTCCCAGGATTTTACATCCTTTTCGTTCTTGTGTACATTTTCCTCAATTTCCAAAGCTGAGGTTGCCCCTGCTCAACCTTTGCCTCCTGACTGCAGCCAGCTGCCCTGTGCTCCTGTATACCAGCTGAGAAGCTTGATGCCACCTCTTGTGTCACCACAGGCTGCTTCAAGGTCTGGTTATAAAAAGTAATTTCTGCTTGAAGATAAAACCTCACATGGTGCTGTGGTATTGTGCATCATTTTGTCTTTAAAAGAGTTGTATCTGTAACATTAGGTGAATGGTAAATACATTATTGCTATTCAGATGTTACAGTGAAAGAACTAATTTATTACTTTAATTAGTTTGTAGTGCACTTTACATTAGTGTAATATGCAATATTGAAATAATGAACTGAAAAAAGGTGTGTATGCATTCTGTTCAGCACAGCAATTTAATAATTCACTTGGCAAAAACTCCTCTAATAATACATGAACTGTGAAATGTACTTAAAATACCATTTGTAATTAAAAACTTTCAGAACCTAATGTTGGCAGTGCTTGTACTGCTAAAATGAAAACTGTTTTGTGGAACAGGCAATGGGAAAGCCAGGTTTCAGTGTATTTTCAATATTAGTTTAACTCCCAGGATTTTTTTAATATTTAAATAAAATATTTACTGTTGACACAGTAGAATATACCCTTCTGATTTTGAGCTCATAGGAGTGGAAGAACGCAATCAAGAACATGTTAATTTTTTTTGTGCAGTCTGTGGTCCCGGATTGTTGCTGCAGTAAAGCAGAATTATTGTTTGGGAGGTTTTTTGTTCTCCAGGCCTGCATGATCCTGCCTCTGGAGATGAAATCCCGATGAATGCAGCAGGCTTTCTTGGCACACTTCAGGTGTAGGAACTCTGGCAATTCAGCACCGGGTGGTCCCTTTGGAGCAGCAGAAGCAGGAGATGCTCCCTGCAGAGCTTGCCCAGCCTGGTGCTGTTCCACAGCAGTGCCAGGGTGGGACTGCCCAGAGCAGGAAATGCAGCTCAGGCTTCGCTCTGTCCTGGCTCACCACGAGCCAGAGTCCAGGTCCTCATTTTTAATCTGTTGCCACGTGGACAGCACTGCTTTGGGAACCTCTCTTGCCACCTCTTGAAGATGTGGATTCCCCTTCCTGGCACACAAAGTGATCTGGGGCTGTGAGACTGGAACTGCTCTTGAGCACAGAGGATTTTAATGTTCAAATGTGGTTTAAAATTGAAATATATGGTATTTGAATCACGTGGTTAATGTAGAATTTTTGTTGCTTCTTACACTTCACTCTACCTCTGCTCTGCTAAGAACATTTTATCCTATATGATTTCAATTCTTCTTCTAGGAAAAGCCACGTCATTAAGGCCAGCCTACAGAATCAGAGTCACATATCATATTTTGCATGCACTGATTTTCTGGATTTTACTAATGTCCCTTTTGTTTTGTTTTGTTGGGGGCTTTTGTGTGTGTGTGGGGTGTTTGTTTCAATTATGTCCTTTTTTGTCACAATTATAATTTTTTTTTTAAGGGAATCATTCTTCTTTTGCCCTAATGAAAAGGGAGAGGATTAGACAAACATGGGATGGAGCAGGGATAATCTAAACTAATTTCATGTGCTGAATACAGAAAATAATAACTGAGTATTGTAAACAAGTATGGTACAGTGAAACTCTCCTCTGGCATCCTTGTTACCCATTTTTCTAATTGGTCTTGGGCTCATACATTTAAAATCCTAACTAAAAACCAAAAAAGTAGATTCAGTATTGAAATATAAAAAATGGAAAGTGTGTTCTGCCCCCTGAGTAAATGTATGTGTTAGTAGTGATTTAGGGCAGAGTAGGGAGCATTGTAGGAGTGGAGATACACACTGAGTTACTGGCCTATCACTTCTGTCTGGGGAACACTACTGTGTGATTAATGCTTTGTCAGCTTAGTGAAGTTCTGAATTTGATGCTTGGTTATGCTCATTTGTTTGTACATAACCTATCAGAAACCTAGATTGTGCCCCAATACTGATTTCTGACTTGGATCAAAGGGCTGTGAGGAAAGAACTGTTTGGAAACAACACCAGAAGGTGATGGTGGCACAGGGGTGGGGTGTCACACACACCATGCAAACTGCTGCTAATGAAATGGGTTAATAGGGAGGCTTGAGATGATTTCAGGACAGATTAGTGTCTGTGTCTGCTCACTGCTTCAGTGTGCTTTGCTTCCCTCAGTCAGTTGCCATCGTCCCAGACTCCCTGCAGGGCCCTCTCTGTTCTCCATGGGCATTTCCAGGCACTGGTTCCCCTGAAGCATCAGGGAAATGCAGCTTTTGTTGAGACCAGTTTATTAATGGCTGCAATCAAACAACCAAACAAGTCCCTGGTTGATGCATAAACGAATATCCAAAGACTACTAGAGGATCAGGAGAGTTCTCAGACATGGAGGGAACTAAAGCTGCATCATGAACTGCACCCGCTGGCACTGACCTCAGTATTGGAGAGCATTTGAAAGGAGTGGGAAGCAGGATGTAGGGAAATCCAGGCTTACAAAAAGCAATTTTTTTTTGTTACATAATCTGACTGTTACCTCATATCAGTTGAGAAAATCTGTGATGTTATTACAGAAGTTTAAAGCTCCTTCAAATGCTCCTGTGGCTTATCTCAGCTCCAATCTGAGTATGCTTTTTGCAGATTTCATTCACTGCTTGCTTGTTGTTAGATTTTAAATCTTTCTATATATGGTTTTGCTTCAGTCTGTTTCAAAAGCAAGGTAGAAAGGATTGCATGTTCTTCTGGCTCATTTTCAAAGAATTTTTTTTAGTTCATTAGGGTGGCAAGTGAAGGGTAACTGAAACAATTTAGTATTTTATTTTCAATTCCTAAACCACTAAACTGCATGAGCAGGCTGCTGCCAAAATTGCTACATGAAAATTTTAATTTCGACAGCCCTGGTGTCACAAGTTTCAAGTGTGTGGGAAGCTTGATTCGGGTGTTGCAGCTGCGGCTGAAGGGACCTCTCCAGACCCCGAGGTCTCTCCCACCCAAGCAGGTCAGGTACAGCTGGTGACTGTGTGGAATCCAGGTTTAAACAGCCCTGCTCAGCATGTTCTAGCACTCATCCAGCCTCTCAGCAGGGAAGTGATGAATGCATTGGACTTTCAGGTGTTTCAATCTGTGCCTGTTGTTTTTCCCCCCCATCACTGGGCACCTCTGGAAGAGCCTGGCTCTGTCCTCTTTTCACCCTCTGTGTTTTCAGGTTATTTTCATGTTATCACTTTGCCTGCACTCCATGAGAAGTCACAGTATTGTTCAGTGTATTGCAAAGAAAAAAATATAATTATTGTAGTAAGAAGCAGGGTAAGCATGGCATCATTCAGGGATGAAGCTCTCTGAGAACCTTGGACCATGGGGAGTGCTGAATTTCTAAACAGGACATCTTTTATAAGCACAAACCAGAAGAATTAATAATCTACACACAGCCAGTGAAATGCACTTAAGGTGGGAAAATTATAAGCATTTTCATATCTTTGTTTTAAAGTGCTGTAGTGTAGAAATCCAGCTGAAAAATGGCTGCAATGCTTGTTCATTAGAGGAAGGCAGAGTTCTGTTAGTGTTTGACAAATCCATTACAAAAAGAGCTGGCAAGCCAACAAAAAGGAGATATCATTGATCCTGTAGAAAGCAGTGTGAAACATGAGCACACAAGTGCTTGTGGGCCACACCGGCTGGGGCACTGCAGGTGAGTCCCTGCCTGTGGCCAGGTGTGGGGACAAGCTGTGTCGTTTAACCAGCACAGTCAGGATCGTGTCAGGAATGGATTTTTGGCATGCTGGGCTGGGTGGTCCATGCCGCCCCGGGAAGTTTTGTTAGGAAGCGTGGCAGGCCCTGCAGCAAGGGGTGCAGGGAGCGTAGCCCCATCCTGCTGTGCCGGGCAGCACTGCCTCTCTTCCCACAGAGGAGTGGGTGTGGGGCGTGCAGGACCCCACGGGCTCTGAGCAGGGGTGCCAGGCTGGGCTGCACCAGCTGTGCTGACAGAGCTGAAGTCCCTGTCACTGGAGTGAGCCCTGGGTGTGAGCAAGGTGCTGTTACAGGAGTGCCTGTGCCAAAGGCTGCAAATGCACTCTGCTCTGTGACTCTTGGTCTCCATTCATTCATAGGTCCTAAGTGCTGAAGGGAGATGTGAATTACTGAGAAGGTTTTAGCAATTTTGCCTCAAACCACTTCATGTGTGATTTTATTGCATATTATGCTATCAGTTGGGAACTGCACATGAACATGCAGCAAGGTGGTGCTTGCTAAATGGTTGTGTTGTTGATAAGATTATCAAATTTACTTTGTAAGCAGATTACATGAGTTTCCTTCCCAGTCTCAGCTTGGCAGGATCAGTGTTACACAGTCTGCTGCAGGACTGTCTCTTCAACTGCTTCTTCCAGGTTCTACAGTGGAAAGCACAGCAGGAAGAAGCTGCTAAACTAGAAGCTGCTGTAGCTGCCAGAAGAAAAGAAAAGGAAAATGAGAGAGAAAGGCTACAGAGAGAACAGGAAGCCATTCGTAGAGCTCAGGATAAAGAGAAAGTATGAGAAACCTTTATACATTTTTGCATATATTAATGTGTGCCATTGCTTCTAAAATCTATAGCTGATCTTGTAGCATACGTATTCTTGTAAAGTAATATGTATTGATTTAGAGATGGGCAAATGGTTAGTTAGGTCTTTCTCCTGTCCATTTCAGCTCTAAAGCTGCCTGAGCTGACACACCAGTTACGTTACTCTATTGCATTTCTTAGGGAAAAAAGCCTCAGCAAGTGACTGTGTCTGTCACAAAACAAGCACAGATGCATGGCAGGGTCTGACTGCACAGGGCTGTGCTTTGAGCAGCATGGCAGCCTCGGGAAGCTGCCAGTGCTGCAGCTGTGTGCTGCAATGCAGCAGGGGAGCCTGGCAGCACAGTGCCTGCAGTGCAGCACAGCTGCAGGGGCACCCCTGAGGGAACAGTGTTCCCAGGGCTTGTGTGCTGACTCCTTGGGAAATGCCTTGGATGCAACTTAACAGATGCTCAGAAATGCACTGTAGTGAACGTAATGCTTTAGAAAGCAGAAATGCGTGTGGTTGTTTCACTGAGACTTTACCTCTGAGTCCAGTGGCACAGAGAGGGACATTTAGTGAGGGTTTGCTGCTGCTTCTCTTTTTGTTCCAGCTCCTTCTGTGTATTTGCCTTTGCACACACGGCGTTTGTAGCGGCAGGTGGCTCTGAAACCACAGGGAAGGAAGAGGTTTAGAGCCAGTGCTGACCCAACCACCACCAATATTAATTTTATCTGTAAATAATCTGGTTGTGCAAACTTTTCTCTTGCTGTGTGTAATATCTACATAGAGCAGCCCTCTGCCTATGCACAGATGGAAAAGCAGCTGTTTGGGGTCAGCAGTCATATGTTTCATTGGAGTATTATACATCCTAGATCCTTAAAAGGGCTGATAACCTTATACTACAGCTGCTTTTCTGGGGAATGCAAGCAGAATGGAAGTGGTAGTCTTCAAATTGTGGTAGAAAAATATATTCAAATTAGTGGTCACAGTCTGATTTTACTACTTTTGTTGTGGGGGCTCCACACCCTCTTTCTCTCCTAGTAAATATTCTGCTACCTTTTAGTGCTCTAAATAGAAATTTTATTCTAAAAGGATTGAAGTTGGAATCTCTAACTTAATGTGTTTGTTCTCACTGTCTGGCCTTTGGAATGAGTGTTAATTTGTTTGCTGTATTTGGTCAAACTCTAGCTGAAAAAATACTGGGCTGAGAAAGAGCTCAAGTGGCTAGAACAGGAGGAGAGAGATCTACAACAACTGGAGGAATTGAGAAAATTAATGGCTGAACAAGTAGCCAAAGACAAAGAAAGGTAAAATAAATTAAATGTGAATACCTTTAGTATCAATAGGATCTTCTTATAATCTAATTTGCTTTGATCTCCTGACTTTCTTTTTTAGAATAAATTGAGGATTAGTATATTTTTTTCCTTCCTGTTCAGCAAATGCTTCAAGCCATATAGTAAGGTTACAATCTGGGTGATCGTATCCTAGTTGCAATTTATTTCAGTTTGAATTAATTAATTAACATCCATCAAAATTTCAGACCATTGTAAACACTAAATGTCATAAAATGTAGCTGAGTTATAAGACCTTCTATAGGTCTTTTTATAAAAAAGACTTTCACTTTGCATACTGATTCATAATCAGGTTTGGTTTGTTTGAGGGACAAGTGCAAGGAATACATTCAGCATTTAACAGATTAAAAGATATTTATTGTTATCTTAGAGTCCTAAATTGCTCATCTAGTTGTAGATGCTTTTCACCTGTTTGATGCGATTTAGGACTTAAGCCTGCTCAGGTTTGATTGCCAAGTCTTTGTTGCATAAGATGACCTTTCATAGTCTGTTGAAGAAATACTGGATTTCATAGAGGAATCCCTGTGTGAGAGGAACATAAAACCCCTGTGTGTAGTCTGGTTATAACTGCTCTCAAAGCACAGGCTGACTCTTTTTACATAGAGGAAGCCACCAATTTGTGTGGACCAAAAGTGCAATAAAAATAGGATTAAAATGCCATTGGCATTAGAATATTAAAGTTGGTTGTAAGGATTCTGTCGGAAACACTACTTGAGTATTACTTTCTTAGGACACCTTTCTGACAACTTAATTTAAATGTCTACATCCTTATGCTACAAATATACCTCTGCCTTTCCTTAGACATGCCTGCAGGTTTTAGCTCCTAGGAGAAGGAACACATGAAACTGCAGATTTAAACTCCTTCAGGCTGAGAACGGAGACTAAAACTGTCTGAGCAAGAGCTCTGATTACTGGTGTGTTGTCATAAAAGGTCTGGGCTGGCCACATTTGAAAAGGAAAGCAGAGAGTTCTGGTTCTGTTTTTGCTATGAGATTCTGCTCTCCAGGGCCGAGGTGTGGGCGCTGCAGCTTCCCCATGCCTTCAGAGCAGCTCTGTGTGGGCTCACCTCCCTCATCCCACCTCAGGGCTCTCACACACCCCCCTGAAACTCTCCTGGGCTCTCCAGACATAGCTCATTATTTCCTATTGAAAATTTTTGAGACAGTGTCTGAAAGCAGAGCTTTAATGAAAATATGCTTATCAAAAATTACAAAAATGTGTACCTGCAATGCTACAAAAGGTATCTTTACAGAAACTAATCAGTTATGCTCATTTATCAGCTAATGATTTGTTAAAATTTTACTTACTATGGTGCTTGAAAGCAAAATTAAGTATTAAGATACTTTGATTTTGAGGTTTTCGATAAAATTAACTTTATGTAGAAGAAATAGTAGCTAAAATGTTGCCAAGTGTAATAGAGTGAAAGAGAATGAAGAACTTTATTTAGATGTGGACAGGGTGAAACCAAAGCTTGAGTAAACATTGAAGCCAAGTCTAAAAAAGCATTGGAAGGGCGTTCCACCTTAGGAACGTGATGTGCAGTTGAGTATGTATTTCCAAGGTGTCTGCCTTCCCTGAGTGTGGATTTCATAGTGGTGCCATTGCCTACTGACAATGACACTCCATCTTTGCTAATGCATGGCCGCTCCTGTAGAAGGACTAACAGTGACATCTCAACAAATATGTATAGCTGCATAAGGAACAGACTCTGCACAATAGTCTAAAAATGCCTGCAGTGAAAGTTAGAGCAGCACAGTAGTGCTGTGTGTAAAGTTCTGGAGTTACTGGTGTGTACCTCCAGCTTTTTCCTTTGAAAGAAGGGTGTAAGTCTCAATTTTTTTTTCTTTTTCCAGTGACAAGACTGGGAGTGAGGTGTTTCTTTTAATGGAAAGGGTTATAGGAAAGATTTCTTCTGCCATACACAGATGTGAGAGAACATTTCTTCTTGGCAAAGAAATTGGGGGAGGAAAAAAGAGTACCAGGGCTATATAAAGGATGCTAGAGAAAATCTGCGGTCTAGACATGGAATATGAAAGGTTAGCCAAGTTGTTTAAAAGGACAACTGACCAGCCAAAACCCACCGAGAAACAAATCAAAAAGCACAACTCCCCAAACTCCCCTTCCCCAAAAAGCCCAAACCGAAGAACTCCAACAAGAAGAGCACATTGAAATGAAAAAGCACCTTTGCGTTCTGAGGTGTTTTGATAAGCCACCATGGCCTCACCAGGTAGGTCTAGAGAGACTCAGAGCAGCTTTGGAGCTGAACTGGCTGGCAGCAGGGGAATGTGGCGGTGCCACTGCCCGGCGTGTCCGTGTGCTCGCAGGGTGCAGTTCCGACGAGCCTTGCTGGAGAAGCGGCTGCAGGAGAAGAAGGAGCTGGCCCTGCTCCAGGCCCGGCAGGAGGAGGAGAAGGAGAAGCGCCTGGAAGCGCTGCGGCAGCAGGTGGGCTGGCCCTGGGGTTCACACGCACTGCCACCGGCACCCGCTGCCAGGCAGGCAAAGATAAAAGAACAATCTCTCAAAAGCAAATAAAGGAACAAGGTAAAAGGCACTTTAGCTCTGACCAATAGTAATTCCCTCCTGTTATAAATCCTGTGTCCTTTGTAGCTGTGACAACAGGAACATTATGACATTAAATTGTACTGTAGGAGCTGCTGATATCAGAGAGGAGATAGAGAAGGGGTTTTTTCCAGGTCAGATGTGATTTTTCTTCTGTGATTTTTTTCTGGATTTTGTTTGTTCTAATAACCTTAAGTCTGCCTTGAGTCTAAGGCAAGATTTATGAGTAATTTCTATTATTTTTAAATTCTGAAAACTTGTACACCTTGGGTGACTTTTCTTCAGAGATATTTGAGTCTCTGAAACTTTTGCACATTACTTTTAAAAAGACACCCATAAAATACTTACTAATGCTTCTAATGTCATAGTAAAAGTAGTGCTAGGGCTCTTTTTTTTTAGACTGCTGACTTTTGAAAGAGTAATTTTGTCTTAAGTTACATTTTTGTATGTAATCTCCTTGTTTTTTTCTCCAAAGAGGCTGGTTGGTAGTCATGATCTGTTGAGCTCTTTCCACTGAGTCAATTCTCTTGCCAGAGTAGAAAATGCTTCTAGAAGGGCCTTTGCCTGGGATGTTGATACACCCACTTCATCATACTTCTCTGATCAACATCTATTCTCTGTTTCACACTAATGAAATCCTGCTTCATAAAGTATGTACAATGTTTTTATGGCAAGGGCAGGGGGGGAAGATCTTTACTAAAGTAATTTGGCCTGTAGATTTTGGCAGCCTGTAAATACAAAGGTGATATTTTATTAAAGAGATGGATGAAAAAACTATTGTATGCAATTTACAGTATTTTTTTTCTGGTTTTAGCCATTCTTCATATGGGCTTCTGACTTTAGCTATTTTGCTCATGCATCTTTCTGTATTTTTCCAAAGTAGTATTAGTCTGTATCTGAATATTTTAACACAAACAATGTAAACAATGAAAAAATATTAACTGGCACAATACAGCGTCTGGGAGTCTTTGATATTGATCTAGCTACAGGAAATTACACAGTTAAAGCAGATGCACTTCAGAAAAAAAAAAAACCAGAGTTGTGTTATTTGGGGCATATCACTCAATGCTGCTGCCCGTGACTCTGTAAAATTGTGAACTATCACCCCGAACACCTTTGTTCCTGTTGAAAGAAAAAGAAGAAAGTCTGGAGTTCCAGGAATTGTGGGTATTGCAGAGTTTTGAGGCTGCTGGGTTGGACACTGGAGCTCATGTCAGTGTCTGTTGCAGAGCTCAGGGTGCTGTTGCTTCTCTCACATGTCCTTGTGCCCAGGCTGCCTCTGCAGCTGGGACCCTGTGTCGCTGTTACAGGGTCACTGCAAAGACACTGAATAATGGTGTTCTCAACGGGGTGCTCCCGATAATGACCTGCTCTCGCCTTAGCTCTGCATAGAGTAATTGTTACTTTCACACTGTGTCTTTAGGTTGCCATTGTTGCAAAATTAGATCCAGCCAGAGCAGTGGCTGACACGGTGGCATCAAAAGCTCGGATGGGCATTGGAACCAGTGACGAGTTTGAGCTGCAGCAGCCCCTGTTCAGGTTGCACACGTACAGCGAAGAGCAGGTAATGGGCTGTAATCGTGCTGTGTAAGTGAATCAGGAACTGAACTGGCCGTACTCGTGTTTCAGGGCACTCAGGCTGCTGAGGAGGCTGCTCCCTCAATTTCAAATGCACTCAAGGAACATCTTGATACCTTTAAATTCCCTCACTGTTCCCTATCTGCTCAGTCAATGTATTTGCAATTATTTCCACTCTGGAATTCGAAAATTATTTATGAAAAGAGAAGAGCTATGGTACAACCCTGCAGTGTAAAAGCTTTCTTTTGACACTGAATAAGATAAAATTTAACAATGTCTATAGCTAAAGTTGTCCAGCACTGCCCATTTTAAGACATTTTAAAGCTTCTCAGTTTAGTAATGGAAAGATGTGTGTTTTGTTTGGTTATTAAAATTCCCCAAATCTGACCAATATATGAGGTTCTGACAAATCTTAATGATGCTTTGAACATGTATGTTTGGGTCCTATGTCTTAATTCTCAGCATTCTCTTTCTGCTTCAACTCCAGACGGGTTTGGTGCTGCTCGAGCTGCAGTATGTGATCCCCACCAGCACATCCCTGTGCTCCTTCCCAGAGCTGCAGGGGCTGTGGATCGTGTGCCCAGTGCTGGTGTCCAGCAGCTCGGGGCACTGGGGAGGTGATGCTGGAGCTGGAAGCAATGTGTCGCTCTTCCTTGTACTTCCAGTGCAGTCCCACTGCAGACCATGCAACAGGGATTGGAAAGATGCTTACAAATTTTGTCAGATAAACTTTTGACAAATTCCAGAATTAATTTCCCTCAGATTAATTGTCGTTCTGACAAATGGAAGTGGCACTATCATGTAAGCCCAAGGCGACACTGTGAGAAAAAACATAAAGGCATTTGAAGCACTTGGATTGCCATAGGAACAACCAGGAGGAGATTGAAGTCTGTGCTGCACTTGGGGCTGTGTGCATGGAGAACATGGGGGAGGCAGCAGCTCCTCAGGGAGCTTTTTGGCTTCTGTTGATCATTGCTGTGTTTTTTTTAACAGGTCATTTCTGACCCCAGGCTCCGTGTTGAGCTCGCTCTCCGAGAAGCTGGACTGCATAAAACACTTTATGCAAGAGAGGTTTTGTCAAAACTTCCACCACCGAAGCTTCCAAGAAGAGACATGGAATCTACAGCTTTTAAAATGTAGAGCATGTCTCACCTGAGGGGCAGAGCAGCATCAGAGCTCTGGTCTGGCCCACAATATGCAAGCCTTAAATTCCCTTGGGTTTTCCTAGGGCTGCTCAGTTCCCAGTGTGTGCAGCCGTTCCCCTGTGAGCTGTGCTGCACCACGTTACACCTGCCCGGTGTGGGTCTGGAGAAGGCTGGGCTCTGTGCTCCTGGAGTGGGCTTGCCCATGTCCCTGGGAGCTGGGACACCTTGCTTAAGGACTCCTACACACAGCCCAGGCCAATCTGATGTGCAGCACCTTGAGTAGGAATTCTTGGGATTTAATTGGCAGCAGAAGTTCAAAATAGCTTTGCACAGCAATTACTTAGATTTTATTATATTACATGAATAAATCCCACTATTTTCTTTCAAGGTTTCTTGAGAATTTGATTCTTTTCATTATAAGATCTTAATTGCCATGAATGTTTCTAGTATTCCTTGTTTGTAAGATGAAACTTAAACCTTTGTCTATATTTAGAAGACAACTTGCTGCATCATATTTACTGCAAGCCAGTCATTCAATTTCATATTGCAGATTAGTTTTTCAGCATAAATTATAAATAGAGCTGGGATCTTTATCTCTTCATTTTCTGGTGTAACAGACTTCTGAGACTAAGCACAGGGTCAGCCCAGGAGCAGCATAATGCCAGTGTTGTGGCTGAGTTTAGTGGGGAAATGCTGCAGAGCCTGCCCTGAGCTGGGGGAGTGATGTCTTCTGGACTCGACCATGGTGTGCTTGTGCTAAAATTAACAATTCTGTGTATATTTGTGCTTTTTATTTTGGTATCTCCTTTGGGGTAACTAGTTATTTTTAAAACACGCTTGGCCACCTCAAACCAGCTATTCCTGTGGGGATATTCCTTGGATATTCCTGGGGGGGGACCAGCAGTGCTCTGCTGTGGGGAACAGACTGGCTGCAAGAAAATTCCCTGAAAGGCATTATCCCAAACCTAGGCACTTGATTTTTTTCCCCTTGCCTTTAAAAGCAGACCTACAAGATAAAAAAATTTGCACCACTGAAATTGAAATTATAGTTGTCATAGTTTATAAATACCAAGATGTTAATGAAAAAGCTTAGAGGGAGCAGACATTGGGTTGGAAATAGTGGGCATAGATTTTTAGGCTGAGACTTGTGGTTATTTTTATGTCTGTAATTTCTCAGGGTAGAGACTGAGTAGAAGTCTATAAAGTCTGGGCTACCTCAGTACAATGATAAGTCAGGGCCTTTAGTGATAGAGCGAGGCCAGAATGAGGATTTTGGGTGGGGTTCCACATAACAGTGGAGCATGGAGAACACGCAGGTCAGTAAAAGGGTATTTCACACAGCACTACCAAGGCTGCTCATGCCAGGAGACCCCAAGGCTGCTCTGCAGCCTGACCAGACATCTCTTTCCTGCTCCTGTGGGAAGGAGGTGGATGTTTCACCCTACTTCATAATCCTCACTTTAGCATTGGTCACAACTGATCAGAACCCTTCAGGAAATGGAGATCCTTATAATGACATTGATTTTAATGATAAATCTTTCTACACTTAAAAAAAAATCTTCCAAGTTGCACACGTGAAAATAGTAATTTTAAATGTGTTAATGATAAATAGGCTTCTCAACCCACACCTCTTGTAGCCCTGCTTTGTGTGTTTGGCTGGGTAGGAGTGGCAGTTCAGAGCTCAGGTGTCTTTATGCCAGGAATGAAGCATGGGCAGTTCACTCTCAATCACACTTTCACAAAGCTTGATGAGAATTTCTCTGTGAAAATTAAGTTACTTGGTTTCAAGATAGACTACTTATTTGTGAATTTTGGTAGTGAGAAAAGTGTCTTTAATGTCAAGCAGTGCCTGAAGGTGAACTCCTCAGCTGACCACGGCCGGGTGCTGTGGTGTCCCTCATGTACTCAAACTCTGGCTGGCATGTGCCTGTTTGTGACATCTTTAAATATGGTAGGAATGAAAATCTGAACGGCCTTTGTAACAGCAGTCAGAATAATGGCCACAAATATGGATAAACTTTCATGTTATTTACTTAGGCTTTGTCTTTATGCACAAAGGGATCTCCTTCCTGGAAGAACGCTGCGGACAGGAGTGACCCTAACAGGACAGTCCTTTAGGGCAGCTGGAGGCAGGAGTGAGGACCCTGCAGCTCTGTTCTACAGCCGGAAGGTGCTGCAGCACAGGTGGTAAGGACGGATGGAGGCAGGAGTGAGGACCCTGCAGCTCTGTTCTACAGCCGGAAGGTGCTGCCAGCACAGGTGGTAAGGACGGATGGAGGCAGGAGTGAGGAACCTGCAGCTGTTCTACAGCCGGAAGGTGCTGCCAGCGCAGGCGGTGCCAGCCGCGCTGCGGGCCCTGCGGTGCTGCGGTCACCGTCAGTCCGTGCGGACGAGCCCCAGCCGCTTGCGGATGAAGGCGGCGATCAGGCGCTGCGGCCGCTGCTGGTACTCCCACAGCACCTCGTGGGACGCCCGGATCTGGTCCCCCTGCAGCCGGTCCAGGAGAGCCACGCACACGACGGCGGCTGCGGGAGGGTGAGTGCGGTCACCTCGAGGCACGGCCCGGCCCGGCCCGGTCCGAGCGGGCCTCCTGCCCGGCCCGGTCCGAGCGGGCCTCCTGCCCGGCCCTCACGCCGCCCCGGCCCTCTCACTGCCCGGCCCTCTCACTGCCCGGCCCTCACACCGCCCGGCCCTCACACCGCCCGGCCCTCACGGGAGCCCCGGCCCTCACGCCGCCCCGGCCCTCACACTGCCCGGCCCTCACACTGCCCGGCCCTCACACCGCCCGGCCCTCACGGGAGCCCCGGCCCTCACACTGCTCGGCCCTCACACTGCCCGGCCCTCACACCGCCCGGCCCTCACGCCGCCTGGCCCTCACACTGCCCAGGCCTCAAACTGCCCGGTCCTCACACTGCCCGGCCCTCACACCGCCCGGCCCTCACACCGCCCGGCCCTCACACTGCCCAGCCCTCACAGGAGCCCCGGCTCCGCTGCCCTCAGGGCTGCGGCAGCACGGCCGGGACGTGCTGTAGGGTCAGGAGAGGCGAAGGGAGCAAGCTGTTGGTTTGTCCAGCACGCACTCAGGTCTTCTAAGGCACACTTGGGTTTTACGGAGCTATGAAATTTGCTCTAGTGTCCTTTTCTAGATAAAATCATTAAGGATGTGTGTTTGACCTTCTGACACAGAAGAGGACCCTTAGAGGGGGCTTAGCCCGTGTGTGAGGAGGAGATGGAAGCAACATGACTCACCTTTGAGGCCACACAGTCCACACAGGGCAGCGAATGCAGTGGACTCCATCTCAATATTCCTCACGCCGGCCTCATAAGCCCTCCTTAAGTAGTCCAACTTTTTTTCACTGGAAAAAGAGCATAATGCACCATCTAATCTCCCCTGACCTGGAAAGGAAGCAGAGAACTGTCACTGTTGGCCTTGCATGGTGTCGTGGAGCATAGGTGCAAATGAGAGGTCCAGGAGTGCCCACATTCTGTCTGAGGCCCACAGAGTTTTCCTGTGAGCAGGTGGTTAATTTGTATTCCCCTCAGCATTAATGCCAGCGAGATGTGTCTCTGTATAGGGGAAAGAATGATGCAGGTTTCAGCCTTGGTGAAAGGTCGAGTCAGGCCTCAGCTGGGAGGTACCAGCGGATGCTGTGCTCTGTGGGAACGGGCCATTGGTGCACATCAGCTGTGAAGTCTGCCAGGTTAAATCCCAAAAATGCCAACTGACTCCAGAAGATGTTCAACAATCTGTGCAGAATGGGAGCACTGAGGAGAGGAAACCCCTTTAATGTGGGTTTAATTTTTCTGCAGGGGCTGCTGCGGATGGAAGCTGGAGCTGCTTGTAGAGGCATTCATAGTGCGGGCAGCACCGGTGTGGTCGGGGAGCTGGTGCCAGGGCACTGGTGCTCCCCTACTGCAGCTCCAGGTACCGCTGCAGGCAGGACTAACACGGTACTCAGGGAGGGCAGCCATCATGACCCTGTTCTCCAGCCCCTCTGCCGTCTCTGGCTGTCCTGCTGTGTACTCAGAGCAGACCTGTGCTCCGTGCAGCTCCTTTTCTTGCAGCGTCTGAAGGCCGTGGGGCAGGCAAATGCTGACTTGTGGCTGGCCAGCCTGGACTGCCCTTCAGTTTATTGCTGCTCCTACTTTAATCCTCTCAAATGGCTTTTTGCTTAAATAAAATATGGACTTGAGCAATACACAGATGGCTGCATCTGCAAGCAGATCTAAAGGTTTATAAATAGTGCTCAGATTATTAATTCTTCATTTATTACGTTTCATCTACTCTGCAATCAGCGTTTAATTTTGCAAAGGAAATGGTTCCAGCGTAACCAAAGTTTGTTTATGGAAATCTCACAGGCAACCTAATGTTTTCCTAGTGTTTGGTAGCTCTGAAGCGACAATCTTGCTGTAGGGGAACAGCTTGGTGGCAAATTCAGCAAGGTGCAAGCAGTGGTACTGTGTGTTCCTAGGGTGGCCCCTGCTCTGCCTGGGTCCCCCTGCACCACGTGAATCTCTGCCTGCAGCCCTTCTGGGCCTGGTTCCCTGGATAGCTTTGTCCATGGAAGAGTGGAAAGACTTGGAATTTCACATGGTGAGGAAGGACAGACAAAGTTGGTTTTACCTTCGTAGAAGTCGTAGGTGCACATGGTATGGCCAATGAGCGTGGGGAAGTCAGGAATGTCCCTGCTGCAGGTGAGTAGTTCCTCCGCAAGGTCCTTGTCCAGCTCGGTACTCCGCACCACCACATCGTCCAGCACCACCTGCTCAAAACGTGGCCGGAAGGAGGAGTCCACAGCCATGTCGGTGATCACAACAGAGCCGGCCTCAATCCCTGTGGAAATGGAAGCTGAGGCTGCCGGAGCTCATAACACCTGTGTCCTGCTGCCAAACTTCAGCACAAGAGGAAAATCTCAATAGATCTACGTGTGCTTGCGGGGCTCTTCTTTTCAGTGAGTAAAGAAGATGTCAGAGAATAACTGAAATTCATGAAGTAGCACAGATGTACAACTGAAATGTTCAGAGTCAGCACAGGATAAGTGATTGTGAGAATGTGTCACTCTCTCCTGTGAGTGACACTCACTCCTGTGAGTGACAGGAGTGTAGCTGCTTCTGGCTTGCAGCTGCATGGGCAGCACCAGTGCCTCAGCCAGGAGACACGGATTCATTTGGGTCACCAATAATCCATATTTTCTGTTTTGAAAGCGACACACAGCTGTAGTGGAATCAAGGCCTTTGTACACTCTGAGAATGTGCACTCTGCCAAGCCAGTCGCTACAAGTTTTCTGGGTTTGACACAAAACACAATACCATGTTTGATATATAGAAAGCTGAAAAATCCTAAAGTTCAGAGCTGAATGACCTTTTTAATGATAGCTGTTTGCTCTGAAGAAAGACCATGAATTGCTTACCTAAGCCCCCAGAAGTACCAATGCGTATAATAGTAACGTCCCGGCATTTTGCATGGTGCAGCAGTTTGATCAGCTCATGAAGCATAATGGAAATAGAAGGGATACCCATTCCATGCTGTTGGAAGGAGAGAAAAAAGAAACATAAGTCCCCATGAGGCTGTGGCAGGTGACAGGTACATGACTGCAACAAGCTCAGGGTTAAGCTGTGGCCTCTTCTGCTGATGATGTCAACAGCAGTTTTTTTGAGGGGGAAGAGACATCTTGGGGTCCTTTTAGTCTGTCCAGGTGAAGTGTCTAACCTCTTCTCCTCCCCTAGATGCTTTAAAGGTTCTTCAAGTTAGTAGAGCTGGTGTTCATCCCTGGGGACCCTGTGCGGGTGCACAGATGGTACCTGTCCTTCAAGGAAGGTCCACAAATACATCCCAACATCTGAATGCTCCCAGACCTTCCCCAAACATTGCCAATCATGTGCTGGCTCGCGTTTTGTTGTCTCCTGCTCATGCTCTGGGAGCAGTGAATTTCCATGAGAACAACCTGAGCCTTCACTTCTCCATGTGCCTTCCAGCCTGTCCTCAACCCCACTGGAGCATCTCTGCTACATTGCTGGGCACAATGGACAGCAGAAGGGTTTGTGTCCCTTGGTGAGGACAGGCTTCAGGGTCAGGTGTTTGCTGCATGCTTGCAGGCTGCCTGTCCCTCTTCCTGGCTGACATTCCCTGCCCTGCTGCCCTTCTGTCCCCAGCCCTGCTGCTGGCACTGGCTTGTTCCATCCTCCATGGGCAGTGATGCCCCACTCCCATCTCTGCTGCTGCTCCCCAGGGCTGGCAGATGTTCTGCAGGCCTGCAGCTGTGGGGCTTCTGCTGCATCTGCCCAGTGCTCTGTTGCTTGTTCATCTGTCTTCTGCTCCATGCTAGATCAACATCCTTTTCTTAGCCTTTTAAGTACCAAAAGTGTTTGGTGCTGTGGAGTTTGGTTTTTCCTCTTGAAAATGCCTCACATTTTTTTGTTTTTGCTATCATCTTCAACAACCTGAAGGAAGCATGTATGGAAGCCCCACTGATTAAGTTACACAGCCAGTTTTTGTGTTGTCTCCTTTCTCTTGGCTGTGAGACCAATGCTCTATTTGCCTTGTATCATGTTTTAAATATGAAACCTTTTTGCATGTTGTTATTTTGGAACATCAGCCTGGCTTATTTGCTGATGGCTAAAAAATTAATTCTCATTGTAAATATTCAGAGCTGGAATCTGTGTTCCTGCCCCTGTGTGTTTGAGCTCAGTTGTGTTTCTAAGCAACTTGCAGAAATGTGATATTGGCAGGAGCTCTGCATGATGCTTCCCAGGGCGGCCATGTGCTCTGCCCCGTGTCTCCTTCTGCACTGGCCAAAGTTGGTGCACGGCCACAAGCTCGGTGATGGTTTGCCTCTCGCCATGTCACTGCTGCTGCCGGGGAACAGCAAATCTTGTGGCAGTTCTCCCCCTTGGATCCTCTCAGACTGATTCCTTCAGGCTTGATTCCCTTGGTCAGGATTGGTTTGGTTTTTTCAGAGGGACGAAACACGAGCTCTGTTGTGTGAGTGATTCCATCTGCTGTGAATCACACTTCAGACTAGTCTTGTGCCTGAAGAAATGGAGTCAGGACCAAGATTTTGGGTGTGAATGCTCCCCAGCACAGCCTGTATTTACTTTTTCCTGTGTTCAGTGCCAAAAATCCTGCTCTAAAAGAATAATTAATAATAAGGCCAGCTTTTTCTTTTAGAGCTTGTATCAAGGCAATACTCCCAGCAGCATTTCATAGTTCATGTGTGGTGGTAAGTGGTTTTGCCTCCCAAACCAAGCTGAGCAGAACACGTGTGTGTCTGTTATTAATGCGGCCCTTTCCAAACGGAGAGAGCAGGTGCTGAGGAATTCTATTCAAACAGGAGCAGCTTTGCCATGGCTAAGGTTGCACTGGTGGTAGTGGCTGAACAGTGAAAAGAGGGAAAAACTCTGCTGGTGGGTGCTGGGGGAGGCGAGGGCACGTGAAGGAGAGGTCGTGCCAGCCCGTGCCTGTGCCGGAGCAGACGGTCCCTGTGCTGTCTGGCTGTGGGACCCGGCCAGGAGCAGCCCCAGACGGCCCCGAGAGCGCGTTCCCCAGAAATGTCCCCAGCTGGCGCGGGACTCACGCTGATGGAGAGCACGGGCCCTGCCCGGTACATGGCGTAGCGGTCCGACCCCGCGCAGATGTCAGCCACGTCCTCCCCGGCACCCGCCAGCCCCAGCTCCCGCCGCATGAACTGGGCAAACGCCCTCATCCTATTGGGGCTGCCGCCGACGCAGACGAACTGCAATAAAATATCAGCGTGTTGGTACTTAGCTAGAACACGAACCGCGAGTCAGCGTGAATGTGGCGGTGGTGGCTGTGCCAGGCACATCTTCCCAGAGAAAGGAGCAGGGTGCCTCTTCCTCACCATCAGTCAAGGGACATTGGAACGCCTGAGGCTCACAAAACCAGGAGTTAACACGAAACCCACCCTGTCACTCTGGCAGGGTGGCGACTGCCCTGGGTCTGGGCAGCCATACAGCTGCACATACTTGGGTATCAGTCCTAGGCAAGAAAATCTAAAATAATTCCACAAATTTGAGCTGGTAGTATCGCCACTGATAGCAAAGCAAACCCAGATGTTGGAGGAGCTCATTGGTTAATTTATTGTATGAACAATGCTGACTGCAATTAGTGAGTATTGCTGGTGGCACAGAGGCCATGAAGTCAGGGAGTAAAAAAGACAAATTTTACATATTAAAGGAAAATATGCTCGCTGAAGATAGGAGGATAATAAGTGTGCAGCTGCCAGGGCAGTGCTGATCCTGCTGCCAGGGTGCAGGGCAGCAGGAGACCATGCTGTGCTGTGCAAGGCTGCTCCAGCCCTGGGCACTGAGGCTCTTCCCCTGCACAACTAGGGGAAGACTCTGGTTTGAAATGAAAGAGCATGCCATCATGACAAATCAGTTTTGACAGCAGGTCTCAGCCAAAAATGATATGATATTCTCCTTCCCTTGTTTCCAGTAGATGATGACCAAGATGCTTTGGACAAATGCCTCCTCTGTCTATCCTCCAACATGGGGCCAATATTAAATCAGATTTTACAGAGCTACAGGTTTTTAAAGGATAATTTTCTGTTGTGATTTCTGCACAAAACAAACAAGGACAGAGAACCTCCTTGCCCAGGCTGCTTTGGCTGTGGAGTCCCTTAGCTGAGCAGCCAGACCCCACCCCATGGGAGCTTTGGCAGCAGCAGGGCCCAGCATGGGCCGGTAGCACCGTGGGATGCACAGCTGGAGAGCCTGTGCAGGGGGGAGCTGCTGCCTCACTTTTGGACCTGCTCTTTACCTTTATGTCCCCAAACATTGCTGGCAGGTTGTGTGTCTTCGTTCCCAAGTCCAGGTGGTACAGGATGTCCTCCTCCATCAAGTCCAGGTGTGGGTTTCTAACAAGGACAAGCCCAGTCCTGCAGGGAGACGATGAGGAGATGGGCTGGGGCACCAGGCAGTGCCTGCAGGGTGGTGGACAGGCAGAAGTGGGGCACAGGGCAGCCTGGAAGCTCCACAAGGGTACACACAGCCTTGGCATTGGACAAGGGATGAAACAGGGACAAGGGACAAGCCAGCTGTGTGTGGTGTTTGGACTAGCTGTCTTTCTGCTCCAGGTAACCTCTTTGACACATCTGTTATTATATCTACGTATTTGGCAAAAAATATGTCTCAGTATTTATCCATTTTGTCAATGGCTACCTTAGCTCTTTCCTTTATAGGGTTTTGCCAGCAATGTCCAGGGGTGATATACTGTGCTGTTTTCTATGTGACAGTTTATTAGGCTCTTGGCAAGTCAGGATTTCACACTTGTCCCAAATAACTGCCTGGCATGGCGCGTGCAGACACTGCAGGCAGCCAGAGGCCAGCTTGCTGTCCCTTTCCACCTGCTCTAAGGGAAGCAAATAACTAACAATGCAGGTTAGTTTTATAAATGGGGCTTAAAGAAACCCAGAGAACATTTTTCTTCTCTTATTGAAACAAATTCAGATGTTCCCCTGTTACTCACCTCGAGTAACCTGTTGTTTCGGTCATAGTGGCTCCGCCAGAGTCAGCTGAAAGCGATACCCTGCCAAAAAGGTAAGGAAAACACTGCCTGTGTTCTCAGCTGTCCAGGTTTAGAGCTCAGAAGAGGTTTCAAGGGGATGTGCAGGGGGTTAAATACCTCCTGTGCTTTGTGCAGCTCCCAAGGTCAGCAGTGGCCAGTCCCACTCCTGTGTGCCAAGATTCCTCCGTGGCTGGCATGGTTCCTCCCAGACTGCCTTTTTGGGCAGGTGCGTCACCAGTAACCTTGACTGGCGGCCCTAGGGCTGGGGCCAGGGGCCTGCTGGCCCTCTGGCTGGTGACATTGTGCCCTCTGGCTGGTGGGGAGGGCACCGGGCACGTGGCTGCACATGTGGGGAGATGGTTTGTCTGAGCTGGATGTTGCTATGCTACCCCCAGGCTGTGTTTCCTCAGCCCTGGGGACTGAAGGACAGCCTGGCCACAGCTGCTGGCGTGGACAGTTCTTCTGGCTGAGCTGTTCTCTGACCCCAGTAGGTGCAAATCCAAAACATCCCTGCATTTGTCTGGGGTGCACAAAACCGGAATTTGGGCTGTAGCCAACTTCCAGCCCTGCTCAGAACAGCTCCTGGACCACCAGCCTGGCCTGGGGAGGCTGATTTCGCTCTCAGCAATGCCCAGACAGTGCTGTTGGCTCTCATGGTCCACCCAGCCCCATCTCAGCCCAGGAACCCATCAGAACAGTGTGCAGTGTGCCAGGCACAGCCTTGCCCAGCTCCCAGTCCAGGGCAGGCAGAGTGCTTGTGGGGCTGCAGGATGAGTGTGTGATGCTCCCGCAGGAGCAGGAGGAGACTGGAGATACTGGTCCTGCTTCCTGTCCCAACGACAGGAGGCACTGCCCTGGAAGATATTTCAGGCAGCTGCTGGAGGGGCAGAATCTGGCATTTGCTGTTGGCCTCTGGGAATTGTCAGTGGAAGCTCTGAAAATTAGAGAAGTGATAGGTAATTAATTACTGGGTGAAAGCACATTGCGTGGGGCTCACTTGCACCCTGCATTCAAGCAGTGATGCAGTCCTGCTTTCCTAATGGGGAGGGACAGAAATTATTGTAACTGAGGAAGCCTTTCCCTGAGCAAATGCCCATTTTGCTACCCATCCAAACACTCTAAATTGCAAAACCCTGTGTAAAAATAAGCAAACACTGCAAGCCAGTGGCCTGGGAACATGTAAATTGGGTACCTTGCCCAATATAGGGTCAGGATAGCTCTGAGAAGGGGAAGGAGCAGAGCTCTCAGGGATATTTCAGGCTTGCTGGAGTCATACCAAAGGCAGGCTGGAAGGATTTCTCTGCTCTGATGAAGTTCTCCCTCCCTGGATGCTGTTCACATATGCCTGCCAAAAACGACTTATTACTGACGCTCTAAAGCATTCCCGAAAAGTAAGGATCTGGAGACTCTTCTCCCTTTCAGAATGCACCAGACTTCTGCGAGGGGCACAGAAAAAGTTTCCTTGAGGCTGCACACACCTTCTGCCTGCCGAAGTCGCTTGGTGTGATTGCTGTGGTTTCGGGCGCACAGCGGATTGTGCAGTGGGCTCCGTGCAGAGCTTCCAGTTGTGTCCAGTGAGAGTTACCTGATCTGGAGAAGAGAGCAGATGGTTTGCTGCTGCTTGCCAGAGGTGGCTGGAAATGCTCTGGGGAGGTGGGATCGGGCTGAGGCTTCTTGTGGATTCTTCTCCTTCTCCAGTCTTGTCTGGTGGAGGAACATGAGGCCCTGGCCCTGCACCCACCTCCAGCACAGCTGGGCAGGGCTTTCATCGGGGACCAAAGGTTCAGCAGAATGGTGGATGGATGAGTGGACAGACAGACAGACAGCTGGACACCTGAGTGACTCTGTGGCAGGGCATGAGTGTTCCCACATGCTGCCTGGGGTGGTAAAGGCAGTGTTGCCACGTGTCCCCTTTCTCTGCCTGTCTTCCATGGCAGAGTATTTCTGGACATACCTGGAAGGGTCCACACCTGCATGGTTCAAACCATCCCACAATAAAACAAATTTCCCAAGCACATGGATAACTTCTTAAATATTTTCTTATGAAAAATAGTGTTCCAGCACAACCTTCTGGGATATCCCTGCCTCCCCTGTGCTGGCAAAAGTGGCAAGATTTTGGAGGGTGTCCCTGCTGAGTGAGCAGGGACAGAGTCCCCTGGAGCCACAGCTCTATCTGGAATGTCAGGCTGAGAATGGTGGGCAAGCAATGTTCCTGCAGTGTTTGTCCCTGCTGTGCCCAAGGTAAAAGGAACCAGTGTGTTCTGTTTAAGTAAACATGATTGCACCAAGGGAAACGGTTGGATTGTGCTTTTGGCTTCCCAGAAGTGACGTTGAAGAGAAGGGACAGCAGTCACCACCATGGCCATTCAGGTTGCAGGGCCTGTCTGGCTCAGGTCAGCTCCCTGCCTGGCCAGTACGAGCAGTCCCTCACCTTTGGTTCCTTTGTCCATGATTGTTTTTCCCATGGTTGGTCTTCTTTGGGATGGCTTTCAGTAAATCCCAAACTGAAGTGTGGCTGTTCTTTTCCTACCTCTCCTGCTTTTCATGGCAGAGGCTGCAGAATGGAATGGAATAGAATAACACAAATGAATAGAATAGAATAGAATAGAATAGAATAGAATAGAATAGAATAGAATAGAATAGAATAGAATAGAATAGAATAGAATAATGGACTAGGATAGGATGAAATGCTAAAATAAAATGCTTTCAGTTGAAAGGGACCTGCAGTGCTGATCTAGCCCAGCTGCCTGCCTGTTTCTCTTCCTCAAAGGAGCGTGGGGATGGTGAGAAGCAAAGAGCACTGCCCCAAATGAGTGTTTGTTTGTGCCTGATTCAGAGCTAAATCCAGCCTCTCCAAGTGCCAGGCAGTGGAGCTGTTACCATATGTGCTAGAGGATGACAAATAAAGCACGATGAAATATACGGCAGAATAACATATGGCAGTGTAGACAGGCTCTCGGCAAGGGAAGAGATGGGGAGAGCCAGCGCTCCCCGCGCCCATCCGACACCTCTTGTCATGTTAAATGCTATTTTAGAGCAGACAGCGCTGGCAGCCTGTGCGCGGCAGGGAGCTCGCACCCGCCGTGCCCTGCCGGGGCTCTGCAGCCTTGCTCCCAGCGAGCCCAACAGCTCCTTCTCCATTCGGCTGGTCTCTGCCTTCCCTCCCGCCGTGCTGCTGCTGCTGCAGCTCTGCCGAGCTGCCGATGACGAGATACTCCAGCGGCCCGGCGCCCAGCCCCGTCTGCGGCCGCCGGTCGGGCCGGGCCGGGCCGGGCAGGCGGTGCCCGCCGCAGGAGTGAGCTCCTGGCGGGGCATGCCAGCCTGTGCTCAGCCCCGCCGCAGGAGTGAGCTCCTGGCAGGGCATGCGAGCCTGTGCTCGGCCCCGCCGCAGGAGTGAGCTCCTGGCAGGGCATGCGAGCCTGTGCTCGGCCCCGCCGCAGGAGTGAGCTCCTGGCAGGGACAGCCAGCCTGTGCTCGGCCCCGCCGCAGGAGTGAGCTCCTGGCGGGGCATGCCAGCCTGTGCTCGGCCCCGCCGCAGGAGTGAGCTCCGGGCAGGGCAGGCCAGCCTGTGCTCGGCCCCGCCGCAGGAGTGAGCTCCTGGCAGGGCATGCCAGCCTGTGCTCGGCCCCGCCGCAGGAGTGAGCTCCGGGCAGGGCATGCCAGCCTGTGCTCGGCCCCGCCGCAGGAGTGAGCTCCGGGCAGGGCATGCGAGCCTGTGCTCGGCCCCGCCGCAGGAGTGAGCTCCGGGCAGGGACAGCCAGCCTGTGCTCGGCCCCGCCGCAGGAGTGAGCTCCGGGCAGGGACAGCCAGCCTGTGCCCGGCCCCGCCGCAGGAGTGAGCTCCTGGCAGGGACAGCCAGCCTGTGCTCGGCCCCGCCGCAGGAGTGAGCTCCGGGCAGGGACAGCCAGCCTGTGCTCGGCCCCGCCGCAGGAGTGAGCTCCTGGCGGGACAGCCAGCCTGTGCTCGGCCCGCCGCTCTGCTGCGATAGCAGAGAATGAGGCACATCACAGTCCGAGGGATGGCTGGTGCATTCCTCTAGCGAGGATTGCTGGCAGTCGGCCTAAGGGAGCAGCAGAAGCACCGGGGAGTGTTTTACCTGACAGGAGGAAAGCCATGTGCCAGCAGCACAGCGATTTCCTGCTCTCCTTACCCGGCTTGTTCTGCGGAGCCAGGAAAGCAAAACGTGGATTTTTATCAGCTGTTTGCTCTGGCTCCGTGTTTTGGCTTGTTTATTATTGGTATAAAGCTGCTCTTGGCATTGGGACCAGACAGTAAAACACTCCCCAAAGGAACCAGGCTCCACAAAGCCTCGGGGCACTAGAGTAACTGCAGCTTGTCAGGACACGTTTCCCCTGAGGGGAAGCACTACCGCAAAGCCATTTATTTCAGGCAGAAATCAGCTGCCTGACCTGTGTTGCTATTCAGGATTTATTCAGTGGCTGCTGATCTGCCAGCCCCGGGTCGCACCACAGGAGGGGCTGAGAGTGCTGCTGCTCCGCTGCAGGAATGTTCCTTCGGGCACTCTTCCTGCCATTCCCTCTCTGCAGCCTTGCCCATGGCAGCTGGGATTCGCCCTGGGAACAGGCAGGGATTTGCCTGCCGTGCCCCAGGGCAGGTGGGGGCCTGTGCCCACGCTCTGGGCGCCCTGCCCTGCTGGGCTGCCCAGGAGGTGAGGACACCAGGGTGGCAGCTACGCACGTCTGCCCTTCCAGGTTCAAGGATCACCAGGCTGGCCCCACACAGGCCTTGGGTAAAGGGTTCTTCTTAGGTTTAAACCCAGTTTCTGGCTGGGGTTGGTGCTGGCTTGCTGCAGGAGCAGGGGTCCTGGCCCGGCTCTGCCTGGTTCTACATGGATTGCTGCTGCCCATCATGGACAGATGCTTTCCCTGGCCCCACATGGATCCACTTCAGCAGGAAGTGTTGCTTCTGGCATCTTGCTTCTTCCAAGACTGTGCTCCTTTCGTGCCTCCAGGCAGGATGAAATTGGTGAGAAGGAAGAGGAGCAGTGGGGCAGTTTGGCAACACAGGCGTCTCATCCGCTCTGGGGTAGGTTCCCCCTTGCCTTCCTCCATGCTGCTTTTTGTTCCCTTCCCACTGCAGGGGTGAGTGAGCTGCTCCAACTCTTCCCACCCCACAGGGATGGGTGAGCTATTGCCTGCTGGGAGTACCCACAGAGGTTTGTGTAAATGTCCAGTTTGCTGTGACAGAGCAGACTCTGAATCGGCAGTGGAACCTGCAAGGGAGCCCCTCTCTGCTTGCTCCCTTCCTGCCAAGTGCTTTTCTGATCTCCAGGCTTCGAATCCAGATGGTGCTTGGAGTTTTTTCTCCCTTTTTCTTTTACTTTTCTTACACAGGTATTTTTGTCCTTTTGTCTTTTACTCTTTGGGCTTGTGGGTGCCTGTCGCAACCGCTGGTGCCTGTGGGTGCAGGCAGGAGGGAGGTCTGGGAGGAGATTTTGGCCACAATAAGGCAAATGACGCAAGGCCTGAGCACAGTTCATAGAGCCATGCTGCTTGTCGAGCCCAATCACGTCTCAGAAGCGGGAAAAGGAGCCATTTCCCATCAGGAAATATGTGTGGGCTTGGGTGGCTGAGCCCCAGCACTGTGCCCCCCAAAGCTGCCCTCCTGCCTACGTGCCCCACATGGATGGAGTGCCCACAGCTGGTGCAGGGCTGGAGCATGGCAGGACCTTGGCCCTGGCAGTGTGGTGGTCTTGGTGACAGCTGCTGCATCACCTCATGTGCTGGATTTGCCGGTGTCTGAGCTCCCTGAGCACGGCTGTTCAGACACTTTTCTGCGCTCCATGGGGGATTAGGGGCTTCCATGCAAGGGCAGACTTACACTAGCCCCACTATTTCAAAATGAAACGTCCAGACCCTACTTTATCCAACTTTATTGCCATGGAAACAGCTAAAGGGGAAAATGCTGGCTCCAGAGGAGGCACTTAGTTCTGCTGGTGCTATTTCAGTGCCCTGTGGAGATACATGGAAGACCCCAGCAAAACCATCCCTGCCTTTTTTCCCTCTTCCCTGCACCCAGGTAAACCAAGAAGGCTTGAAGTCTGGGTTTTTTTCCTTTTTCAAACAATTCCTTTCCTTTTCCCTGTGTTTATAATATTTTCTGTCCCTGTGTCCTTTCTCCTTCTCCTCCAGGAAGGCTGGAGAGGGACAGTTTGTCCTGCACCCCTCCCTGACCTACTGTCGTGCTCTACCAACATGGGAGACTGAGGCCCCAGGCACACAGCAGGCAGAGACTATGGAGCTGGGGACAGGTGGGAGAAGCATGATAGGGGTTAAAAATAATCACATGAAAATCAAAGTGTTCTCTTGCAGCCTTCAAGACAGATCCCTGCCTTTCTCTGAAACTCTGAGGACCAGGGACCTTGATGCAAGTAAGGGATCTGGCACCTCCATGCTTCACCAAGGTTTTTAAGGTTTAAAACCACTGTGCTCAGGTGTGCACACCTTGGGGCAGGGCTGGGTGGGCTGGCACTGCTGCCTTTGCTACCAGAGGAGATGCTTAGCACGAGCATCTCTGTGCTGAGCCCCCTTGCCGGGTTGAGGGGTCCTGTGGGAGCCCAGTGGACTCTGTGCACGTGCTGAGGGCACAGGGTGGCAGGAGAGCCCAGCTCCTTCCTCAGCTGCAAGTGGTACTGCCTCACTGCTTGATGCCACAGCTGTTCTGGTTATGCTGCATTTCTAATATGCAACAACTGTGCATTTTCCTTGTGTGGAAAGGTCAGGAGCAGAAGCAAAGCCCTGCAGTGGAAGGCAGGCCTTGCCAGCATCCTGCATGGGAATGCAAAAGCACTTCGTGTCAGCAGTGCTTGCACTGGTCTGCAGAATGTTTGAAGAGATATTCTAAAATATCTTAATTGTGATTTAAATTATGGGCACAGAGCATTAATCTCTGTCAGATCTGGAGCATGTAAACCTCTGCCCATCTGCAGTGGGATGTGCAGTGCTGCACGTGGGGAGTGGGCAGGGATCCCCTTCAGCTCCCCGGCCCGTCCTGGTGCTGGGAGGCTCCCAGTGGATGTCTGTGTGCCCCAGAGCCGGGCACTTGGAGTGGAGGCAGCGGCTGTCACCCCATTCCTCCTGCCGGTTCCTTGCTGCCCAGCCCCAGCGCTGACTGGCAGCAATTCCTGCGGTGCCCGACTGAGTGCCCAGCGAAAAGCGATGGCTAACGAGGGAATTAATGATGGATTCTGCATCCTGTTTACCAGGAGTTAATTTTCAGAGAGTATTTCCAGGCGCCTTTCAGCGTCTCCAGCTCAAGACTGGAAGGAAGGAGACAGGTGCCACCTTGTGTGGAAACGTTCCTGCATGCAGCAGGCACAGACAGAATTCCTTTCCCCCGTTTCTTTTTGGTGGCGTCATTGCAAACTCCTCCCGGAGGCAGAGCGCAGCCAGCCCTCGAACAGCCCCTGCAGCTGTCTGAGGCACACAGCAGCACGGAGCCCTCGCAGAGGGGGTGCCAGGGGTGCTGCTCGCCCAGTTACAGCCAGTGAAACCCCGAGGAACAGCAGGGACTGCCAGCGGCCGAGAGGCTGGACACGCCTGGAAACATGTGCTGGCAGCCCAGAGAGCCCCGGTGTCCTGGGCTGATCCCAGTGTGGGCAGCTGGGGAGGGGGATTCTGCCCCTCTGCCCTTGTGCTCAGGTGAGACCCCACCTGCAGAGCTGCCCCAGCCGTGGGCTCCGACATCAGAGAGACCTGGAGCTGCTGGAGAGCCCAGAGGAGCCCCAGAGCTGCTCCAGGGCTGGAGCCCCTCTGCTGTGGGGCCAGGCTGGGAGATCTGGGAATGTTCCCCTGGAGAAGGGACGGCTCCAGGTAGACCCTATGGCCCCTTCTAGAGCCCAACGGGGCTTCGAGACAGCTCGGGACAAAGTTTTTCGCAGAGCCTGTTGTGATAGGACAAGGTGTAAATTAAAAGAGAGGAGAGAGAGATTCAGATAAGGGATTAGGAAGAAGTTCTTGGCTGTGAGGGTGAAGAGGCCCTGGCACAGGGTGCCCAGAGAAGCTGTGGCTGCCCCATTCCTGGAAATGTTTACACAGAGGTTTGTCCCTGCTTCCCACCCCCTCACCCAGCTCTCCCCGTGCTCTAGAGCTGAGTTTGGCAGCAGCACCCTGCTATGTGCCACACCACATTCCAGCCATAGTTTATCCCACAGGAGAGCTGTGCTCCCAGAAAGGACCCTGCAGGTCAGCAGCCAGCTGGATCGCGCTGGGCTCACCCAGGGAGGAGGACACGAGTCAGGCTGTACCCTCAGCTGTGCCAGTCTCAGAAGAGCTGAACAAATCTGGGCCCTGCCAAAATGTTTATTTAAATACAACAGCATCTCATGGCACACTCTGGCTGTGCTGGGCTGTCTGCCCTCTGATACACTGCTGCGTTATTTCTGTCACTTACAGTATGGACAGACGTTCTCCCCCTGTCCCATCCCAGCTGTCCAGAAGCATCACAGTGAGCAGTCTTCAGTTCCCTGTCCCGAGTCAGATGATGAATTACTTGTCTTCCCCTAACCAGCCCCTTCATCAGCTATTGCAGAGGAAAATTAAACTTCATGCCTGGCTTTAGGAGAGCAAAATTATGAGAACTGTCCTCATAATGGCTGCTGCTCCCTCAGCCTGCCCTCCCTATCAGCTGCTCAGACGCTGTCCCTTGCTGCCCTGACCCCACTCCTTGTGTTATAGCAGCATCCGTCCTGGTCTCTGCTGGAAGGTATCAGGCTGAGACCCCACATCCAGCACCACCCTCCTGGGTCTGCAGCCCACTCCTTTCCCCCGTGACTGCTCTCAGGATGGAAGAGCACATGCCAAGGCTGTTCCAAAGTGTTCAGTATGGTTTTCCAGCTCAGAACCTGGCCACTGTCTCCAAGCAGAAGCAGCCTGTCACAGAGAGGTGCAGGTGCTGAGACCCTCCTAAGCCCACATGAGATGGGGAGTCTTGAGAGACAAGTGGGAGAAGAAGATGCTGGTGGCTGAGAGGGTTGCTGGCCCCTGCTTTGCTCCTGCAGAGGTGAGGGCTCCCTTGGTTCAACCCCAGGGAGAGAGATCTGGAGAATGGCTCAAAAATCTGCAGTTTAAAAAATGGGATTTTTTTCTGTATTGTCTAACTGAGCCTTTGGTGTTTGCATCTCAAGCTACTTGCTGTGGTCCGAAGAGTCAGAAGCATCTCTTCTTTTTTGGCACAGCCCCTGAGGTGTCCAGTGTGTCCAGGACCTATGGTTTTGGGATGACCCTAAGCCACTGGAGCCAGGCTGGGAGCCACTGCTATCCTTCTCCTGCTGTGCCCTGGTGCAGGTGGATCAAACCAGCTCGCTGAGGTTACCCTAGCAAAAGGCAGATAGAACAGGAGCAGGAGGAAGAGACACCTTGGTAACAGTTGAAGGTTCTTTAGGCTTCCTCAGAAGCCAGGAGCGTCTTTATTGGATGGGGCTGGGGTTTTCTGTTTCCGAGTCCTCTCGCGCTACTCCCTGCTGGAAGCAGGAGCACCCCAGGGCAGCCTGGCACCGCGGGCCCCGTGCTGCTCCATGTGGGCACAGGGAGCTGTGCTTGCTCTCATCTTTCCTTTCGGGCCGGTTTTGTGGGCTGGCGGCCGGGGCTCTGGAGGGAGCGGCGGGAGCGTCCTAACACAGGCCCTGGCACAGCGGGACCGAACCAGGCACTTGGAGCTACCCCGTGCAGCTCTGCCTGTGCCGGCTGGTGACCGAGCCCTGTCCTCCTGTGTCCTCTCCGCCACACGCACCAGTTCGGCAAACGCTCCGCCGACCGCCCTTTGCGTGCCGGTGCTCGGGGCGCAGCCAGCACCGAGAGCCTCGCGGAGCCCCAGCGGGATGTGTCGGTGCCGGTGCCGGCGCCGGTGCCGGTGCCGGTGCCGCAGCCTGTGCCGGTGTCGGTGACGGTGTCGGTGCCAGTGCCGGTGCCGGTGCCGCAGCCGGTGCCGGTGTCGGTGCCGGTGTCGGTGCCGGTGCCAGCGGCTCTCCCTGGCCACCCCCGCGCTCCTGCTCGCCCGCCCGCCGGCACGGCCCCGATCGAGCCAGGGAAGGCTCGGGGAGCCTGCAGCTGGGCTGGCAAGGGGACGCGTACAACATGTGTTACAAGCTCTGGAACTTAAATATTTTGCTGCTATAAATGTTAGCAACGAGAGCTCTCGTTACATTTAAATGCCAGATGACAGAAGCAGAGGCCAAAAACAGCTCCTTCCCAGCCCAGCAGAAGGAGAGGGGCCGGCGGGCCGGGGCTGGCGCTGGGGACAGCGGGCAGAGCGGGGCACAGGGACGTGCCCCGGGAAAGGGACCGCGGGGCTCAGCACCATGGGCACGGCACCGGGCGCTGAGAGGGGCCTGAGCCGGGCAGCGGGCGGGCCCAGTGTCCCACGGCCGCCCAGGGACCGCCGGGCTCAGCACCATGGGCACGGCACCGGGCGCTGAGAGGGGCCTGAGCCTGGCAGCGAGCGGGCCCCAGTGTCCCACGGCCGCCCCGGGACCGCTCCTCCGCCCCGCGCTCGGCTGTGAATGGGAATGAGCCTCCAGCATTTCCACCCGATCCCCCGCGCCCGCTGACTCCGTGGGGCACTGCCATGGGCAGAACCTTGGCCTGCAAAGGCTCCCCCCCAGCTGGGGAGTATTTTCATCGTTTATGTTTCGGCGTAATTTCAATAAATTCCAGTTGGCTGTTCCTGAATAACACCCAGAGCAGAAAGGGACTGTGCAGCCTTGTGAAGTGAATCTTTGCAATTAGAGAACTTGAGCACTTTTTGGTGGGTGTTTTGCTGGAAACAAAGCACTGCATGTGATGGGCTTGGAAAGCACAGGACTAATTACCAGTGCTATTTTAAAAAATGGCATGAAAATGAGTTATGCTGCTAATGCTCAGATGCAAGAACACGGTCTGCTTAATTTAATAATACTGTGTAATTTGTGTAAAACCAAATTGGTAGCAATTATACATTATTGTTAATTACTTGGAGCTGGGCTCTCCTCTCTGTGCTGAATGCACCTGGCTCCCCAATGCCCCAAAGTCCATGGGGTTTGTGATGTAAAGATGCACTCGAGGTAAGGCCCTGACAGAGGAGAAGTTGGAAGGTGCTTGGGCTGGGGCCCTCTCCAGAGCTGCAGGGACAGCAGGCGTGTCCCGCTGCTGTCCCACACTCACGGAGTGTCCTGGGGGAGCCAGCGGGAGCTCTGCATGCGCGGAGCTGCCGGGACAGGCCTCACCGGCTGCTCCAGCAGCCCAGCGTGGCTCTGTCTGTGACTCACGGCCTGACTCACAGACGCCTGATGAAATACATGTACTCCCAGCCACATTCATCACAGCTAAGTATTAGAACAAGCTCTTTAATTTCAAACCCAAGTGCTTCCTGGGGTTTTCTCAGCAGCTGCGCTCAGGCCAGTTGCTGTGCTGGGAGGGGCGGTGATGCAACTTTGCTGCGTTGCAACTGCCAGCTTTGCTTGTTTGCATGCATATATACAGATATATATTTAGAAATTTCCTCAAGGCAGAGAAAGTAATTCATGACAAGCAGCAGCTTGGAAGGTCACCTGGATTATTATTTCTGTACCACAGCTCACCTCGAGCACATAAGCAAAGTCTTTATGTGCTGATGTTAATAATGCTAAAGAGTTAAAAACCTCAGCAGCTCTGAAAGCAATTATCAGGATGGCTTTGTCATGCACAGCCTCATTTTGTGTGCTGCAACTAATTGTATTTTACTGTGTATTTTAGAAGGAATAACAGTGTTTGTTAGAGGTGTTTTTTTGCTGTTGGGCTCCATCTGCCCCCAGGGCCCTCCCCGTGTGGTGCTGCTGGCCTGGGCCAGACCCCAGCCCTGCCTCTGTTGGTCTGGGGCAGTGCTCACCACTCAGCAGAGCTGAAAAGGCACAGAAATCCAGAGGGAGATGGTTTTACCAAATGAGGGGCCTGGTCTGGGGTCCAGCAGCCCCCTCTTTGAAACATTTCCTCCATGGCATCTTTCAGCTGCATGAGCTGTTTCTACACTCCCAGAGCATTGCAAAGTGGTCTGACTTGAAATCCCAGCTGCTCCAGAGACAGGCAGAATTTATGAAGAATCAAGGCAGTTCAAGTTACCATGGAAATTGTTTCAAAACAGAGAAGCCCGATTTTGCTCTACTTGCTGTCTTGGGAGGGTTTTCTGTGTGGAAGGATGACAGGGGGAACCTGCCCCATAGCTCAAGGTATGCTCTGTGCTCTGGGGCCCACAGACTTCTGAAGGCCACGGTATTTGCATAACATTCATGTGTTTATTCTGATGTCTGTGGGTGCAATTTGTGCCCACAGTGCTCCTTTCACATGGACATGCCATTATTACACCTGATTAATGCAAACATTGCCCAGGAAGAAGTTCCAGACTGTGCTGCAGCATGGAAAAAGCCACACAAGGTTCTCCTGCTGGGAACTGGAAGGCCCCAAATTTAATCACACTCCACTCCTTGCAAAGCTGTGCAAAGTCAGCTGTGTATGAATACCCCCATCAGATCCACTCCACCTTTCCTTGGGGGACTGTAAAATACCTGACAAGCCAGATGCTTTGCTACACTCACTGTGACAGCACTGGCATCTGAGGCACAGAGACAGCCCTGTGATGTTCCCCAAATCTTAGAACTGGCACTTCTGACTCTGAGATGGCACTGCCAGCCATTAACCCAAACACTTTGTCATGCTACCCCTCTCAGACTGCAGCCCTGGTTTTCTCCCCAAATAACGTTATTACAGATAAAATTCTACTTACAGCTAGAATTTCTTATCAACAATTCAAGAAAAGATAATTGAAAAAACCCTGCACTGTTTGTAAAGAAAATTTATTTGTAAGGATGCTTATGATGATAAATAAGGATTGGCATTCAAAAGAACAGAAAAATAGCCCTGTTTATAGATGATGCTGAGATTACTTCAATAACCTAATTATTCCCTCTGCTTCACTATTAACTAGAAATCGGTGGCATGTAAAGTGTACGTGATCCAGCTACAGGAGGCTGTGGGCAGGAGCTGCCTAATTCCAGTTCCCAGCACTGGTTCCCCCCGTGGCTGTGAATGAGCCCTTAGCAACAGCTGTCCCTTGGTGAGCCATGCGTGGGTTACTCAATGACAGCTTCCAAAATTCTTATTCTTCTACCAGATGTAAAGTAGAAACCTTTTCATGCAAAGTGCTTCTAACCCATGTGGCTGCTCGTGTCTCCTGGGAACCCCGCAGGCATCAGTGAGGGGCGGCTCTTAGCCCAGCAGTGTCACCCTTTCCTGGGAGCTCGGATAACACATGGGCTGCCACTGTCAAAAGTGCTTTAGGCTGCAAATAAGCAGGTGGGTGTTCAGAAGTGTTGGCTGCCACCTGTGGGGTCTCAAGGGAAACTTGGCACTTCTGGAAATGCAGCTGTTTGGTTAAATTTTGAAAAGCTGTATTAGATACCCAATCTTTGGTCTTCTCTTTTGGAAAACGGTCCTTGTTAGAGCTGTATTTTCTCCCGAGGAACACCTACACTTGAGCTACTTGAATGTCACATTCAGCTACTTGGCAGTACACTATGGAAAATCACTGGCCTTGTGCTGTGGAGCCAAATGTAGACCTATTTGTATTTTTAAGGGAATTAGTATTCTTTTCTCTGTTTAAAACATTCCTGTTACTCATAGTGAGTCAAATCCTGGCCCCATTTAGAGGGCTGTGCATAAATGGGCTGTATGCACAAAGGAGCTTCATTGCGAGCACTTTCCAAACCCTCTGTTCACCTGCCTTTTCCCAAGGGAACGAGCATTCGCCTCCTGCCCTGGCACCAGCGCTGTGATTGCTGCCCACACTGTCCCAGCCTGACTGTGCCACATCTCCGCGTGTCCTGCTCCACTCCTCTGAGCGCCTCACCTCCCGGCTCGCAGACACTCATGCTGCTGCTCGGGAAGCACCGCCTGTGTGGAGGAAAAGCACAACCATGTCCCTTGTGACACGGGAGCAGAATCACTCGGAGTCAGGTTAGAAAAGATCTCAGAGCTCATCGAGTCCGACCTGTGCCCGATCCCCACCTTGTCACTCCAACCAGAGCACCGAGTGCCACGTCCAGCCGTGCCTGGAGCACCTCCAGGGAAGGGGACTCCAAACCTCCCTGGGCAGCCCCTGCCAATGTCTAAAAGACTTTGGAGTGGTCTCTCCTTAGAGACCCGTTCCTGGGCCTCCACAGCTCCAGGTGGTGGTTTGGGCAGTCTTGGGACTCGCTGCCACCACTGGGACAGTGCCTGTGGCTGTCCTTGCACAGCCCCGCAGTGCCTGGCCAGGAGGAAGCCTGTGCTGGCTGCTGTGGGGTGCTGCAGCCTGCAGGGCTCATTGCATGCAGCAGAGCAGTGCTGCAGCATGCCCAGGAACAGACCCAGCCTGGCCTGGGCACGGGCAGGGTGAGGCTCGGGGACTGCGAGGGCAGCCTTGGCTGACCCTGAGGGAACGTGACAGCTGAGGGCAGGCGGTCACCCAGAGTGACCACTGGGCTGGGGGACATCCCTCCCAGTGCCCCCGGGGCTCTGCCATCCCACTGCTCTGCCCCAGTGCCCCCGGGGCTCTGCCATCCCACTGCTCTGCCCCAGTGCCCCCGGGGCTCTGCCATCCCACTGCTCTGCCCCAGTGCCCCCGGGGCTCTGCCATCCCACTGCTCTGCCCAGCGCCATCCCACTGCTCTGCCATCCCACTGCTCTGCCATCCCACCGCTGCCCTGGGGAGGCACAGAGCAGCACTGGGACACACACCCTGTACCATGGGGCTGGGCAGAACATAAGTGGAGCATCAGCTCAATCACGTTTGGGAATTTCTCATGTACTTGGTCTGTTCAGGATTGTTAAGACTTATTTGAAATGTAGGATGTCATGTCCTTGATGCATCATGTCACAATGTAAGAGCTCTGTTGACAGTAATTAGAAGCCTGTGCCTTTCCAGGAACCTCAGTGAGGCTGGCTTAGTGCAGCTGGCACAGGAACACCGGTTCCACCCAAGTCAGGGTGTTTGCATCATGGTGACCTTAATGTGCCTGAGGTGTCCCTGCCCTTGGCAGGGGTGGAACAAGGTGGGCTCTGAGATCCCTGCCAACCCAAACCATTCTGGGATCCTGGGACCTGGAGTATGATTGAAGTACCATGGTTGCAAGAATATATGATTTTGGGGAATTAATTTGGGTGGATGAGGGAGGGTTAGAACTTCAAGATGAAGGAAGACACCTTCAACCTTAAAAATTATGACATGATAATAACTACTCTATGTATAATTTGGTGTGAAAATTGGAGTCAGATTATTTTTTAAATAAAATGGCTGTGACCCCCGGAAACAGCACGGATACGGCTGTGACCCCAGAGCCCCCGGACACAGCACGGACACGGCTGTGACCCCCGGACACAGCCCGGACACAGCCCGGACACAGCGCGGACATGGCTGTGACCCCCGGACACAGCACGGACACGGCTGTGACCCCCGGACACAGCACGGACACAGCACGGACACGGCTGTGACCCCAGAGCCCCCGGACACAGCCCCGGCTCTGCAGTGGCACCGCTGACCCCACGGGCTCTGCCAGCCCGGCCCAGCGGGGACCCAGGGCTGAGGGCCGCCCGTCCCGGACGTCGCTCCCGCTGGTGGGGACGGGATTCCCGCTCCCCCGAACCCGACCCGGACCCGAACCGAACCCGAACCGTGACCCCAACCCGCACCCAACCCGATCCCGCAGCCGCCGTGTCCCCGCGGCGCCGGCAGGGGGCGCCGTGCGGCGGCGGGCGGAAGTGACGCGCGCGCTGCCGGTGCGGGCGCCGCCCCGCCGCCTCCTTTGTCAGCGGAGCCGCCGCCGCCCGCGGCCGCCCCCGGCCCCGCCGGCCCGAGCGGGGCAGCGCCGCAGCACGGCCAGCTCGGCCGGCGCCGTCCCGCCGTCTGCCGGCCCAGCGGGTGAGTCCCTGCCGCCGGAGCAGGTCGGTGCCGCCGCCGGAGGCTTGGCGGGGGCGGCGCCGCGGGGTGCGGGCGGGGGGCGCACAAAGGCCCCGCGGGGCCGCGGCCGCGCTCGGGGCGCAGCTCCGCTGCGGCGGGGCGGGCACGGCCGGGCTGCCCTGGCTCTGTTTCGGTTAGCCCGCGGTGTTTCGGCGGGGCAGAGGTGATTCCCTGCGTGGTGCCGGGCGGCCGCAGGAGCCCGCCGGGAGCGAGGCGCGGGGCGCCCCGTGGGAGCGCGGCGCTGCCCACGGCAGGGCGCTGACAGCCCCGGGTCGGTGGGGTGGGAAGGGCACGGGCCGGAGGCCCGGCTGCCAGGGGCGCTGAAGGCGCTGCTGCCCCGGGCAGAGCCGCTGCGGCGGGCGGGCAGCGGGCCCTGAGCCGCTGGGACCGGGGCCGGAGGGGCCCGGCTCCTGCCGGGACCGGGGCCGGAGGGGCCCGGCTCCTGCCGGGATCGGGGCCGGAGGGGCCCGGCTCCTGCAGCACACGGCCGCTCTCAGCCCACTCAGGTGTGTGCATGTTAACCTGGAGGCTCTAAACCCACACGCTGCTCTGTGAAATCTGGGCCGTGAGTCTAGCAGGGGAAGCTGCCCAGGCAGTCTTTCAAACTCTGTCTATAAAAAGTGCTGAATGAACTTGTTTCTAGCAGTACTTTTACATAAATTGAAACTAAATCACTTTGTTTTCCAGTAATTGAGAGAGCAGCTCACCTTCATCTGGTTCTCAAAGAGCTGGGGTTCATGTAGGTGTGCTGGAGGCACCAGAGCCTCAGGATGATGTTACTGGTGGGAACTTGCAGGTTCTGGACTGAGCTGCAGAACTGGCATGTTTGTACAAAACCACTTTTTAAAATGATGCATTGAGCTCTCAGAAGAGAACAGGTTCTTTTTCCAAATCTCATGTGTTTTTATAGTCTGCACGGAAGCCCAGCTTTTCCTTGAAGAAGACTCCTGTGGCTATAGCAGTTAGCTGTGGGCAGTGACAGTCTATTTTTAAAGTTTCACTTTCTTTTGTTTCCTGTAATACAATCTTTGCTATGATCCTTATGATCATCTTCAGAGGGACGGTGTTGACCTGGAATGCAGCAGGCGCTTTGCAAATGCTCTGGGAGCCCTGTCCTTGAAGGGCTGGAGCTGTTTGAAGAGTGCTGGCGTGCCTTGCAATTGAAATGGGAAAGCTGGAGTCCTGGCTGTGGAGAGCTCTCAAGTACACGGCTGGGCCCTTTGATGGCTGAAACTTTTTTTTTTTTTGGAGGAGGAGGTGTTAGAGATCTGTTTTAAGGGAACAAAAAGTTCCTGTGTGCCCTGTGCTCTCCCCAGGAGGTGTTAAGTGTGTGCAGTGGTTTCAGAGGTTTGCCTTCCCTCAGGATTTGTTTGCTGGGATAAGACCTGCATTCCTCTGTTTCAGGGGGTGGTGTGTGCTCCTTGCCCAGTGGCACAGGACTTGAGAGTAGTTCCTGACTGTAACTCACTGCCTGTTTGTCTTCTCACACTGAGTGAGAGGTCTGTTTTGTTCTGCCTTCATCTTGGGACAAACTTTAAGGACTGTTGCTGTGACAGAGTTCACACATCATTGTCCTCGGTTTGTAAATAATCAGCTCTTACAGGCCTAAATCATGGTTAGGACAGAATTATATCGGGTGAAGCTGTTATTTAAACAAAACAACTTAAGGGAGAAAAAAGCCCTATTATATATTTTCACTTTTAAGTCTTATATGTGTTTCAAAGTTACGAGCTGGGAAAGGGAAATCTTACTGACCTGGTGCTGATGATATTTCCAGAGGTGTTGCTGATATTCTCTGCCCAAGTTCCATTGCCCAGGAATCATTGTTAACCATTTTTAAAATTATTTATTAGGAAATACATTTAGAAAATGATTTGTTAGGAAAATATGTTAGTTCCAGAGCTGTGGAGCTTCCTGTAGAGAATAGGATGGCTGTGTTAGTTACTGACAAAATTGGTGAAGACCTGTATAGTGTGTGCAGAGGTTCAGCCTTGCCCTCCATGGGCACCACTCAGTGATTTTGAGCATGTTGTATTCCTGGAGCTTGGAATTCAACATGCTTTGAGGCGTGAAAATTTTATTGTATGCCTTAGTAGCTGAATATTTGATATTCTGGTGATTGTTCATGCTCTTCTCTTGACAAGTATGAAGTTGGTTACATATTTTCTGCTGAGGTGACCTGCAAAAGATCACCTCTAACACTGAGTAGAAAGATCCTTTTGCAGGAGAACGCAGACATGGAGGAGCTGAGGTGAAAGGGGAGGGCTAAATATAGCCATTTCCTGCAGAACTTATCTGCTTTTGGGGCTGGCTTTCCAAGGGGAACTGGTCTCTTCCAAGCCCTTGCTGAGGGTAGGAAGAGAACATGGGTGGGGGAAAGAACACCCGTGGGGTGTTGTGAGTGGGTTGTGTTTGTGGTTTTTGTTTTTTCCAGCCAGCTGGTACTCTGAAGTCATGCTTAAATTTAATGAAAGCCCGATGCTAAAATAGGATCTAGGGACAGCCGTTGTGAAATAATTAGGCACCCGTTCAGCCTTTCTTGTCCCTGCCAAAAAAAAGCTACTTGAATTCACTTATGTTCTTGGTATTGGAACTCTCAAATGGGCATCTTGATACCTTCTCTGGGGTGTATAAACAGGTTGAAAACTTGTCCCACTCACCTGTGCAGCTGTCAGGAGCTACAATAGATTGCAGGGTTGAACACGGGTGATTGCTGAGTGCCTCTGTGTGTGAGGATTCAGGATGTCACAGAGGTGGTGGCAGGCTGGCCTCAGCCAGGGTGTACATGTGGGTTAGGGGATGGATTAGTTACTTTAGGACCTGAGGTTGGTCAGGACTGAGAGTTTCAGAGCATCTTAGTTACAGAGACACCAGGTGCTATCAAGATCCCACATTTTGAGCGCTGCTTTGGACAAGTTCTGTGGCCACATGTGGGTGTAAAGCATTAATATCCTATACATGCCCGTTTGTATCTGTAAAAATCAGGAATGATGGTGTTTTCTAGCAGTGTTGGAAAGCTGAATTCATATGTGTTTGAAAACTGTTCTGGGATCACAAATTTATAAAATGTTGTTGACTACAAAATGTACAGAATTCCATGGAAATGCTTTCAAGAAATTCCTTTTTTTTCCCCACAATATTTGCAGCCAAAACATGGTTTTAGAGTAATGCTTTCAAAAGCATAGGAGTACAGTCCAATAACAGTAAGTGGTTGTAGTGGAATAGTTTTTTGTGTTACATTGGACCATGAGTTGTAGCTGACCCAGTCTCAGGTGATGGTAATGCCCTCCTTGACATGTGGTCTTCTGGAACTGTGTGCGTGCAGTGCTCACAGCTCCTGTTTCATAGTGATTTGCATCTGTAAGTTGAGGTTGTTCAGAACACACTCCCAAACTTCTGCTCTGGTGAGAAGATCCGCAGAGAAGACCGAGCTGCAGCTGTAAAGCAGCATTGAAGCGCACCTTTGCCTGAATGCATGGGGTGCTGTTTCCTGGGAGGAGCGTGAGGAGTGTGCCCCCAGTGCAGTAAGTACACCGTCATTCCTTCAGGTGCAGTTCCAGTGCTGCTGTTCTCTGCTGGCACTTCACGTGCTGCCGTTCCCCTGGAGGGCCAGAGCTGACCGCACGATCCATGTGCTCCTGAATCCTCAGCATCAGGTGCTGATGGGTCTGCCAGGCCGTGCAGAGCCCTCTTTTGCCGTGCTCTGCCCTTCGTGCGCCTCACCTTGCTGGCTGCCCCAGCGCTGGCCGTGCCGGGCGCTCTGCAGCACGCGGTGTGCCGGGCGGCGTGCTGGGGCCAGGGCTTCAGGGACACAGGGTTCTGCCAGCGCTGCTGAGGCTGTGCTTTGCATCCCTTGTGCCTGCAAACCAGGGTGCCACCAGCTCCGAGGCACCTCTCAGGCCCCCCAGATCAAGGGCCCTTGTCCCAAGGGAGTGAGTTCTGTTTGAATACAAGGGCATTGCAAGTCCCTAAGCAATTGGGATATATCCTTCAGCTCTACAGTTTCTTCAAGCGTGGGACCTGTTTTAGCTTTACAGGATGTTGGCTCAGCCTGGTGCTGCAAAGTGGGGTGAGGTGGTGTGTAAATAAACTGACTTGCTAAGGGGAGAAACATTTTAAAGGAAATACTATAGAGATCTTAAAGTCACAATTGATGTCTATGAATGGGAAGGGATGATCTTAGGTAATTCCTTATTATGTAAGAAATGGGGAATGCCAGGTGTAATGAATTGTCAGCAGGTTTAAAATTAAAACCAGTAGTTTTTGTGTGGTGCCTGTTTAAGCTATAGACTGCTTGTGGTGGGATATTCAGGAGCCTTACTCTTCTTTTGAGGAACAGCTGGATCTCTTGGTAGGCCTGTGGGGGGACAGTAAATGCAGTGATTCAGATGCAGTTTTGGGCTTGGGAATTTACCTCCAACTGGGAGGTGTGGGGCTGGGGGCAGAGGAGGGTGGAAGAATGACCCTTTTGTGCTGTGTCCTTATGCTTTTTCCTGAGCATCTGCTCCTGGCCTCTTCTGGAGTCAGGTTATTGCCGGTTAGGGGTGTGTGTTGTTGGTTGTTCCTGCCTCTGGTGTGCAGAGGCAGTTCAGTGGCTCTCGCTGCAGAAGTCCTGTTGTCACTGCATTTCCCCTTCTGAAATGCTCCTGGACGGTCAGACCAAGTCACTGTTCCCTGCCTATGATGCTGCTGGAAAGATGGGTCTGAAAGTGTGTGGAGCCTGTTGTAGAGTAACTCCAGTCTGCTTTAGGGAAAGCAAGGCTTTGGCTTTGTTAAGAAAAGCTTATTAAAACCAAGACCTCCAGTCTGGCGATTGTCCAAGGCTGCCTTCAGAGTAATTTCTGTTGTCTGAAATAACCGAGATGGAGATAGAAGATTGTGAGGAGGAACACCAAAAGCTGTTATCTGGGCCTTCATACAGAAGACGTGTTGCTGCAGCACTTAACCTTCTGTCCAGAGTGCCCGGAATGTTCCTTCTCAGCATGCTGGAGCTGGTCATCCTGTTGAATGGAAGCTGGTAGGAGGAGTTTTCCCTTGTCTTGCAGAGCAGTTGTAGTGAGCTGTGCTCCCTGGAGGTCGGGACTTTCTTGTTCTGACTGCAGACCTTACCTCTGCTAATGAGCTGCAGAAGAGAGGCCAACAAACACCTCTTCTGACTGCAGGTCTGGGTCTGCTGTTTGCCTGGCAAGGATCCTGTGACAGCAGGAGCAGGCTGGCAGCCTCTGCCAGCCGCCTTTGGCTGCAGATAGCTCGGAGCCTAGAAGTGGCTCCCCTTTGAAGTCCTGGAAGCTGCTGAGCCCTGCTTTCGGGTCGGTGTGCCTCAGCAGGCCCCTCCAGCCCTCCCCCTGAATGGCTTGGGCTTCCTGGCCCAGTGCTTGAGGTGCTTGGGGCTGTGGTTGTGCAAACCTTCTCACCAGCTGCTAATGGCAGGGGAGTAAGTAGTCCTGCTTCTTCTTCTCCATGTGCTGTTCTTTTTCCTGTTCTGGCGTCTCTGGCCATGGGATACACTGGATAAGGCATTAATTTGGTCGAAACTTAGTCTGCCTCTTCCAGGTTACTTCTAACCCAGGTTAATTCCCAGGTATTTTTCTTGTGCTGGTGCTAAGGAGGGATTTCTGAGGGAATGAGTGGCAGAGCAGATGCAGAGGACTGCGAGCTGTCCCGCAGTGTTTGTGAAGGCTGGTGCCTTGCTTGAGTGCACACGGGAGGTTTAGTGAGCCTGTGGACCTGCTGTGCTCGCTCCCCACGGAGCGTTCCTGCAGGGCTCCTTGCTGCTGGCTCTTGGCTCTGGCTGTGACACCAGGACCTGCTCGGACACACATTTTTGGCGGTCCCACGTGCCTGCCTGCCCTCCCTTCTCTGCAGGACGGTGACAGCAGTGGCCAGCCTGTCCCCCGAGCTGCCACGCAGGGAGCCAGAGCTGCCCACGCTGCTCAGCCGCCGGGGCGGGTGATGTCCTGTGCTGTCAGGTGCTGTGGAATGTGAGGTGGAAGAGATGGGAGCAAGATCTCCCTAGGAACAAATGTAAAATTAAACAAAATGCGTGTTTGTATTAGTCAGCCTAAACCAGACTGTGCTATTTAGGGCTCTCCATTGCAATAAACTTGTCTCTTTATTTGTGTGGGAGGGCTGCAACAATTAAAGTCATTTTAAGGCTGAATTTTAAAAGTGAAAACAAAATGAAAAGATAATGGTTTGGTTTAAGAGAATATTAATCGTATCATATTACCTTGTAATACTCTTATGTTAGAGATAGGTGATACGCTACAGGTTGATTATTGGTAAAAGCCGTGTCCATGCTGCATGTCTGTACTACGCATTAAAACTCTTCTTGACTTTATAAGGAGTAATTTTAATTTTTTTTTAATCCATTTAATTGTAGCCCTTACTGCTGCTGGAGAGTAAACTGCTTGCTGCAGCTGCAGTTGTGGGTAGCAGCCTGCTAAAGCATCAGCTTTGAGGGCATGGGCTGGGCAAATCCCAGGCTGGAGTGATACACAATATAGGGAATAAAAATTTTCCATTCTCCAGAAGTTGCTGAATAGAACTTAAATACTAACTGGCGATAAAGATAGAGATATAAAAGTATGTGCACAGGATGATAAATGTGAGTGGAACCAGTGGGAAAAAAAAGAAAAAAAGGACAATTCCAGCTGATTTCAGGATCAGGAGGATGATTTGGCAGTGGAGTTTGTGGCAGTCAATCTTGTGGGATTACACTGTGTTCTATTTCTCATTTTCTGTTGTCAGAACAAAAACATGTACAACTTGTAGTGCACCAGTCTGAGTGTTAAACTAACAAATTCATATCTCCTTAGGCGTGGAATTACAATAAGTTGTGCATTTTAAAAAAGGCTATTTTTAATTTGACTTCTAAATACTGGCTCAAGTTAAATGATAAGAAAGAGCATTTGAGATGTACCCTTAGTACACAAAAAAAATACTGACTGTTGTGAATTAAAAAGCCACAACAAAATGGAAGGGTGTGTTCTCTCAGGGATTGTGATTACAATAGAAAAATAAATACTTGGAAAACTTAGGAAATTCTTTTCTGGACATACATTCTTGCATATTGAGCATTGATCTAAGTAACTTTTATTCCACTTGACCTTTATTTTTGGACTGAGTTGCAAAACCTGTCTAGATCCTGAGTCTAAAATTGCAATGCAAGCACCTTTGTACTCCACCCATTTTCCTCCTCAGGGGTGACTAGGTGTGCATGTGGTGTGGGACCATCTCTGCTTATCTCTTGGCTAGAAAGCTGTCCTCCCTGCCAGAGGCAGCACAGGATCTTACTTTGATGTCTTGTTCTCTCCCTTCAGCTCAGTTGGGCAGCGCTTTGTGCCCAGACCAGCTCGCAAACGCCCGTCTGTGAGAGCAGAGGTGCATCTCTGTGGTTAGGATCTAGGTTAAAGCCTTGAGTCTTGGCTGGCCTCCATCTTCTTTGCATAATTTGAACCCGTCTCTGTCCAGAAAGAAACATTCAAGTTATTTCAAGTCACTGGGATAGAAGAAAAAGCTCCACCTAAAAGGCTGCTCAGCAACGTGGGCTGTGTTGCCGCACCTCAGATCCCCAGGTCGTGTGCTGTGACTGGGAGGTGCTGCTGGCTTCCTTGGCCTTTCCTCCGTGTCTGCTCTCCTGGAGCCTGCCCTTGGCTTTGCTCTTGAGCCCGTGCACTTCTGAAATTCTTCAACAACACTTTGGCATGGCTTTTGCTCTCCCACATTAGTTGGTTGTCAGTTGGGCCTTTACAAATGTGCCAGAAATGCCACGTAGACACTTTTGTGTGTGTTTGTGGACCTGGCATGTTTGCATCAGCCTCCAGTGGAGAATTCTCTGAGTAACATGTCCCAGCTTGCTGAAACAATAGGGTGTTTTTTCTGTCTTGGTGTAGGTATTTTACACGTTTGTAAGACTCGTGTCATACCTCTAAAGCAAACCTCGGCATGGTTATTCTGCAAAACCTGTTCTAAAATCTGAACCTATTTATTCACTTCCCTCCATACAGCTTCCTTATGACACAAGTAATATTTTGAAGAATGAGTGAATCAATATGACTGTTCCTAAGTTATTGAAATAAAAACCTAAGCACCATCAGAAGTCTGAAAGAAATATGGTATTTCCATGCCTGATGTGAAAGTGGCATGTTTTGATGACTAGAAGAGTCTTTGACTTCATCTTTTTGGTTGGGATTTGATCCTGGACATTGTTTAGACATTCAAAGAAAATATGTATTGGATTTTCATGTGGAACAGTGTCCAGGATTTTGAGGGAACTTTGTCTTGTTTCTCCATTAGAAAAGCCAGAGTGCCATGCAGTGAGGAGCCAGAACAACAAACTGGATTTTCTTACACAGTCCCGGGAATCTCTGGTGAGGAATTGGTGTTGCTGAGGCTGCAGTGCAGTTTTATGCCTTCTGTAACAAAGGATCTGTGAGGAGTAAAAGCTACTTAATTTCCAGTCTGGGGATTTGTAAAACTTTGACATGCAGCCCAATTATAATTATGTTGGTTTAGTTCCCAAAGTGGACGCTCTTTATTCTAAAAGAGGCCCTACTGTGTGCAACCAGGAGTATTGAAGGCCCTGAAGTGTTAGTGTTTGAATGGTTTTGGCTTAGCTTTAAAATAAATATCTACTGGATATGGAGCTCTGGGGAGTGGACTAAAGCAAATGGAAAAGGTGAATTAACTGGAAGCTGTTCCGCAAGGCTGGGTCCATAGAGCCACAGCACAGCGGCAGATGGAGGCAGACGAAAGGCATGTTAAGAACTCGCTTGTATTTTGAGCCTGTTGTGAAGTAGGTGCAATTGAGAGGCTGCTGTTCCTCTGCATGGGGTTCTGTCACCATTGTTCTTGCTCTGCAGCACCAATCCTGCAAGTTTCCTGTGACTGCCTGTGCTGCTCCTGCGAGCAATAGTGAGAAGCATTCCCAGCAGCTTTGGGAAGTCTGCCATGTTTGTCTGCTGGTACTTGATGGTTCTTTTGAGACCCGAGTGAAAACATCAACAGGTTCCTTCCTTGAAGACAGAGATTCACAGTTTTCCTGTCTGTGATGGAAATCTGGAAAGAGGAGCATGTGCACTTCTTCAGGGTGTGTGTGCCACAGGGTGACTGAGCAAAACAAATTGGCAAATCCTTGTTTTTCTGGGGAGGGAAGGAGCCTCATGCACAGCTTTTGGCTGCCTCCTGGTAGGAATTCACATGCCTGTGAACTAAAAGTGGCCCTGGGGCTGCAGGGCTTATGGGGTGAAGAACTCCTGTGCTGGGAGTGAAGGGGGTCTCTGCTGTAGGGTCTCCTAAAGGAGAGTTCTGGAAAACCAAGTTGGTATTTGGCCCCCATTACAGATACTGTAACTGGGGGGTCAGTGTGAAAGAGGGGCACTCAGGGACACTTTGTGGGACTCCGTCAGAGGGGGGAATGGCGAAGGGCCAGGCATGTGGCCAGGTCTGTACTCTGACAGAGTAAGTTACTGCATGTCAGCCTATAATTGGTGCTGTTCACCTCTGCACATGCCTCTTGTCCTGAGAGTGTGGGCGCAGCCGTGGCTGGAAACAGGTCAGCAAGGTCTCGGGTGGGCTGCCTTGTTCTGGTGACAACAGCTCACCGTCGCTGCAGTGCCCCGGCGTCGTGGCAAGGTCCTTGCTGGCAAGCCAGGAGAAATGTGGTGGCAAAGGGTTGCTGTGTTGGCTTGGGAAGCCAGGAGAAATGTGGTGGCAAAGGATTGCTGTGTTGGCTTGGGATGGCCTTGCCTGAGAAGTTCCCGGGGCACACGTGGTGTCTCACAGGGTGGGACCGTGGTTCTTACAGCCTTTCCTTGGAGGCAGTGCGAGGGCTCTGCTCCCAGGCTGGAGGCTGGAGAGCTGTCTTGGGTTGAGGGTCTGACAAGAGCACAGCTCTTTGTCCCTGCACCGGCTGGGACCCTCCTTGGGGAGTTCCAGGGTCCCCAGAGGGGCTCGGCTCACCCAGCCCAACCTCCGTGTGCGTAAAAAAGGTTTGTTCTGCAATGCTGGCCAATGTGAACACGAAGGGACATGAGCCCAAACCAAAGCCACAAACAGCAGTGACCCAGAGGCTGTAAATGAAGTCTCTGAGGGGTTGGTGTGCCAGCAGTGGGAAAGGATACCAAATGTGGGGCTTTTTCTCCAGGTTCTGAAATACTCTTCCAAAAATCTTTGGGGCTTTTTGACATGATTGATCTTGTTTCAGTCCCACAGGTGTGTTTGGTTGTATGTGAAAGAGGGATTCTTCTGAACTTGAGTTCATAAAGGCATAATAATTAAAAAATGAATGTTGGACAAGCCAAAAACACTTGTATGTCATAGTCATAATTGTTTGAAAGACGCCTGTGAGTGTGTTAGCTGACAGCTTGGTGCAGCTTGTAGGTTTTACTCAAATTGTTCTTAGGACCACAGCTAGAGGAAAAAAGTGCTTAATGTGTTACCTTCGTTTTGGGAGATAATTGTGGGCCCTTGAGTAGCTGCTGTGTCAAGAAGCAAAACAAGGCCAAAGGAAACAGGCTTGTATGGCCAATATGAGTTAGAGCTGAGCATGAAGGTGGGTTTTCTGGTGTAATAGTTGGTCAGTGTCCTGAGACACCAAGGAAATAATTGAGTATCTGATCTTAAAGGGAGATTCTGTTGATTCTCTGATCTTGAAAGGCTATTTTCTTACAAAACAGACAAACAAAAAACCCACAAAAACATGTCTTCTCTGTTAAAGTAATTTAGAATGTTTAAATACAGTAAAGGAACATTGTAAATATTTTCCATGTAAAATATGCAAAAAAATAGCATCTGATTTAATCCTGAATTAAGAGCTAGCAAGCTAAAACTTAGATTAAATTAGACTTAGAACAAATCTTTCTGAAAAGATTTGAGGAATTAATGAGATTTTTCATTGCTGAGCTGACTGTGCCCTGAAAGTCGTGCAGAATCAGGCAGCACCTTTGGGGTTGTGTGTCTGGAGTGTAAAAGTTAAAATTACTTTAAATGGCTGAACTGTTTTGGGTTTACTTTAATTTGTATTTTTGTTTACTTGTTTCTTATAAAAACCCACAGTAAATGCTAAATAAAGTTTGTTAAATGCTCAGCCCAGCTGCATCATGAGGAGGGTTTAAAGGTGGTTAAACACTCCCTCCCATCTAACAGGTCAGATTTTTGCGGGTGTTTCAGACTTTCCACAGGGTCATGGCAGTGTGTGGGCTGATGGGGCCATGCCCAGGGCTCCAAAAGCAGCACAGAGGGTCCAGGAGCTGAGAGCTGTGGTGTCCCTTGCCCAGGTCACCCGACAGGCTCTCTGTGCTGGCTCAGGTCAGGCAGCTCGGGAGCTGCAGTCCTGTGTCCTTGGCTACTCATGGGGCTGTACTTGCAAGAGGCCTTGATAATAGTTAGCACAGTCAGGCCACTGTGAGACTGTTCTACAATTAAAAATAAATCTTAAAATATTATTAAAATTTTGTATTTATAAGATGAAGAATCAAATGTGTCCTTTTCCATAAAAAATGGGGACCTTTGATGTGAATGAGTTTCTGGGTGTTGGAGTAGAGGAATGGAGAGTGAAATGATCTTTAAAGACTATTTAGTTAGTCTTAACAAGATGTTAATTTGTCTTCAACAATTAAACCTTTCTTAGAAAAGAACAAAAATAAGTACAAAATCAGATCTAAAATTGGTTCTTTAAATTGTTCTCAGCTTCCTGACTTAAATCACCTTGATCAACTTGGAAGCATGTAACGACACTCCAAAATCTGAAATGAATTTTCCACCCATACAAATGTAAAAGGCTGTTTTGAAAATTTCAGGTAATCAGGTAAAATTCCAAGCGTGTGGGTTGTGGGGGAATTTTTTATTTTGTTTGTTTTAAACTTTGGATTTTGAATTATTATGCTCACACAATTACTCAGCTGGGTTTATTCATTTCTGTAGTTGTTTTTTTCCTGGTAGTAGTCCAAAGAAAGTTCCATCCCAAGTACATCCCTGCTCAAGTGGAGTGAAATACTCCAAGTAGTGCTGAAGTCAGTCAGTGTGGTGCTCCTTGCTGGGAGCAGCCTGTGCAGCCTGGCTGGATTTTCGGGTGGCCAAGGGGCTGCTTTCTCCCAGGGAGCCGTGCAGACCTGCACAGAGCTCTGGCTTGTCCAGCCCTCCCTAGAATTGCTAGTTTGGCAACTCTGCCCCTGGGAGGTTTACCACAGAATTATTTTGAAGCTGTTTGATTCCTTTGTAGCCCTGCTGTGGGAACTCTGTTTTTGGGGTTTTTTTGTGGCTCGTTCTGCCTGCTCCAAGCCGGTGCTGCTGGTACCTCTGTCATGGTGCAGTGACATCTCAGGCCTTTGCATGGGTGACAGCAGAGCTGTTCAAACATCTCCCAGCCTCTCCTCCTCACCTGGTGGCAGGTGAGCTGAGGCTGGGTTGTTTGGTCAAATACAGACCGTGGAGCAGAGCCTCTGCTTGGAATTGGTGTTCGCAGCAGTTTGCAGACAAGACCTGCCTTGTGCTCCAGGCTTGCCTGTGGTGCTGAGGGGAGCCTGTCTGCCTCTGGGTGTATGGAGGTGGGACAGTGGCAGGACTGCAGAGCATGGGAGCAGAGCTCTGGGTGCTGCAGGGACACGTGGGGTTTATTGCTGCTGGAGGAGGTAAGGTACAGTTGCAGGTCCAAAAGTAGGTGTCTGAGCAGCTGCAGGTGAGGAGCCATCTCTTAGCAGAGCTCTTAGCTAAAGCTCAGGTGTTAGTGGTAGGGTTTCTTGCGGTAGTGTGTTTGTATCAGTAGGTCAGTGTTGACTGGTGTCCAGCAGCCCTTGTCTTCCCCAGATGATCACTTTGGGGAGCTTGGAGTGAGTGGAAATGATCACGGTGTTAAGAATGGGAACAGAAGAGAAGAAGTGCTTTTCTTGGTTAAGTAGTTCAGTGGTGTAACTTGTGTAGGTAGATACAGTTCAGTTTCCTGCACGGTCATGAAATGGGCATTGGGAGAATGCTGCTGCAGTGCTCTTGGGATCTGGGGAAAGGCAAAGCAGAGCAGATTTCGTCTGACTGCATAAAGGCCTCTTCCTGAGAAACAACCCGACCAATAACCAAGTTCACACAATAGCGGCTCTCTGGCTTTAGCTTCAAACTCTGCTAGCCCGGTTGTGATTATTTTTGCTCTGGGAAGCCATGAGGAATGTTAGATGACCTGTCCTGAAAATAGCGAGAGGGACACGCGGGAAGTCCTTGCCATCAGACCTCAGTGGGACACATCAGCCCAAAACTCTGAGTACAAAGGAACTCAGTCTTGTCCGTGTTTGTGGTGAATGTTCCCAAAAGGCTGTGAACATCAGTAGGGGTGAGTTCCGTTCTTACTTGCTCATACTGTCAAGTGAGTTCATATTATTCAGTCAGTTCTAGGGGTTTTGGAGACGATTTAGTAATATTTTTGTCCAGCCAACTGTCAGAAAAATAATGTATTAAAAGCATCGATAATTTGTTTATTCAGCTCAGATCTGGCAGTGCTCAGCTTCCTTTGGAGTGCCTGGCTGCTGCAGGGCAGGCTGGGGACCCACGGGGACAGGGGCTGGGCGGGCCAAGTGTCATTGCTGCAGAGTACTATTGCTGTGAGTTAATCCTGCTTTTCAGAGGGGAAATGGCTAATATGTGAGTAGGTGCCTTGTGAACAAGCAACAGCTGGATGCAAAGCAAAAATCTGCTAAAACATGACTAATTTCTGAGTGTTGCATAGAGTTTCTGTCTGTATTCAGCAGCAAATTACCATTTTGAGCTTATGCTGCTGTTGCTTTACTGGAGTTGGCATGAGCTGTGTGTTTGAACTGATGGTCATTGCTATGAGACTGTCAAAGCACTGGTACAATGTGAGGTTGGCTCTCTGTCCTTCTACTTGCAACACGGCCGATTCCATTCAATGAGAACTATTTTAATTGGGCTCTACTCTGTGTTATGTTAAAACTCTGATGCTAGGCACAGAAACCCGTGACACTTGTTTTGTTTGTACCTGAAAACATACACTATATTCTGCTTTGTCCATTCAGATTGGTTTTACATGATTGTCAGCTGGAAATAATACTGCGATTGGCAGCAGCATGGCAGCTTCCCGCAGCCCGGGACCAGCAGTGGGTAACTGGTCCGGGGGCTGGGAAATGAGAATTCCTGCTCTGAGAGCGTTGGTTGCTTAGCAGGCAGCAGCGTGGCCTTGGGGAAGGGCTGTCCCAGCACCTCGCTGGCCGTGGCTGCCAGGGAGGAGAGGGGCACAGCGAGCTGGGCCTCTCTGGAGAACATCTGGGCCACCACTGCCTGGCTCTGCTGTCCCCGGGCGCTGGCCGGGCTGGGGCAGCTGTGGGAGAGCCCAGGAGTGTGGCCGTGGGGCAGAGGAGGGCTTGGGTGGTGGGCCTGGTGCGTGGAACTGCAGTGGGATGGCCGCTTAGAAAATAACCAGTAGTCATGACTTCTGGTAATTAACTGCTAAGAGTTAAATAAATGTTGTTGGGAAAACTAGTCTGTGTTTATTTGGCACGTCTCTCTCCAGCCAAGGCTGGTGCTAGTTGGTACACGCTCCACTGCTGAGCCTGTCTGCAGCGTGGTTTTATGTTTTCCATCTGTATTGATTTTCATGATTCATTGACCATGATCTAAGCAAAAAGCACACTTAAATGACACTGGAGACAGCTGTCTGTTAAAATAGGACCTTTATGTAGTCTGAACTGGCGCCAGGTTTTTCTTCCATTACTTTATCAAGTAACACACACAAGTAATATTCTTTGTTTAATTTCCTTTTCTAGGTCACTGGTATGTCACTTCTCTTTTGTGCAAGGAGCAGATGGTAAATTCTTACTCTAAACTTTCCTATTGATTTTGCTCCTGTTATTTTTCTGATAATCATTTGAGGTTATTCTGAAATGGAAGGGACCTTACATTGTGTTTGGGAGCCTCTATGAAGGAATCAGTTCTCCCTGTAGAGCTGTTTGGAAGGTTCATGTGGGAAGCTCAGATAAAAGCAGAAGCATATAAAGCCTGGGAAGCTGATGGTGTAGCTTTTTCCAGTTATAATCTGTCTCTCTTTGTATGGCAGGCTGAAGTTCCAGATGTTGTTTTGGCTTGGAGATAGTGGATAGGGGAAAAATAAGCATTCTAATGTTAACAGAGTCAGCCTGTCTGGATCTGAGCTGACAGGAAAAGGGAGAGATAAAACCGTCATTAATGGTGTGTGCACTGCCGAAGAGCCGGGGCGGCTGTCCCTGGAAAGCAGTGCCGGGCTGGCAGTGCCGGTGCCAGCTGTGGGGGCTGGCAGTGCCCGGTGCCAGCTGTGGGCGCTGGCAGTGCCCGGTGCCAGCTGTGGGGACTGGCAGTGCCCGGTGCCAGCTGTGGGCATTGGCAGTGCGGTGCCAGCTGTGGGGTCTGGCAGTGCCCGGTGCCAGCTGTGGGGGCTGGCAGTGCCCGGTGCCAGCTGTGGGGGCTGGCAGTGCCCGGTGCCAGCTGTGGGGGCTGGCAGTGCCCGGTGCCAGCTGTGGGCGCTGGCAGTGCCCGGTGCCAGCTGTGGGCGCTGGCAGTGCCGGTGCCAGCTGTGGGGACTGGCAGTGCCGGTGCCAGCTGTGGGCTCTGGCAGTGCCCGGTGCCAGCTGTGGGGACTGGCAGCTGCCGGGCCGGGGCCACCACCGCGACACCGAGCACCGACTGCCGCGGGAGCAGTGCGCTTGCTTCGGTGTGCACCCCCCTTTTCCTGTTAAAGTCAGTTCTTACTCCTCTTGGCATCCTGCTTGCCCTCAGCAGCTGCCTCTGGGTTTGGGGGGATGCAGAGCTGAGGTGAAGGGCTGTTGGTCAAACATGCTTTTGGGGTTGGGTGGCTCTGTGGCACTTACCCGCATGGGGCCTCTGTCTTGGAGCACCAGTGGGTTTTTTGAAGCTTGTCCCTGCCAGGAGCTCCATTTATTGTGAGTTGCAGAGTGATTCGGGCATGTGTATGCTAGATTTCTTCTGGGGGAGACTAAGCTGCAAGCTCTGGTCCTGGTGTATGGCAAATGTGCTCTGTCATGAAACGTGGGCATCAAGTTCTCAGCCTCTGCTGGGCAGCTTGGAGACATATGTGGCAGCACCTTTCCAGTGAGGGGACCCAGGTCAATCCACTCTGAAGTAAGAGCGCTGAAATGCATGTTAGGAGTACATGTGGTGGCCAGAAAAGGGATTTCCTGGGTTGGTCCATAGGTTATATGTATTATAGTCTATCCATTTTCTGTGTTATATTAAATGCATAAATATAGTGTGTCCTGTGTCTCTTTCATACCTGTTCATCCTGTCAGGCTTATTTCTAAAATGTATGAGCAGATTACTTGTAATGAATTGCTGAAGTTCTGCTGACTTCCTCCTTATCTTTTCTTTTTTTCCTCTTTCATTACTGAGTCTCAGCAGTAACAGTTTCTGGTCAATGGCCTGTCTTTCCCACCCTGGCTTAGAGTCCTTTGTGGCTTTCTGGCCTCAAAGAGCGGTTCTGGTGAGAATGCTCACTGCGCTTGCCTTAATGCTGTAGAGCTAAAAGGGAATAGCTGACACTGACTCATCTGAGGGACAGAGGAGCTGAGCTGCTGCAGCCCTTCTGGCGTATGAAGTCTTGTTGTTTGCTGCTTAGAGCTGGGACGAACTTGTCCTCATCGGGACGAGGCTCTGGGAAGGAGGGAGGGGGGCTGCCGTGTTGGTGTAGCAGAGTAAGGGATCCTTGGAACATGCACACTGTTGGCCAGCTGGACAGGTATGCCAGCACAGGCTGGGATTGGAATGGTTTAACCCTTTTTGGCCTTTTTTTTGTCTCAGAAGTGGGAATACATGCCCGGAACTGGCTGGCTGACCAGCTGTGATCTTGTATGTATTGCCTGATGTCCCAGAAATACCATCCTTAGAAATCCCATTGGACTGGGATGTGCAAGACAGGTCAGAATAAAGGGCCTGTTGCATGTTGGTGGAGGAAGGTGCAGAAAGGGAATTGGGTGTGGGAGACTGCTGCTGCCTACCTTTGTGCTGCTCACATTCCTCACTTGGGCCCGCAGGCAGCAGTGGGGTGTCTTGCTCATGTGGTTCATGATTCAAGCCAAGCCCAGATGTTTTCATGCCTGGTCTGGCCTATTTTCTGAGAATAATTTTGGATGTCTCAGTCCATTTTATTGTGGTTTTCTTAATGTCTAGTCCAGCTGAAATTCAGAAGATTCCTGGCCTCTCTGAATGCTCACAGGCAGTCATGGCAGCTTCTGCTTTCTCTCTGCAGCTGTGTTCCTGCTAACTTCAGAGCACTCACAATTAGAGCTACGCTGGTGTGAACTCAGGGTAGAGTTTTGATGCTGCTTTTTGTTTTTTGAGTGGAAAGCTTTAGAGTATGAAACCCAGAAGAGTCTGTCTTGTGGCCAGAAGATGAATGAAAATGCTGAAGGTTTCTGTGGAGTCAGATCTGGTCTTGTTGACCAGCCTGGCTTTCCTTTTCCACTGAGCAGCGAGTGGTAGGGACACAGAAACCTTTTTGTACTGACTGTTGGTCCTTTCCTTCAGCATTATCTGGCTGACAGGTTGATTACAGATATCCAGAGTATCCAAAATTTATTTCCTCATGCCTTTGACAGTGCTTTAGTGCTTTCTGACCCTTTCTAGGAACAGTTTGTATAGCAGGTTATTTGCAGGAAGTACTTTCACTACTTTAACTTGAATTTTCCTCTGAGGAAAATGGCTTGCTGTTGTTTAAAAAAGACTGGAATGGTGACCTGCTCTGTGTGAGCAAGTGCTGCCTGGTGTCCTGTTCAGAATGATCGCTTCCTCCATCACAGCCCATGAGTGAGGAGCGCTGTTGGCCCAAAGCATGTTTCTCTGTGTTCAGGAGCAGTTGGTGAAAGTGGTCTTTGACTGACTGTCCTCGGTGTGTTCCATTCCCAGTCGTGGGTGGTGCTCTGTGCCGAGATGTTGGGGTGGTCTAGTATAATCTCTGAAGATTTGACTTACGCAGCAGTGTTTCCTTCTTCTTGGGATTGCTAATTGCATTCGGGTTTCTGGGCTGCAGAGTAATAGTTAATGAAATGCTCTGCTGAGAGGAAATGCTGTTTGATGACATGTGCCTATGGAGTGTCAGGAACTGCTGTTCTCAGTCTGATTGCTCTATAAATGTTGGTTCATTTTCTTTGACTGGCTGAGGCTAGGAGCAGTTAAGCTGTAAGTGGGGTGCAGAATGAACACCTGACTTTTCCATGTCCCTTAACCTTTCCGACTTTGTAGCAGCCCATCACTCCTGAAGAATGCCGCTCCAATGCCAGTTTAATCCCTCAGCAGTGAGCTGGAGGGAGGTGTGAAGCCAGGCTCTCCTGTTCTTCCTCGGTACCCCTGCCGTGGTACTGTGTTCCTCTGCGCCTCCCCTGCTCCTGCCCTGCTCAGGTTTATGGATTTATAGATATACACAAATAAAAATACATATATATTTATAATATTTCCAGCTTTGATGGTTCTATATTAACTAGTGGCTGTGTTGCTGAGTCATGCTGCCATTGTATTATTCTGACAATTCAATTAAATTGATTTTAAAAAAGTTTTGGCTAATTTTTATTAAAGTACCCCAAACTGCTCTCAGGGTAGGGTGCTTGAGCTAAAGGGCAGAAGTAGAATATTCTCGTGGTGATGACCCTGGGAAAATAACTTTGGAGGTTCAGGTTTACCCAGGGAGAATCTGCGAAATCTCGCTGGGATTATTGATGTGCAGATGGGGGTCCTCACTGGAGTGAAGTATCAGCACAGCTCAGGGGTCACCTGGAGGGTGCTGTGGGCAAGGGAGGCCTTCACCTCAGTCAAAGTTTGGCTCTGGGTGATCTGGCCTGATAACGTCAGGGACTGCGAATAAAAAGCATTTGCACCTCTCTAGGTCCCTGCATGTGTGAAAACACACTGAGGCTGTAGGGAGATGCTGCTTAATGCATTTGTAGGAACTAGACGATGTTGTTATCTTGCGGCAGGGTGTGCCCATGTGAGAGATGATCTCTAAAACCTGTGCACATCCTCAGACACAGGCTTCTCTGCAACCCAGAATAAAGAAATGAGTATTTAAAATTTCTGTAAAGAAAAACTGGGGAAACCAGGAAAAAAAAACCAGCTGCTTTTTTTTTTTTTTTTTTTTTTTTTTTTTTTTTTAAGGAAAAAATAGGACTTGTGTTGGTGATAACCAAGCCAAAGATTTGTTTTTGGAAATGTTTGTTTTGGTTGGCTGGAGTGTTCTGCAGAAACTCTGAACAGGCGAGCTGTGTAATATTTAACTAGTTACTGAAAAGCATTTGAAAATGATTAGCAGTCAGTGATCTCATTTAGGCTGTGAGTTCAGCTGTCTTGTTTTCTGGTTGAGATTGCGGCGCAGCTCTGGGGCAGAGCAGTGTTGATTTGGAGAGCAGGGGGCATGCAGGCGCTGCGGGCTGCCAGGGCTGGCGCTGGCTGGCACTGTGGGGCGCTGGCTTTGGGGCTGGGGCTGCTGGGGGTGGCACAGCCGTGTCCTGTGGCACTGGGGCTGGCACAGCCGTGTCCTGTGGCACTGGGGCTGGCACAGCCGTGTCCTGGGGCACTGGGGGTGGCACAGCCGTGTCCTGTGGCACTGGGGCTGCTGGGGGTGGCACAGCCGTGTCCTGTGGCACTGGGGCTGCTCGGGGTGGCACAGCCGTGTCCTGTGGCACTGGGGCTGGCACAGCCGTGTCCTGTGGCACTGGGGCTGCTCGGGGGTGGCACAGCCGTGTCCTGTGGCACTGGGGCTGCTGGGGGTGGCACAGCCGTGTCCTGTGGCACTGGGGCTGCTGGGGGTGGCACAGCCGTGTCCTGTGGCACTGGCTGTGCCCTTGCTGTGCCCGTGGGAGTGGGGCTGAGTGCTGTGCCTGTCCCCATGTTCCCTTGCCAGGACACACCGGGATACAGCAGCAGCAGTGTGTGATGGGCAGTCCTGGAACGCCTGGGGCTGTGTTCCTGCCTGAGCTCCTTCATCACACATGGCACAGATAACGTCTGGAACAGACACACTCTTGCTGGCTGCAGGAAAGCAGGCCAACTCTAGGAGAGGTAGGCTTTGAGTAAGTTGAAAATTAGTCTCTGTTACTGGGTGCATTTTCAGTTTTTGTGGCTATTTTAATATTTTTTACCTAAACTATTCAGAAACAACTTTTACAGACAATTCCCCATAATCTCTCAGTTGAAAATGTTTGTTTTTTGGAACTTACAGCTGCTGGATAAATTCAGGTGTTCTGTTTGGACAGAGTTTGTATCTTCATTGGCAGTTTTGTATTGAGTTGTGAGAGTATACTGTCTTTGGAGAGAGAACCATTCCAGGGGGAAAAGTGTGGTAGTCTGGCAGCAGGATGTGCAGGGGTGCTCTCTTTGCCTTCTAAACCCAAGGCCTCAGCATAGATGAAGTCACCAGACGATGGGAGCTTTCCTCACTCTGTGGGTATCTAGGATGGCCTTGGCAGAGTGGTATTCAAAGTTGTCTGTAGCTATGACTTGTCTGACAGGGAAAGTGTCTGGGGAGCTTTGCATGTGCAATGGAGCCTTTTTCTGGTAGTTACAGAATGCTCCTCTGGTAGGAGCTGTCTGTGTGCCCTGTAAGAATACCTGTACAAGGAAACGTGTGTAGCATAATAAAATAACACCTCTGTATGTGAAATGTGTGAGAAGCCACAGTAATTCGTGTGTATCTAGGTGTCCTGAGCAGATACCTGTGCAGTGCCTCGGGCATGGCTCATGTGAGGTGAGAGCTGAAGCTGAGCGCTCAGGGCTGACGGGTCTGCAAACCCCGGTGTGTTCATTGTGTGCTGCTTCTCTGCACACTGGGATTGCACTCCTCGCTGTGCAGGTGCTCCCAGCACTGGTGTGGTCAGGGAGCCACAGCCAGTGACTTCGTGCGTGAGGCTTTCGAGTGATGCTGCTGGGCGCAGGCTCTGCAGGGGAAGGCAGTTCCACAGGGCAGTGCTAATCCTTGGTACTTGCCTCCTGGCGGATTTAATTACCCCTCAAGGCAGCAAAGGCGGAAAGATACACAAAATGAAAAGATGCACGTGTGTCTTCAAAGCACTGGGAAGTTGCAGATCAATTTAAAAGTGTCTGTGCTTGCTTCATTGTTTGAGTAAGCAGTCTGTCAGTGGGTTGCCTCAGACCCCTGTACTGATGCAATACCTGCACACAGCCTGAGCTTTTACACTGGGGCGAGTGCCTTCTGCCTCCTGCAGCCACAGGGAGGTTCTGCTGCCCACATGGAATCACTGAGTGGTATCTGCTGGAAAAGCCCTCTGAGACCATGAAGTCACATCATTCTTCCAGCAGTGCCAAGGCCATCACTAATCTAATGTGCCACATCCGCACAACTTCTAAATCCTTCCAGGGATGGGGACTCCCACCACTGCCCTGGACAGTGCCAGGCAGCCTGTGCCAAGGCTGGACAACCCTTTCCGTTAAGGAATTTTCCCCAGTATGCAACCTGAACCTCCCCTGGTACAGCTCGATGCTGTTTTCTCTTGTCCTGTCCCTGTTCCCTGGGAGCAGGCTGTTTTTATTTTTATGTAACACTCATGCTTTGCTACCTTTTCTTTTTCTTAAAAGAACCAAGGGAACTCTTTGTGAACATGCCAGAGTTACAGACTGGAAGAAACTTCCAGGACCCTTTACCTTGTGTAGTTGCCTTTTATGTAGTGTTTTCATTCTTACTCAGCAGTGCTGTGATTTTGCTTTGTACATGACTACAGAAGAACCAGTATCCCATCCTTCACTCTTTCTGTGTTTGTGGTCACTCGAATCTGAGACATTTGGTCTTTCTGGATGGCACTTTGACACATTCTTGGAGCTGTGAGGTGTGGATGTGTGCCTTGTGCAGGTGGGTACCAAATGGAGTTGGTGGCTGGATTCAGTCTTCTGAATTCTGGCAGCCAAGTGTAGACTGTAAAAAAGGACTGCCCAAGGTCGTCGCTCTCAGATGCAAGGAATGCCTTTGTGGGGCTGCTCGGGAGTTGCACCTCCTTTGTGTGAGATTCAATTAAAGAGCAAGCCGTGAATTATTGCTTTTAAATGCACATTTCTCCTTCTGAAGACACAGCTGTGGATGAATTTAGCTCTTGTGTGGCTGTTGTGGATGGCACTAGTGTGATCCAGTATTGTGGATGTTTTCTTTTGATAGGAATCTGGTGAGGTACATGCAAAATATGTACAGCCCTGGGGCTCTTGGCAGGGGGCCACTGGGACTGTCAGCGATATCTGGGTGCTTCTGATCTCATCTGGAAGGTCTGAGCTGCTCTCATGTTCATCTTCCCATATCGGTGTCGTATGGAGATGAAATGCAGCCTGAAGTTCCTGCACTAGTGGGTTCACTCTGCTGTGATCTGTGCTCAGTGCTGGTTCTGGGGACTAAAGGCCACTTCCCAACAGCCACTGCCTGCAGGGCTGCTTGTGGTGTTTTGGGTTGTCTGAACTGGTTCTTCTCTCCCCTCTGGCTTCTTGCAGCTGCTGTCCTGACAGTCCCAGTACAGAACTTCACCCCACATTGCTGTAAGGCCATACAGGAGTGTTTTGTCAGGACACGGTTTTCTTAGGAAGAAAGGAGAGAGCAATATTAGGTGTGAAAGTGGAACAAGTGTTGGAGTTTCAGGGTGGATTTTGCAGTGTTGGGCCTTTATGACTACAAAGCATAAGGATTCTATAGACTCTTGTTACCTGAACCAGTTGTGTGTCTCTGTGCTATGTTGGATGTCTTCACCAAGCCTTTGGTCTGCCTTGTGCTTGGCTCATTGTTCATTTGGGCTTCCAGAGCCAGTTTAAAGGACTTCTTCAGAATCCAAAGCTGGCCCTGGAGCAGATGCTGGCCTGCCCAGGAGCCAGAGTTCCTTCCTTGCCTGCACTGCACTGCAGGTTTGTTTGGAAATCTGGGAGCTGCCACTTTGAAAAAGACCTTTCCATCAATAGCAAGTTCTGGTTTTCCAATGATAATGTGCTTTTGCAGGAGGAGATTAAACCCAAATGATCCACATTTCCCTGTATGTGGCTGAAGCTCCGACACAGAGTCTCCAGCTCTGCCCTATGGTGTCCAGTACTGCTGCATCTGGAGTATGGCATGGGATGCTGGGATCCCTGCCCTGTGGGTGTGGAGTGTGGCACAGGGCCCTGGGATCCCTGCATCCCTCTGTGGGTGTGGAGTGTGGCACAGGGCATTGGGATCCCTGCATCCCTCTGTGGGTGTGGAGTGTGACACAGGGCCCTGGGATCCCTGCCTCTGTGGATATGGAGTGTGACACAGGGCCCTGGGATCCCTGCATCCATCTGTGGCTGTGAGGTGTGGCCCTGGGATCCCTGCATCCCTGTGTGTCAGGGAGCGCTGGCACCTCCATCCCTGTGCGTGGAGCACGCCATGGAGCGCTGGGATCCCTGCATCCCTGCCCACGTTCCCCATGCCCTCTAGTGGCTCTTGCTGCTGTGCTGCAGTTCCATAGGGCACGGCCTGCAGCTCCAATCAAACGGCAAAAGGAAAATACCTTTTGTGTATTTTTGCTGGTTGCTTGTTAATTCTTCTTCATTTATCTGGGTTAAATCCCAACCCTTCCCTTGGGAAAAAAGTTATTGTGAATACAGGTACCAGATCATAACTGGTTATCTCATGGATCTTTAAATCCATAGGAATTTTTTGGGGGGATTTATTAAAGGATGTTTTGTTCCTTCCATTAAAATGTGTATTTTCTTTCTCTCTAAACAAGCAGTAGCTGGAAGGGGGTGCTTGCTGGTGTCACTAGAACCAGACTTCAGTGCTTATGAATGTGCAAGAATTGCTTTGACAAAGTAATTTTTTTAAGCAGTGAGCAGACCACCTTTGAACTCATGCTCTCAAATAATTTTTGAGGGAGAATCAGTGTGTTGTGGCAGTCAGAGTCTCCCTCCCAGCTCCGTCCCTCCTCCAGTCCCCCGCTGCAGCTGACCCGTCCCGGTGGTGTGGCTGGGCCGTGCCGAGGGCTGCGAGCCCTGCCCAAAGCCCAGAGTGGCCTGGGCTGCACGGACTGGTGCAGCCTTTGGTTTGGTGGTGAGGACACGGGGTGGGTGTCTTACAGGAGCTCTCCTCTGCTTTAAGCTGCCTCTGTGCATTGCTCCCTGCTGTTTAACTCGCTCTGATCAGGTTTGCAGCATGGTTGGTGAGGGTTATGTATCAGCAGGGGTTACTGATGCCTTGGGTGCATCAAGGACAACTAGGAGAAGCTTCCTTGGGAATGGCTCTTTGGAAGGGAGAGTGTTGTTCTGGGAGGCGAACTGGTCAGTGCTGCCTGGGCCTTTCTGTGGGGGCGAAAACTGAATACTTGGGTCAGAACTTTATGATCATTTTAACTGATGACAAATCAATTACTGGAAATAAATACAGAAGTAATGGCTTGTCTTTCACCACTGAGCACTTAAGGAGTGCTAATGATTTGAAAAGGCACAACAGAAGAGATCTGAGAGGAAAGCTGCAATATCAGATTTATTTTCAATTTTCATCTGCTTCAATTAGAATTAAATCAGAAAAATGAAGACAAATGCCTGCACATAAGGAACATTTTGTTCCATGTGACTAGGCCGGAGAGTCTCTGCAGGAACCAGCCAGCACAGGACAGACAAACCATTCGGAGTCACCAGCCCTAGCTGTTGGGTTAAATCCAAAGAAACTGCAGAAAAGTTTCTTTTCAGAATCTTTGTTTCACAGTAAAAAAGTGGAGTAAAGAGTGGTATGTTATTTTCTTGTAAAGATCAAGTATCATGGCAAATATTGGAAACAGAAAACTTCAAATAGAAAGGCAAGCTCCTTTATTTCCTGTTTTAGAGGGAGCATGTGCCTCTGCTTTATGCTGGAATCAGCCAGGACTGTTGCACAAGGTGTAGTTACTGTCTCCAGCAGCAGGGAAATGGACTGGGGCCATCAAAAGGAAAATGCTTGGAGAGGCAACTTAAACTGGGAAATTGCTCTTCAGAGAGCAGCATCTTCCTTAAATACACCTCAGTCTTTTTCTTGCCATCCAGCGATGGTTTTTGCTGGTTAATGGAAGTTACTCTGAGTTTTCTGGTGGAGATCTTTTCTGTTTCCCCTCAAAGGCTAGATAATACAGTTTTACAGACCACCGTCTCAGTTTAACAATAACTTAACTTTTAGTAAGCGGTTCAAAGAAGGTATCATCTGTATTGTATCCCTGCTTGGTACTGGAGGGTTCATATTTCCCTACTACAAGCTTCTGTATCTACCTGGTAGTTGCATGTGATGTCTCTGTGGATCTAAAAAGATGTTCCAGTAAATGCATGGATTTTATAAGTGAAGGAAATTATTTAGGAAACAAGACAGAGGTAAAAAGGGGTCCAGTCGATGTTGGGTTGTGTTTTGTGTAAGGAATTAATGAATGGCTAAAGACTGCTTTTGGGGTGGTTCCATTTTAAGACAGCAATGGAATCTTACAGAACTCTTGTGTCTCTCCTTTCTGCAGCTCCAGGGTGGTTGATGGAGTTATGATTCTCCCTGTACTGATGGTGATGGCGTTCCCATCCCCGAGCTGGCAAGGTGAGTGTTGTGTGGGGTCGGGGTTTCCAGTGTGGTGTTTGGTCACTCTTCCATGATTGATTGCTCCAGTGAGGGCATTGGCTTTGGAAAGTGACTTCTGTAACTGGTTTACACAGCTGTGTGCATGTGACGCTTTTGTGACATGCAGTGTGTTTAAGGTTTGCCTCAGAAAAAGGGAATAGTATTTCCACTGCCACGGAGAGGAAGGAATGGTTCATTTGAAGATCTCTTGGATGTTCTGAGAGATGAGCTCCTGAAAGATGGGTGCTCCACCTCGCAAACAGCCATTGGAAAACATTGAATAAAGGCTTTCTGGGAGTAACTTGGTTTTCGCAGTTTTAAATTTTAACTTACTTGAGAGAGATCTCTATGTCTGCTGTGGCATATCTTCATCATGCTGAAATAGCTGAATTAGAATTGTTACCTCCTACTTAGTGGTTCTTCAGCACTACCTGAAAACACTGTTGCTTCCCTTAAGCAGATGTTATTGTCTTTTGATTTCATTACCTCTAACTGAAGCTATTAAGAACAGGAAGATGTTGTTTTCCTTGACTCTTTCCTTTTGCAGATGATGAACAGAAGCTCAAGATGGTCCCCTACGAATGTGTGTGTGAAGGCATATCCTGTGGGAACGGGGATCGGTGCCAAGGCCAGCGCTGCTTTGCTTCCCTGAGCATTAATGACGGGGCCAAGGTTTACCAGAAGGGCTGCTTCCAGGTCTATGAGCAACGGAAAATGACGTGCAAAACGCCTCCGTCCCCCAACCAGGCCGTGGAGTGCTGCCAGGGACACCTGTGCAACATGAACATCACTGCGCAGCTGCCCTCGTCCAAAGGTGAGAGCTTAGCTCAGCAGCAGTGCGTTCTGAGAGAGGGGGTGGCTTCGGTCTGCCCTGCAGTGCTGGCTGAAGGGAGGCACGGGGTGGCCTTTGTGCCCTGGGCCCCACCCTGGGCCTGCTGGCACACATCTGATGCCGGGCTGGGGCAGGCAGGGCTGCAGTGTGTGGCTGGGGTCAGGATGGAGGCACTGCCTCTGAGAAGTGGCTCGGTGCAGGTGAGGGCTGTGCTGTTCCACAGGGAGTGCATCCTCCGTGCAGGTGTGCTCACACCTGGCTGTGCCACAGCCTCTCTGCCACGCTGGGTGGGTACCGAGGTCAGGGTTGGTGTCACTGCTAATGGGTTTAAAGACTTTCTCTGGGAATCTCCAAAATTATTATTTTCTCTTTTCACACTTTTTCCCTTCCCCCCTCTTTCCCAAGGGCAAACCTTTCAAGGAGAAGCTGCAGGTTACAGCATGGAAACACTAATCATCGTTATCCTGGCTCCTGTGGTAGTGTTGATAGTTTTTTCTGCAGTAGCTGTGCTGATCATACGGAGAATACAGAAAAACCACATGGAGAGGCTCAATTCTAGGGATGCAGAATATGGCACAATCGAGGGCCTCATTGCCTCGAACGTGGGGGACAGCACGTTGGCAGTAAGTGACCTGCCTGTGTGCAGGGTGTGAGTTTTCCTCACTTCCAAACTCCCCTCTCTTCCTTCTGTGTGGCCACATCACTAAGAGCATGCTTTGCTCTTAGTGATCCCCCTTGGCCAGGGGTGCCACTTGGCCTCAGGACTGCAGTGGTGCTGTTCCTGTGCTCCCAAAACTGTAGTATTAATGAATTTTAACCAAAAGATGGGTGTGGCAAGTGTAGGTCCTTTGGACTGGAGGATCGCTCTAAACTGTTTGTGTTCTGGAAACAGTGTCAGCACATCAGAACACAGTGTACCTGGCTGTTGGGTGGCCTGAAGTGATGGGAGAGGTGAAGAATTGTGCTGCGTGTTTGATATACAACAGCCTGAAGGGCTGGGAAGAAAACACAGATAATTTTGACAATTATAACCTTCAGACTGCCATGGTCTCAGGCAGGACTCTGAGATGACTGGGATGTCAGTGACATTTTGTTGATGGAGGAGGAGTTCTAAGAAATGTGCAAGTCTTACTCAAAGCTCAGTTTTCAAAATATGCTCATGCGGTTTCTGGAAAATACAATGAGCTGGGAAGTGTTCCCTTTCTGCAGATGACTGTCCCTTCCTGGAGGCCAGAGCACAAATGTCCCTCACTTTATCTGAGCAGAGCAAGTAAAACTTCAGGCCGATGGAGTGTGTTCCTGAAGCAATGCAGAGTTTTCTTCTCCTTGCATTGCTGAGATAAAATGTCCCCGACTTTAAGAGGCTAGAAAACATTTTCTATTTTGGTGCTGTCCCACCATAATGCACTTTCACTTCGGGGCTGAAGAGTAGCCTATGTCTGTTAATATTTTTTTTTCCTTTTTTTGTGGTGCCTTTGGCTCTGTTTAATGAGCCCACAAAGCAGTGATCTGTCCTTAAGCATTGACTTCAGCTTTTACCAGCTCTTCCATCTTATGTGTGCAGGATCATTTCAAGCCATTTGCAGACCTCTTGTACTTGTAGTTATTTAATGTTATGTGGAAATGGTGATAAAACCTGCGAAGAAAAAAAATCAAAATTCTGTTTCAAAGAGCTGGGAGCTGTCAGACCCTCTGAGCCTGTGCTGAATGGTGCCAGCACTGCTGCTCTACCTCCCAGTGTGGCTGATGGACAAAATGTAATCGGTAGCTCCTCTGCCCAAATATTCATCTGAACAGCGAGTCTTCTAGATTCCAGATTTTTGTTCTCCATTGTGTTTTAAGTCACTGGTTTTGTCACAGATTAAGTAAGTTTACATTTAGGATTAGTCTCTGCAGTGTACCAAGTGCTTAAAGCCCTAAGCTGCTTAGTGGAAGGAGCTCTGGCCTCTTCAAATCTTGTTTTTTCAGTTGCTGTAGATAAGTTTGGGGATGTTTTTTTTTTTGGTTTTGTTGCTTTTGTTTTGCCTCTGATGCAAGCAGGAAGGAAAATAGGCCCTTAGTTTGTGTTAAAAAGTAAGGTAGTCTCTGTCACTCTTAGGTTATCTTTTTCTTGAGCACTCATTAAGAGGTTCTTAGAAGAAAGGAGATTTCATGGATATCTGGTCCAAGCACAGCAATGCAGTTTTCTGGTAATAATAGAAAGTTGATTATGTTTAGGCTTTTTTATCCTATTTTCCTTTGTAAAGAAAGAGTCCAGCAATAGTTGTTAATGCTTTGAACTAAACTCCTGGCTGTGGAAATAGCTGGGCATTAGCATTTTACAAGGCTAATGGGATTTTAATATTCAATCAGGATCTCACTCATGTTTATTATAAGCTTACAGCTCAAAGTCTGCTTTTTATGCACTAAAAATACCAGAAACTGATAAAGCTTTTAAGAAAGATTTGTTACAGAAGTTTTTCTGGAGTATCAGTGGCAAATCTTGTGTAGGTGATGCTGGAAAATCCCTTCACCTCTTTTATTTGAAAACTGGTTTTGGTTTTAAATACCTGCACCAAGCTTGGATAGGTATCAGAAACAGCTGGGAGGACATAAGATAAGTAAAAGAAGAGTGAAGTGCTGAAAAAGGGCAGAATCTCATGACAGAGGATAGCTGGTTTGCCAGGAGTGGGCTTCCAGTGCATACACATTTGTTGTCATATAGTTATTACACTTACTAAAGAAATAATGACGTACTAAACAAATGTCATTGACCCCAAGTGACCAAATGGCATCCCCAGAGCCACAGAGATACTCCCAGACTTTAACCTAACCTATCCTTTGTGCATGTAAACATGCAGGGGAAAATGGGGTTTCTCAGGGGTCCTAAACTTGTGCTTTTCCTTCTGAACAGGATTTGTTGGACCATTCCTGCACATCTGGAAGTGGCTCTGGACTTCCTTTCTTGGTGCAAAGAACGGTGGCTCGCCAGATCACACTTGTGGAGTGTGTAGGTCGGTGTCTTCTGGGTGTTTGGTTTTTTGTAGAGCTTTGGTGTTAATTTTAAGGATTCATTACATATTTCTTCAGCTTATTTTTATTATTGAGTGGTGTTAGTTGAGTTTAGGAAGCATTTGGGTCAAAGATACCTGGAGGCATTGACATTGAGCCAAGATGCTATGCAGGCACTGAAGAGGTGAGGAAGCTATAGGGGTAAAAAGCTTGACTTGCAGACAGTATGTCCTGATCTGCACAGGACAGGGTTTGGTTTTGGTGGGGCTGGTGGTTTTTAATCCTTTTTTCCTTTGTGGATGGGTTTGGGTTTTTGTTTTCTTTAAATCATGTTGCAAGGGGTGATGATGGAGTAGAAATGTAAGGGCTTTATCCCCAGTATTACATTTCCTTCCTGTCCTTGCTGCAGAATTGACAGCTCTGTGTTGTGCACGTGGACTTTGCCATGTGCTGCCTAAGTCACTTCAGCTGCAAAACCTCTTTCATTGCTGGAGGTGAACGGTGACAGCTCCCAGTTCAAGCCCTCCATACTGCACTGGTATGCAGGGAGGGGAGATCCACACTCACAGGCCTTGCAGGTAAAGCAGCCAGGACAAACGAGGGGTGCTGGAGCACAGTGTGGCTCCAGTGGAAAGAAGTGCATGCAGGGAGATGAGAGCGCCTGGTGTGAGGCTTGGTTCATGACAGGAGTTCTGCCTGCTGAAGGCTGGCTGTTCCTTGACAACTTCTGTGTTTTTCCCCCACCAGGAAAGGGCCGTTATGGAGAAGTTTGGAGGGGTCAGTGGCAAGGAGAAAATGTTGCTGTGAAGATCTTCTCTTCTAGGGATGAAAAGTCCTGGTTCAGGGAAACTGAGCTGTACAACACTGTACTGCTGCGGCACGAGAATATTTTAGGTAAGTAGGACAAGCACGTTCTGTATCCTGGTGTGTCTGGTGTAAAGGTGAGTTACCTGGACAGGTCACCTGTGAAGCACTGCATGCTCACCAGGCAGCTCGCAGTCTCTGTGTTCTTGTGTTGTGATAATCAGCTGAAGAGAAATTTTCAGGGAGAGACTTCCAGGAGGGGCTGAGTCTCAAGAGGGGGATGTGTCATAGCAGCTTGACTTGCTGCTCTGCAATATTCCAGCAGGAAGCAGTTAATCAGCCAGACAATCAGGTGTTGGCAGCTGAGCACACAGAAAGCAGTGGAGGTGCCACAGAGCCCTGTGGAAGGGGCTGGCTCCTGCAGCTCTCATGGCAGAGTCCTGCCCAGGGCTAGGGGAAGCTCTGGTGGATCTGTGTTGGATTGTAATCTCAGTTTCCCTGCAGAAATGGAGGGAGAAAAGGTGGGAGGAGTTTATAATGAGATTTAGGGATTTGAATACTTTTCCTTATGACTAAGTAAGGTGTAATATGAATCCAGTATTCTCTTGTGTTTAATTGTTCTGCTCAGGGTGAGAGTAAGCTCTTTTGGTGTTTAAACTTCAGTTATAGCTGCATGATGTATCTTTTTCCCTGTAAATGGGAAAGTAAATGAACCTTGTGCATCACTCATACCTCATGTGCTTGGTTCTAAGAACTGGGAAAGTGGCTTTATTGTGTTGAGCCATGTCTGAGGTTTAATCAGCCCTTTGATTCCTAATAGTCGTGCCCTTCTGTCACTGGTGTGCCACCTCTGCAAATAAAAGCAGCAGCACATTTTAAGTGCTGACACTGCTTCACGCAGAATCTGTCTTCAGTCAGTTTTCCTTTGACTCCTTATTCTTGCTTCCTGTCAGAGAACTTTCCCTGGCTCTCTAGCTCACTCTGCTAGACATTTGTGTGTTTCCTGAAGCAGTTCCTTTGTTACTACAAAAATAATTTGGTGGCCTCCTGAAATGTGAATTATTGAACTTCCCTTCCCAAGAGGGCAAGTGACTTGGCAGAAATTCCATTGCATATTTTCTTTGGAGCTCTGCCTGTGTTTAGTCTTTCTTGATGACTGTCAAATTCGTTGGCTATTTTAGAGACTTTTAGATGCAATATTAAACAGTATCACAGATTACAGAAATGTCGCATTGTGCACAAGTCTGACTTTAGGAGAGAAAGCAGCGGGTGTTCTTTCTGGCAAATGTTTGTGAGGTTTTCATAAACATGATTTGTTCCTTTGAGTTGGGAATAAAGCTTTTGTTGTTCCCAGCTAAAGCTGTTGAGGTCACTATGTGGGTTTATTCAGAGGTGACAGGAAGGGAGCTTCCCCTGAATTTGGGTTTCAGTTTTAAGACATTATGTTTTTGAAGGCAAGTCTTGAGGTTCGTGAGTTTTGAACAGAAAATTCTTCATAGAAGATCATTGTGGTTGGGCCACACGTTTAACCCTTTACTCAGCAGCCTGCACTGGCTGCCTGTGACTCTAAAAATGGAAATGGTTGTTCATGGCTTGATGTTTGAGGAGTTTCTGCTTTCCAGTGTGACCCTCTCAAAGTGGGCAGCAGCAAATGTGCTGCAAACTTGGGGTCTTCCCCACCCCCAAGTCCTTCAAAAAGAAGGAAAAATAAAAATATTTTTAAAGTGTGTGGTTCTGACAAGTAGTTTTTTGATGTGACTGACAGATATGTAAATGGGGTCTTGTGAATAGATGTGAGTTAGAGTTCCAGCATTTGCTGGCTTTGTTTTCATCGCAGTGGTACCTGCAGTCATCTGCAGTGCAGTTGTAGTTGGACAAGTTGTGCATTGCAAGCGTGGCCAGCAGTGTTGGTTCACCTTGTCACAGAACATTCCGAGCTGGAGGGACCCTCCAGGATCATCAGCCCAGCTGCTGGGTGGATGGGCTGTACGGGTCACACCCAAACCTTGGCATTATCAGCACCTGCTCCGGCTGGCAGAGCTGCTTTCCTGGGGGAGTCTTGAAGCTCTGTCAGTTTATTTGCATGTTTCTCCTCTTCTCTCCCTCTAGGTTTTATTGCGTCTGATATGACTTCCAGGAACTCCAGCACGCAGCTGTGGCTGATCACACACTACCACGAGATGGGCTCGCTGTACGACTACCTGCAGCTGACCACACTGGACACGGTGAGCTGCCTGCGCATCGTGCTGTCCATCGCCAGCGGCCTGGCGCACCTGCACATCGAGATCTTCGGCACGCAGGGCAAGCCGGCCATCTCCCACCGCGACCTCAAGAGCAAGAACATCCTGGTCAAGAAGAACGGGCAGTGCTGCATCGCCGACCTGGGTGAGCGCAGCTCCTGCTCGTCCAGACTGGCAGGGGGCTGTGGCTGGAGGGGTGAGGGGTGCTGGGGGCGCAGGGCGGTGTGTCAGTGACCCGGCAGTGACCCCTGTCTGCAGTGGCCACTGTCCGAGTGTCTGCAGTGACCCCTGACCCCTGTCTGCAGTGACCACTGTCCGAGTGTCTGCAGTGACCCCCGTTTGTGACTCCCGTCCTCAGTGACCACTGTCTGAGTGTCTGCAGTGACCCCTGTCAGTGATCCCTATTCATGACCTCTGTCCGCAGTGACCCCTGTCCGAGTGTCCGCAGTGACCCCTGTCCGAGTGTCCGCAGTGACCCCTGTCCGCAGTGACCCCTGACCCCTGTCCGCAGTGACCCCTGACCCCTGTCCGCAGTGACCCCTGACCCCTGTCCGCTGCCCCCGCGCTGCCCGTCTCGCTGGCGCTCCCTGCAGTGCCCACCGCGGCCACCAGGTGGCGGCTTCAGCCCAGCCGCGCTTTGGGGCCTTTTCCCGGTTTCGCTCGCTCGATGCCGTTCCTGGGCCGATCCCGGGCCGATCCCGTCCCTGTTCCCGGGCCGATCCCGTCCCTGTTCCCGGGCCGATCCCGTCCCTGTTCCCGGGCCGATCCCGTTCCCGGGCCGATCCCGTTCCCGGGCCGATCCCGTTCCCGGGCCGTTCCCGTTCCCGGGCCGATCCCGTTCCCGGGCCGATGCCGTTCCCGTTCCCGGGCCGATCCCGTTCCCGGGCCGCTCCCGTTCCCGGGCCGATGCCGCTCCCTTTCCCGGGCCGATGCCGTTCCCTTTCCCGGGCCGATCCCGATGCCGTTGCCGGGCCGATCCCGTTCCCGGGCCGATCCCGTTCCCGTTCCCAGCGCCCTCACACCTCATTTCTGGAGCAGCGTGTCCTGCCCCGGACAGGCTGAGCCGTGCGCTCACTGTCGGGCCCCGCGGCTCTGTCAGCCCGAGTTGTGCACAGCGTTCTGTGACCCACGGGTGGGTCCTGGCACCGGCTGCTTTGGGACTGCAGCACCGTGCGCGGGTGCTGAGCAGCAGGCACAGCAGCTGAGCAGCAGGCACAGCAGCATGGCTCTTTCACACCCTGGAGGGATGGCTGGCAGTAACTTTGCTTTGCTTCTCTCTGAAGACAAGGGAGAAAACAGTAGTAGAGCTGTATTGAGGCACCATTGCCTAGGCAAAAATTGTATCAGGAGATGGGAATTTTAAAATAATAATTATACTGCACAGAATTGTGTTAGACGTGTTTCTGTCACTTGTGCCTGAGGGACTTGAGATACAGCTAGGGACAACAGGAAAGCCACATACTTGGGCCTCTGGAAACATGCTATAGAACAGTAACAAATGGAGCAGTGAGCTGAAAATACAAAGTGTCACAGAGTGGCTTTTAAATAAATTTGTAGTTCACTCTGAGGAGGTGCAGCGTATCCTGGCATTGATTGACATGGCACTGGTACAGTGAAATCTATTACACTATTTATCTACCGGTTTCAGATGTCTGTGAGAGATTTTTCTAAGAGAATACAGCAGTAAATACTTCTTGATTAGTCTTTATGATGGTTAAAATAGCTATTTTTTTAAATGCAAACTCCTCAAACATATATCTGTCACATTTTCCCTATGTTCCTCCTCTGTAAGGGAAAGTGACCAAAGAGTTTGTTGCTCCTGGCATGCATTGCTGCCCTCCCTTCTGTGAGGCTCTGTCTTGTTTGCACGCTCTGGGCTGTGGCTGTGAGGATGCGGAGCTGGGAGCTGCCGTGGCCCGTGGCACCCGGGATCAGGAGCTGCAGCAGCAGCCGTGGCTGGCTCAGGTGTGCTGTGTGACAGTCAGGAAGGGATGGCATGCATCCCTGCTCAGCTGGCAGCTGGTGAATGCTCTGCTTTGTCCTCGCAGAGCCGTGCCCGTGGGCCTGGGCTGGGCAGCAGGCTGGGCTGCGTGCTCCCTGGGCCCTGTCACACCAGTGGGTTCCAGTTTAGGAGCTGCTGTGCCGTGGGCTCAGTGCCTGCAGAGCCCCTGGCGAGGGGAGCCTGGGCTGGAGCAGGGGCTGCTCCCCAGCTCCCAGGCTGCAGGGTGCCTCTGGGGTGGGTTACAGCCCTGTGTCCCGACCCCGCTGCCCCTGCCAGCTCTGCGCGGTGCTGACCTGCCTCCCTCCCGGTGCTCCTTGACCTGGCGGCCTCTGCAATCAGTTCTGCTCAGCTCCGGTGAAGTTTTACAATTTTTATCAAAGTGTTCTCTGAGGGCCTGATGTTCTCAGAGTTGGCCGGGAAATGTGGTTTCTGACCTTTGTTTGCTGTTGCAAGCTTTTTTAAAGGAAAAATTATAAGCCATATGTAGTGTATAATATAACCTAATATGAATTTAAAATAGTGCATAAAAGTGTACGTGTATGTGTCAGTATTTGATGGAAGTACTCGGATCTGGGAGCAGACTTCTCATCAGTCTGGGGCGATGAGATGGTGCATAAGGTCTCCCTAGGAAGGGTGGGGACAAACATTTTAGCAGTGTTTGTTGTGATAGGCCAAGGGGGGTGGTTTGAAACTGAAAGAGGGTCAATTTACATTAAATATTGGAAATGTTTTACAGTGAGGGTGCCCAGAGCAGCTGGGGCTGCCCCTGGACCCCTGGCAGTGCCCAAGGCCAGGCTGGACAGGGCTTGGAGCACCTGGGTCAGTGGAAGGTGTCCCTGCCATGGCAGGGTGGGACTGGATGAACTTTAAGATCCTTCTAACCCAAAATATTCTGTGATCTTTCTAGATGTGCCATAACTATATTCTTATCTGCTTGAAATATCTTGAAGTGCGTTTAAATTGTAGAAAAGTGTTCTCCAAATTTTTGTTACGTTAAAGAACATACTGTTGTTTGGAAAGAAGGGCAAATGAATGATCTGGTGACAGGTTAGTTTTTGTGGGACTGAGGTAAAAAGCCTTTTAAGGCTCACCTAAAATAAACTCCTGTTAAATGTAAATAGTATATGTCATTCTTAGAAGATTTGTTGAGGAAATTAGGGAGAGTTTGTGTCACCCTCTCTGCCACTTGGCTCTGCTGTGCACCCACTGCTGCTCAATTTGCAGTGCTCTCTGTTTACCATGGCCAAATGAGTGCTCTGTGTGCTTCCAAATTTACAGTAATTTGGTCCCTCACATAATGTTCTCTGCTTAAATGTTTACTAATTAGTAGAAACCAGGTAGAGTGGTTTTGTCTGACTCATTTTAGATCTGCTTGAGGATGTTTATTTTTCAAACTGCTGCAAATACGGTGTTTTTGTTTTCCAGCTTTATTTTTTTAACTTGTGTGTATCCTTCATGCAGTGTTTTTCGTCTCCCTTCCCCACAGTTCGGGTGTATCCACCTACCCGAAAGGTCTATAAATAAATTTGAATGCTGTGTAAAATTGTTTTGTTCTAAGCAGCAGCTGTTTGGCCTCTGTGCATCTGCGCCCGGAGTGCTGGGGACATCCAGTGGCTGCAAAACACTTCATGACAATGTTTTGCAAGAGTGCAATAAAATGCTTGATGATAATCCCTTAGGAGATAAGGGGCCTGTCTGTGGCCCCAGGGCTGGTTTTGCTGGCAGGTTTGGAGCTGACCTCGTTGGTCTTTGGACAGTTGGGCCCTTGGCTCCTCTTTCAGAAACCATCTGACAGGGTTGCTGCTCTCGGGGCCTTTCAGCGTGTGCTGCTGCAGTTGAAGGGGTCTTAACAGTGGCTTGTTCTTTCTGTCCCTCAGGCCTTGCAGTGATGCATTCCCAAAGCACAAACCAGCTGGATGTGGGGAACAATCCCCGTGTGGGCACCAAGCGCTACATGGCTCCGGAGGTGCTGGACGAGACCATCCAGGCAGACTGCTTTGACTCCTACAAGCGGGTGGACATCTGGGCCTTTGGGCTGGTGCTGTGGGAGGTGGCCAGGCGCATGGTCAGCAACGGTGAGTGCCTGGGACTCCTTCCCTGGGCTCTGGGAGAGCTGAGGAGGGGTAATTCACAGCAAAGCACCCGCCCCCAGCGTGCACAGGAACGTGCACACGACGGTTTGAGCCCTGAAATGCTGAGGAACCTGTTGGTGTGTTGGGTACAGTGGCTGATTCCACCTGCCACTTCTGTTAAGGAGGAGAACAGAGTCCCCTGCTCATTCTAAGTCCTGGTGAGACATAATTCATACCAAATAGCTGTTAAAATTTTAAATCACAAGGTCTCTATCTTTCTTCCTTGTGTCATTAAACCATAGTGAATACTTTTAGGTGTCTGTTTCTCATGACAAACGCTAAAGGACAGAAAGAAAGGCAGTGCAGAAGGTGTCAGAATTCAGGACTGCTTTTGCTTTACCAAGTTGGAATGTAGCACTGGCATGTGCACAGGTACAGTTCTGGTACTGGACACAGGTATTGCTGCAGCAGCTGCAGCTCACAGAGGCTTTACCTGAGCTGCTCTTGAATGAGAAAGGGTGGATGGTGCTGGCAGCTTCACCAGGTTGGTGTGGAGCTCATGGCACTGCAGACCTACCTGCTTATAGGTGCATGCTCTGGGAATTAGATTCTGGCTGAGCTCAGTGCCACCATGGAAACACTTAGGTGATGCAGATCTGTCTGTGCTTTGGTCACATCAGGGCAGTCTGAAGTTGCAGGTGCTGGTGATACCAATTGCACAGAACAGTTGCTCTGTACTCCTGGCTGTTGCTGTAAGTAATTCCATGCCCTTGCACTGGTTGGGATGGAGTAAACATCTTCCCTGGCCTGTGTGCATTGAGCTGTGTGGGAATTGTTGCTGGTCAGGTGGTCACTGATAACCCTGTTTGCTTTGCAGTGAGACTTTGGCTTTGGGAGTGAGCTGCAGGAGCAGGGAGGGTAGTGTCTTGGGGGGCCAGAGGCACTCATCAGCTCCCTGTGCTCTCCTGGGCTCGTGGACAGCCTTCCAGTGACTCATCCTGGTTTAGTGCTTCAGCTCACAGAGACCTTGAAGTTGGTCTAACATGACTACTAAGTCTGGTAGTTCTTAATGTTTTATTTATTCTAATTTAATTTTTTAAATTTTTAAAAGCTTACCCAGTGGTCTTCCAGGTGATACAGTGGTTCTTGGTATTTTCTTGTTCGGTAAGAGGAGGAAACTATGGTAGGAAACTCCTTTGGCACAAGCAAGTACTTGTGTGTTGTCTGTGTGCTGCAGCAGGAGCCAGCCAGCATTTTCTCTGTGCTCAGAATGTGATTTCAGTCCCCAAAGCTGGGTTTGCCTCTCTTCACATCGAGCTGTGCTGGTTCCCTGGAGAGCATCCCCTGCTCTTGGAACGTGCTCCCTCGTTGGGCGCTTAGCTGGTGCCTGGCACTCACAGCTCACCTCCCTGGGAGCTGTTGTGCTTGTTTCCTGGGCTGTGCTCGTGTCCAACAGTGACACCAGAAGCTCAGAGGTGTCTCCTGCTCAGAGGAGCCCTGGTGTGTGGTCGTTGTTCCCTGTGCAAGGCTGGAGCTGCCGCTCTGTTTGTGTTGCTGCTGTGCTTTGTGTTGGGTTGAGCAGTCAGATTTGTGCATGCACAGGACAAGCTGGACTTACAGTCAGCTCAGGGCCATGGACATGTCCCAGGGCTGGAGCCCCTCTGCTCTGCTCTGGAGCCAGGCTGTGAGCTGGGGGTGCTCACCTGGAGAAGGATCCAGGGAGAGCTCAGAGCCCCTGCCAGGGCCTGAAGGGGCTCCAGGAGAGCCAGAGAGGGACTGGGGACAAGGCATGGAAGGACAAGAAAAGGAGGAATGGCTTCCACTGCCAGAGGGCAGGGACAGATGGGATATTGGGAGGAAGTTCTTCTTGGCTGTGAGGGTGGGCAGGCCCTGGCACAGGTGCCCAGAGCAGCTGTGGCTGCCCCTGGATCCCTGGCAGTGCCCAAGGCCAGGCTGGATGGGGCTTGGAGCACCCTGGGATGGTGGAAGGGGTCCCTGCCATGGCAGGAGAGGAAGGGGATGGGCTTTGAGGTCCCTTCTGTAAGGAGTAGAGGCAAGAAGCCACTGCAGTACCTGTGAGCTGTAGGTGATTGGGGAGCAGAGAGGCTGCGGCCCAACAGAGCAGGAGGGAGTGCTGGAAGTGGCAGAAGTCACCTGCGGGCTGTGCAGGAGCCCAGGCTGCGCAGGAGCCCAGGCAGCAGGCTGTGCTGCAGGCTGTGCAGGAGCCCAGGCTGCGCAGGAGCCCAGGCTGTGCAGGAGCCCAGGCTGCGCTGGAGCCCAGGCTGCAGGCTGTGCTGCAGGCTGTGCAGGAGCGGCTGGCCCCGGGCAGCGGGCGAGGGCAGCGTGTCGCGGGTCAGTGGCGGCGCTGGGACAGAGGTTGAGTGGCTCCCTGGCAGCGCCGCGGGCTGCAGCTCCCGCCGGGCTGGACAGAGCTTGGAGCGCTCCACAGGCACTTCTGGAGCAAAGGCCAGCCCGCTGCCTTTGTCTGCAGTGCTGCGTGGCTTTGCAGCAGGCAGTTATGGGCCCTGTGCTTGGGAAAGAGCACATGACAGTAGTGAACGAGAGCCAGACTCTCTGCACAGATAAAGTTCATCTGTAATATCCTCGTGGCCCTCGAGTGTGTTCAGAGCTGTGTGACAGCTGGGTTCGGCTGTTTGTCTCGTGTCTCTGGCCATACCTGCAGGACAGGTGTGACAGCAAGGGCACAGAGGGGGTTGTGTTCATGAGGTCTCACAGTAAAGTGGATTCTTAAGATAGGAATTCAACCCAGCAGGTGATGTTTGGGAATTGCTCTGAGCAGGAGGGTGGGTGATGCTGCTTTATGCAGCACATGTCACTTGTCCTGTGTCCACGTCGGAATAGCACCGGGCAAACTGCAGGCTGCCCGGTGCTTCTGATGGGAACTTGCCTGGGTAGCCAGGTCTCCAAATTACCCTGCTGTTCTCCAAGGCACTTGTGATTTCCTGAAGACCATTTCCCTCTTTGACTAACCATCGCAGACAGGGGTTTACAGACTTTTGCTGAGTATGCACAGGAATATCTATGGGACTTTGGTCTTCATCTCCAATAGAACCGGAAGGCTAAAATTCAACTGCTGCAGGAAAGGTTGAGAACGTCTTTTCAGTTTCAGGGTATCCAAAGCAGCAGGGATTCTCCTGGATTTCATGTCTGGCCGTGGGACAGCAGATTTCAATCTGTTGAATTTCTGTCAGCAGCAGCTATTTGATGTTCCTGCTGGACACAGAGGGCCTCATTAGCTCTGGCTTTCTCCACACTGCTGACCTAGATGCCTGTCTTTGAACACCAGTTTGTGAATTGGCTTCCTGAGAAGGCTGGGCTCCCTGCAGATGGTTTGTGAGCCTGATGCAGTGGGGAAGCAGAGAGCTGCATGTGTGTCCTGGGAGTGGGCAGAGGGGCTCCAGCCTGGCAGCGTTCTGTGAGCAGGGGACGGGCTTGGGGGAGCACACGCACACAAACTGCCTTCAGTGCCAAACCCTAGGACGTGGCCAGGTTGTTGGTTTCAACACCAGGCTGGATCAGGCTTGGAGCAACCTGGGACAGTGGAAGGTGTCCCTGTCCATTGCAGGGGTGGAATGAACTGGGCTGTAAGGTCCCTCCCAGCCCAAACCAGTTTGTGATTTTATGAAGATGCATTGAGCTCCTGAGTGCCACAGGCTCTCGGGTGTTTGGCTTTGTGATGACATGTGGTGCCAGTTGCACTGGGGATTTTACTGTTTTCATAGCAAGGAATGAAATGCTTTGAAGCACCAGTTTGAGGGTCTGTGAATGCTGATGTGCTTATTGGACTCCTTCAGCAATTACAGAAGCACCAAAGTGTGTATTGAGCCTGTTAGGAAACCCAGTGGAGACCTTACATTTTCCCATTTGCTCACAGAAATCCCAGTTTTTGGTAGGTAGGAAAGCTGCATGCATTACAAAACATGGCCTTTGGCGAGGGATGTACTTCTCCTCCTTTCAGCTCCAGCATCTGCAAAGTGGGTATAGCTTATACTTTGTGGACTTGCAATATGAGCCAATTAGCTAACATTTTGAGTTGAAAAAGCTGTTCCTGGGGCAATGAGTGCTGTTCTGTTGTTCAGAGGCTGCACGACACTGTAGGGTTAAGTTCTAAAGGATTTTTGTGCCTCTTAGACAGGTGGGGTTTGTGCTCCCTCTGTCCCTGCAGAAACGCTGCTCACTGTCTCAGTCATTGAGTGATGTCTGTTTGTGTCTCACCAGGAATCGTGGAAGACTACAAACCACCCTTTTATGACTTGGTTCCGAACGATCCCAGTTTTGAAGACATGAGGAAGGTGGTCTGTGTGGATCAGCAGAGGCCCAACATTCCCAACAGATGGTTCTCAGACCCGGTCAGTGTGTGCTGGTCTCTGACGTTGCTGTGGAAGCTTTCTCAGTTGTCACTCGCTGGGGGATGATCTTGGTGGCCTCGTCACCTGTGCAGGGGTGGGACATGCTGGCCTGGCTTGGGGAGCACTCAGCAAACTGACAACTGCCAGGTCTGAGCCAGTCACAGACTGGCCTTTTGGGGAAAAAATAAAAAACAAACCTTCCAGCTGCTTTTCCTGGTGGGTGTTCTCCCTCTGAGGGGAAGTGAAGGGGAGAGAAGCTTGTCCAGGGCTTTTCTACATTTTACAAGCACACACAACAGAATGCTGGGCTTTCCTGCCTACAGAGCAGGGGCTGTTGTTCTTTTTGAAAGACTGATGCTCAAGTTAATGTTTCTTCATCAGTATCAGTCTGGCCTCTCCTGGCTGCCCAGCTGTTTTGTCCTTACCCCTGGAGCTGGGGAAGTCAGTTTGAAATCTGTAGGGCTGGGCAGGCAGAGTGCCCATCTCTGAGGTTTGGGTGTGGAGCTGTGCCTGTGCTGGGAGCCCAGACAGTTAAATCATGCTGGAAATCACAGTTAGATCTTGATGAAATCACAGTTATTACTTCTGTACCTTCTCAGCTGCCTTCATGGGTCTGCAGGAGTTGGTTTCATTGAAGAGAAATTCTGTGTAGTGTTTAATTAGAAAAACCCCAACACTCCGTTGTTTAAAGCTGCACTATTTGGTCACTCCAGTCAGCCCACGGGCCAGTTGTGCTCTTGCTTTAATCAAGTTATCAGACTTAAGGAGCTTTTCAAAACATGTAAGCTCTGTATTTGATAAATAGTGGGAAGCTCTGAAAATGGAGTGTTCATTAGGCAATGAAACCTCTCTGTGTGAGTGCTTGGCCCCAGCCAGTGCTTCCCTGAGTTATTTGTGAGTGACCCCTGTGTTGTGTGGTTTCTGTTCTTCCCCAGACGTTGACGTCCCTCGCCAAGCTGATGAAGGAGTGCTGGTACCAGAACCCCTCGGCCAGACTGACAGCCCTGCGCATCAAAAAGACTTTGACCAAAATTGACAATTCCTTAGACAAACTGAAAGCTGACTGTTGACCCTCTCCTCGTGGTGCTCTCCCGGCAGGAAGGCACGTGGCTGCCCCCGAGGGCTGTGGCCGGGCAGTTGCCAGCCCTGGTCCCCACGGGCTGCTCGGGGCGGGAGCTCTGGGGAGCACTGGGGACCCCGGCCGCCCGCGCTGCTCCCCCGCACCTGGGCGGGCTGGGGGCTCAGCTGGGCGTGCTGTGCCTGCGCTATGGCCTGAAGGACGACAGAGAAATCCTACGACAAGATCAGGGCATTAAACAATGGCTTTGAACAGCTTCTTTTCTTTTTTTTTTCTTTTTTTTTTTTTTTTGTTTCCTTTTTCTCCCCTTTGTATTTTTTTTAATATTTTATTTTAATTCTCCTAATCACTCCCAAAGTGAACACATGGAAGTGGTAAATTTTAATCAGCAATATTGCCTGTGCTTCTCTTCTTTATTGCACTAGGAATTCTTTGCATTCCTTACTTGCACTGTCACTGTTAATTTTAACGACATGACTTGCCAAAAATATGATTGGCTGTATCCTGCATTGATCTATGCCTGAGTAATAGGAAAGGAATTTGGTAAACTGAAAATGTAACTGTCAGACTTTAGCTGCATTTTACATGTGTACTGATGTTTACAATAATGCTGAACATTAGGAATTTCTTGTTTATCCAAAACTTGCAAATTATTTATTACTAGTGCACTTGCCAGTTTTTTAAACTGTAAAATAAGTGCATAAAGTTAAAGCTTATTTTTATGTGGCCTCTTTCATGATTTCTTACACAGACGTTTTTGTAACACACTATAACCTGAAACATGAATTGTTTTCTGTATTATCATATTACAACTCGATAGTCACATTTTAAGTGCTTCACATTTGTAGGTGTGTGGTCTGTACCATATTTTCAGTTGGAATATGGAACGTATATATAGCCATTTCCCACAGGACCTTGTGTCTGGCATCTTACTGATCTGGGAAAGGAAAGCAATGGAGGAGTTAACTAGAATATTAGGTCATGAATGCTGTGGGGAAAATGCATTTTATTTCTTCTAAGCTATATAATATGCATTTAAACTCTGCCAGAAAAATAACTATTTTGTTTTAATCTACTTTTTCTATTTAGTAGTTATTTGTATAAATTAAATAGAATGTTTTCAAGTCAAACGTGGGAGTGTTTTAGTTGTGTTACTGCCTGTCAGCGGTCAGGTGCCCCGTGAGGACCCTGGGCTGCACCCGGGGGTCCCGGGGGCTGCTCGTGCCCCTCCGGGGTGCTGAGGCTGCAGAGGGGCAGCGGGAGGTGCGGGGCTCTCCCTGGACACGGCCCTGTCCCCCAGCCCCAGGGAGGCGCTCGGCTCGGTGCCACCAAAGGCTCTGCCCGGGCTCTGCATCCGCTGCTCTCCCTCCTTGGAGAGAGCCTCTCCCGTGCTCTCCCTGCCCTGGAGGAGCCCAGCACTGGCAGTGCCCTCTCATCCTTGGAAAAGAGCCCCTCATTCACAGGGACCCCCGGGTGACCCAGGGCTCTGGGCAAGGATCAGCCTCTCCACGCTTCCTCTCCGGGGTAAAACGCTTCTCCGAGGTTCCCTCCTGCGCTCTGGGGCTGCCAGGTTCTGCTCTGCTCTGACTTTTCCTTCTCAGCCCCACCTCCCAGTCCCATTCCTGCGAGTGCAATGCCTCATTCCACCGTGCAGGAGTGTGGGGCAGGTGCTGCCTGGGGCTGAGAGACAGCTTGGAGCTCTGCAGAGCAGCCTGGGCTGGCACCAGCTGCCAGGTCTCTAATTTTATGTGATGAGAAAAAGCCAGGAAACGCGGGGTTCTGAGAGTTCTTCTCTTAGTTTGCAGCAGGAACTCACATTCCTGAATGTGTTTGGGTTTGCTTTCAATCGGTGTGTGTGTGAGCTGTGTTCTGGGCTGGCTGGGACACGGCTGCAGCCCAGGAGGGATGGGCTGGCCGTGGCACAGGGCAGTCGGGGCTGGGCTGGGCTGGGGAGGTCACTGGTGACCAGCTCAGCTGTGGTGAGGAGCTGGTCTGGCATTGCCTGAAGCTCTGCAGAGCCCCGTGCCTGCTGGGACACCTGCCTGCCTTTCTCTAACAGCTGATGGACCCGCAGCAGGACTGAAACCCAGGGAAGCAAGGCAGGCTCCTGGGAGGTGCTTGGGGCGAGGCCAGCAGGGCTGTCTGGACAGGCTGGGGTGACAAGAGGTGGCACTGCAGAGTGGGGACAGAGACAGAGGTGGCAGTTCAGTGTGCTGTGTGAGTGTGGTGTGTACGGTCAGGATTTTGGTTGGAGTTTTCACATCTCCAGTGTTTTCCAGTGCAGGGCTTGGAGGAGAGAGGCAGCCTGTTGTGCTGAGAGTTGGTGACAGCTCTGGCCATGCTGGTGGAAGCTGGGCTGCATCCCTCCAGCCCTGCCACGCTGGGTCACAGCACCTTACTGGGCATTAGGGAGGTGGTCCTGTTAAATACCTGCCCCAGCTCTTTGCGCTGCAGCGTCCTCTGCAAAGTGCTGTGTTCTAGAACAGCAGGCTGGGAACAGCTCTGGGTTGGGTTTGGATTTTCCAGCCACAGTGCTGGGTACTGGGCTGTCAGCAAGATCACCATGGTTCTCTCTCCACCCTCTGGCAGGAGCTGTGCAGAGCCACAAGGTCCCCCCTGAGCCTCCTTTGCTCCAGGCTGAGCCCCTTCCCAGCTCCCTCAGCTGCTCCTGGGGCTCCATTCCGTCTCTGAACACACAAGGGATAACCAACAAAAGGATAAGACCACAAACCATAGGAACACTCCAGTAATACTCTTTATCCTCTGTTAGGTAAAGGAGATTATCTGGAAAAGCCACTGGCAGGGGGTAACAGAGTCTGTCAGTGCTGGAAGTCCTGGGCACTCCTGGGTGTGTTGGGCAAGGTCACGGTCACTGCTGCTGCTCCAAGGACTTTCTTCTGCATAGAAAAGCATCCAGGATTTATTTCAAACATACTTCACTTTCACCCCTGCTACTGAAGTACTTTTGGTCCAGGCATCAGCTGAGCTATTTGAAGTGTTAGCCAGTGTGTGCATTGGAATTGGGTTGCTGTTCGGCAAAAGTGAATCCAGAAAGTGAAGAGGAGAGTAATCACTGGGAGTTATTTCTTAGCAAGTTCTGATCCCTTGGCTTGGATAAGCCAAGCTTGGGATAAGACAATGCTGTCCTGATGTAGTTAGTGCTGAGGACACTCGGGGTCTGTGCTGCCCAAAGCCAGCAGGAATAGCTGGCTGCCCTCTTGGGAACTGGAGTGTGGCAGGCTGGGAGCAGAGAAGGGAAAAGCCAATGGCAGCCAGGGGAGTGTTATCTGTGGTCTGTGTGATTTAACCTCATTCCATGTGTTCTCCCGTCACAGGAGAACATTTCTTTCTGCTTTTCCCTGGAGGTGTCAGGGCTTGGGCAGTGGGGGAGGTTCCACGTGAAGGGAACACCTCGGCCCCCCATGCTACTTTCCCAGCGTGTTCATTAATCAGTGTTCCTCCAGTACCTCCACCAAAATCTAATCTTCTAAAGAGATTTGGAATTCTTATACATAATCTGCTGCAGTAAAGGCGTCTCTGCGTTTATTACTATGGCGATGGCACAGGCAGTTCCCTGCTGCAGCTGAATTATTCATGTGTCTGGCGGGTTTGCACAGCACCAGCCAGGACAGAGCTGCTCCAGCCCTGCCTCGCTGGGGATCAAAGCCTGCTGAGGGGAGGCCCTGCCTGGAAAAACAGCTCTGATGAGCAGCACTGCCTGTGGGATTCAGCTGTCCTGCTGCTGGGGACAATCCCCAGCAGTTACTGCGGGAAGACTGGATGGAACCAGAGGTGTGTCAGGTTCTGAGGGGTAGGAAATGTAGATTTTTGTTTGAATTTCTCTGTTGCCCAGAGAGGCCGTGGCTGTCCCATCCCTGGAAGTGTCCAAGGCCAGGTTCAATGGGGCTTGAAGCAGCCTGGGCTAGTGCAAAGTGTCCCTGCCCATGGCAGGGGGTGGGATGGGATGGCCCTTCCAACCCAAACCATCCTGTGATTCCATGATTCCATGTGCAGAAGGCTGGTTTGTTACTGCTCAAGAATGTGGGGCTCTCAGAGGTGTCCTGGGGATGGACACCTGGGAGCAGCCTGAGGCCAGCGCTCCGGTTTGTGTTGCTGTAGGGAAGTCACTGAAGGCTTCCTCCCTCTCAGCTGGAACTTCTCTTGTGGGCTTTCAGGGCTGGAATTGTCCATCAAAACCCCATAGGAAGCCTTAAAGAATTTTATTTACCTGAATTAAACTGTTTCGGTAGGGACAGTTCTCTTCCCTGCGAGGCAAAATGTCTGCTGCACAAAATGCTCAGCCTTGGCACAGTGGCTGGCGCTGGAGAAAGGAAGCAAAGACATTCCAGGTGCTGTTCCATTTATAGAGAGAGAGTCTCAAACACAGCATACATTTACAAGATAAGGTTTGTGTGGGAAAAGTGTTTCATCCAATGTCGAGCTACTGAGCTACTGCTACAGATGCTCTCACCTGGAAATAGCACCTGGGCTTTACATTCCCAGTCAGAAGGAAAAATCCCACCACCCTTCAGTGCCTGGCCCACGGTCTGTTGGGTTTTATTAAAAACACAGCCCAGTGTCCCTCTCGGCACCACAGTGGCTGCCCTGTGACATCCAGTGCTGTGTCAAACCCAGAGCACAGCCCTGGGGTTCCTGTCCCTTCCTCGGAGCTCTGCTCTCCCAGGTCTGAACCTCTGAGGTGGATTTTAAAAATTATCTAACAGCAGTAATGAATAATTTGTCTCCAACTGCAGCCCCCATCCAAACACTGACCACCTTTCCCAGTGCAGTGACTGTCCACTTCTGCTGTCACGAGACTACCCTGATCTCCTCAAATCAACAGCATTTGGATGCTGGCATCAGTGTCAGCAAGTCCAGGTCTTGGTTTCTGTGCTAAAATCTTTTCCTCTCAAAAAATGAAAAGCTGATGCTGTGTTCAGCTTCAACACCTGAATTTTTCCTTCTTCCTGTGGGTATCGTGGAGAGATTTTTTTTAAAAGGTTTTTTTGGGTGTTTTTGCTGGCTTTCATGGCATGGAAAAGGCCAGGCACACCTTCCTCTTATCCCTGTGTATTGTTCTTCTGTTCAAGCTCAGAGCTAAGCTGTGTGTCAACTGTGAAAAACTGTGCCAGAAGGAAATCATACCTAGCAAGGCCAGGGATTTTTTTGTTAAAGACATTAAAATTTGCAGTCAGCTTGCTCTTTGGATCTTAAAAGATGATGACACCCTTAGCGTGCTGCTGGCTGGAGTCAAGGACTTTGCATCGCCCCCGTTTCCTCCCCCATGGACCTCTGCAGCAGTTTTCTCCAATTTTCACCACCCAAAAATCCTCTTCCCAAGTTTCATAGGTATTTCAGATTCACAACATGGATCTCTTTCCATTCTTGGAATGTTCTGGAAAACCTGGAGCCTTAAAATGCAGGTTATGCTGGTTTGGCTGTTTCCTTGTGCGGGACCAGCAGTGCCGGGGGCTCAGGACAGCTGGAGCTGGCCAGGAGCTGGGGGAGCCCCGAGGAGCCCAGGCAGTGCTGCTCCTGCCCCGGCTCCAGCCTGGCCGTGCCTCAGCCCGGGTCGGTGCCCGGGCCAGAGGTGCCTCGGCTGTTTCAGCTTTCCCTGGGAACACGCTCCCGGCAGGGCAGTCACTCTGACAGCTCTCTTGCAATGAGATTCTGTGGGAATCTAAAACACGAGACAGCCTCTCTTCGCTGGGAGAAAGGACACTGGTACCAGTAAATAAAAAAGGTATTTTGCTGTTTCTAATTGTTTGCTGAAGTGAGAGAACCTGCAACTGTGTCTCCTCTGCAAGCACTTAAAAAAAATTGCATGAGAAATGTGACACGACTCCATGTTCTCAGTATCTTTTGCTCTGTTTTATGAGGATCTGGAATGCACATTAAACCTTTAGGAAAAGGGCTCTGGCCCTCTCCCTTATTCCCACTCGGTGCCTTTGGCCGCTCCAGCCATTACAGGTGGATGGTTCAGTTTCCCTGTTGCTGCTTCTGGCAAATCTCCTCTCACCCCCTGGGAGATGGTTCCACACTGAGCCACTGGAGGTTTCCCTTTGGAAATACGGTGGGTTGGGCTCAGGTGGAAAGAATGCCCCTGATCCCTGTCAGTGTGCCAGGCTGGGCTGGACACGGCCTTGGAGCGCCCTGGCACAGGGGGTGGAACAGGCTGGGCTTTAAGGTCCTTCCAACCCAACCCATTCCATGATGAAATAACTTCTTAACTACACTAATGCTCGCTCTTTGGACACTTCTTATGCCTGATGCTCAAATACTCCAAGCAGTTCCATTGCTACCTCCTCATCAGAAGGGCCCCCACTCAGTGATGTGTCCTTCTCAGGAGATTTTACTGTGTGCTTGATTTCAGAGCCACAGGAAGCAGCATCTGGGGAGGGGGTGACTAAAGAATTATAAAATGTTTCTTGGAATTATAAAATGTTTGGGAATTTTTCACCTTTTGTGCTAATTGCCACAGTCAACAATATAATGCTTTTGCAATAATGTATCATCCTGATCAGATTTTTTTATGGGTTTTTGACATTTCTGGATGAAAAGAGTGGGACTAAGCGAGTGCAAGGCTGCTCTGTAGCCAGGACACTGATGTGGGAGGCAGAGGACCAAGGGGAGGGGGAGCTGCTGACCCGCTGCCCATGCCAGGGTGTTTGTGGATTCCCTTTGGTTTTTCTTGCACCAAATTTCAGTAGATCTTGGTTTTGTCCTGATGTGGAGCAAAATGAATTACAAAACAAGATTCTTGGCTTTTAGCCCATTCTCTAAGTGCTTCCAGTCAGCAGAAGTTTATCTGCTGGTACCTATTTCCAAAGAATCCTAAATTCCCAGGACAGGCTGTTCCTGTCCCCCATGAGCCATGCCATGCAAGCGACTAAACTGGGGAGAATTTGTCTCACAACAGCCTCAAAGCGTGGTGTGTTTTTCCCTCCCATCCCTGGTCTTGTTTTTCTTTTGGTTTCTCCTGGTGCTTGTTGTGTCAAAGGCCTGAGGAAGATGAGGCAGAGGGTGAAAGCTCAGTGATGATGGATAATCAGGACCCAGACCTTCAGGTACCTGAGTATACACATATTATATTTTCTAAATGCTTTGATTCTCCTTCTTTACAAGTGCAGGAGATTATATTTTCATCACTTCTGCAAAGTGTGGGTAAACATGTTCTGTACATTTTCTTTCTTAAACTGAAGAAAAACTAATTACATTATTCCTACTTTTATGACTTCTTTTATATGGAAAAGCAGAATAATTCTGTGCTGTGCAATTCCCATCACAATTAATTGAGGGTGGGGTGACATGGAAGTCCTCAGTGTTTTCCTGGGATCTATTTGAATGACAATTTTAAAAAGAAAAAAGTACAAGAGCAGCTTTTTCTGGTGCTGTTTAACAGCCACTTGATCCCAATACTTGGGTTTCATTTCTGCTGTGTCTGTACCGTGCTGGAGGGCAATTTGTTTTCTTGGAAAAAAGGATTTAGTCAGATGATTTTTGCTTGTGAAGGTGTAATCACTGAATCCTAGAATAGTTGGAAGGGACCTTAAAGCTTGTCCAGTGCCACCTCTAGTCATGGGCAGGAACACTTCCCACTATCCCGGGGTGCTCCAAGCCCTGGCCAGCCTGTCCTGGAACACTTCCAGGGATGGAGCAGCCACAGCTTCTCTGGGCAACCTGTGCCAGTGCTTTTCTTACTAACGTCTAAATCTCTTTTAGTTTAAAGCATTCAGATATTGCAGAAACACTGCAAACTGTTCAACACGCCGCTGTTCGTGGATGATTCGGTGCAGCCTGATGGAGAAGTCCCGGGGCAGGTGCCAAAAGGCACTGATGGGGATTCGGCAGAACTCCCAAGATTAAACCCGTGCTTGTCCCGGGGCCGGTTTTGCGCACCTCTGCGGGCAGGAGCCCCGAGGGCAGCGCGGCTGCGGCGGAGCCCGAACGAGCCCCGGGAGCCGCGCCGAGCGGAGCGGGGCCGGGCGCCCCTCGCCGTCCCTGTCCGCCCCAGCGCCCGGGGCTGCCCCGGTCCCCGCCCGGCCGGGCCCCTGCCCCGAGGGGCGGCAGAGCCGAGCCCGACCCCGGCCCGGGAGCGGGGGCAGAGCGGGGCGGGGGTCGGGCGGGGCCGGACCGGGCCCCTCCCCGCTAAAGCCGCTAAAGCCGCGGGCGGCGGGGCCGGTGAGCGGCACCGGCGGGGGAGCGGCACCGGTCCGGGAGCGGCACCGGAACCGGCCCCGGAGCGGCACCGGCACCTGAGCGGCACCGGCCCGGGAGCGGCACCGGCCCGGGAGCGACACCGGCCCCGGAGTGACACCGGCCCGGGAGCGACACCGGCCCGGGAGCGGCACCGGCCCGGGAGCGACACCGGCACCGGCCCGGGAGCGACACCGGCCCCGGGGCCATGCGGGGCGCGCCCGGCTCCGCGCTGCGAGCGGCGCTGCCGCTGCTGGGCGCCGCCGTGTCCCTTTGCGCAGGTACGGCGTCTCCGGGAGCTCCGGGAGCGGCACCGGGAGCGGCACCGGGAGCAGCACCGGGAGCGGCACCGGGAGCGGCACCGGGAGCGGCACCGGGAGCGGCACCGGGAGCGGCACCGGGAGCTCCGGCAGCGCGATGGTCGGGGCGCTGCGCTAGAACCCCGCTTATCCATCCCGGCCGTGCGCCCGACGCCGTTCGGGGGGCTCGGGCTCTCGGTGCCTTTAATCCGGCCGCGCGTACCGAGAACTGGGTCAGCGGGGACTTACCGGAGCCGAATCCCTGATCCCTGGGGCTTCCCACGCCATCCCGGGCGGATCCACCCCGGGGCTCCGGCGGCGCCCGGGACCCGCTCGGAGGCAGATGCTCGGACGGAGCGGCCCCGGTGCGGTGACAGGAGGACCTGTCGCAGCGCCCTGCGGTGCCCGTGCCCCACCGGAGGCGTCCGGGTCCTTCCGCACAGGCTCCTCTCAGGCGGCCGGTGATGGGAGCCGCTCACTCCCTCAGCCGTCCCTTTAAAGCCTAACCCCGCGCTCTCCAGCAGCGCTCTGCGAACCAGCGGTAAGCAAGGCAGCGCACCACAGAACACTTCTCAGTTTTCCTGTTAGGTTGGCTGGATTTCACCTTTCTCTCCGTGTTTTCTCCAGAGCAGTTTCCTTGCGTGGTGCTCGTTAGGACCTTGCAGAGAGGGGAGGTCCCAGCCCCAGGCGCGGGGAAGGACCGTGCCCTGCCAGCGCCCATCCAGCTGCTCACGGATCCCTGCTTTTGGGCAGGGAGGAGGAACGGAGCTCAGCTCTGGGCTGTGAAGTGCTTCTGTGTACTAGTGCACACCTGGTAGCCTCTGGTACCTCCATAGAGTGTAAAACCTGCTCCGTATGGGCTCTCCTTATTTCTCGGGAGGTCTGCTGTGTTTGGGAGTGACCCCAGGGACAGCCCTTGCTGTCCCGGTGTGCCCGGGTTAAACGGAGCATTGCAATGCCGTGGCTGTCACCACTTCCCTCTGGAGAGATCCAGAGCACTATAGAGTCACGCTGGATTTGACTGGTTTGTCTATCAAAGTCTTGCATTGCTCTGCTCTCCACGGGTGCAGGGCAGGGTCCTCTTCTCCTCTCCAGTCCCCGAGCCTGGCTCAGGCCTGTGGCTGTGCACAGAGCAGGCAGGCAGGTGTGTGGCAATAGAGGGGACAGGAGTGTGACTGTCTGGATGGAAAATTCCTTGTCAGACCACTCAGGTGTGACTTTAGGAGTTTTCAGTGCTGGGGACTCTCTTGTGCAAGCGATTCCAGCCTTGCAGTGCATCGGTGCTGTCAGCCCTGGGTTATCTCAGCTGCCTCCCCATGGAATTTGTACCCACAGCCCTGGGCCTGCCCTCAGCCCCTCACGGGCTGGGACCAGCAGCTTCTCCTTCAGCTCTGTGTGTGTGCTGCGTGGCACAAAATCCTTGCACTCACAGTACTCTGCTGTGTCACTCGTGTCCCATAAAACACTGCCTTCCCAAGGATACCTCTCCTGCTCAAACCTAAAAATGTCCTTTGGCAGCTTATTCCACCAGAAGTCATTTCCCTGGGTGTTGTAGCCCTTTCCCTAACCTGTTAATATTAATTTCAGTGCCTGGACCCAGCTCCTGCCTGCTGGATTTTGCCTTGGCTGCTGAGCTTTTCCAGAATGGGAATTCTGAGCATTCCGTATCCTCCTTCCAAAATGATGATACTTGCAAATATTTATAAAATAATTCCCCAGATGTTTATTTAAGAAATCAAACCTCTGGAACTCTGTGATGTCTCTCATTCAAAGAACTTTTCTCCTCAATTCTAGAACAAATACTTTGCCTCTCTTTTCTACAACTTTCTAGTTTTTGTCCTGTTTGGTATCAGCCTTTCTTACAGTGCATTTATGTAGGGAGCTTTTCCTCCAACTATTTTCTTTCAGAGCCCTCTCCAGAGGGGGAACTTCTCCATATTTTTCATAATAGTCCAAAAAGCAGGTTTGGTTTTTTTAAGACCTGTCATTGCTCAAAATTCTGCTTTTGCCTCCTGAAGAAATGTGTTAGAAGAGAATAAATCTGTCCCTTCCCTGGCTGGGGCTGGATCCGTCCCCGCTGTGCGGAGGGGTGGCCTCGGCATGCCCGGGCACCGCTGGCACTGCAGCAGCTGCTGCGGGGGGAGGATGGGGCACTCAGCAGCTCGGGGCTCTGGGCTGGGCACTGCTGCCTCTGTCATAGCCTGTGGCAGCTCTGAGAGTCCCCAGCAGGCACGGGTGGATGGGCTGTGCTGGCTGCATACACCCCTGCTCTGCCCCGGCAGTGGCACTGGCACGGGCACCCAGGGCTGCCAGGGAGGGTGGTGAGGCTGCCTGGAGGAGAGGGAGAGGAGAGGAGAGGAGAGGAGAGGAGAGGAGAGGAGAGAGCTTCCTCCTGCTCCATGGAGGAGTGCTGCCTGGGACACCCGGGCTGCCCAGAGCTTTTGGGTACATGTGAAGTGGTGAGTACCCGACCCCTTTCATCTTCTAAGTGATCTGTGATTTCTGCAGAGAACCCTCACACCTCTGCAGAACTGCCTTTGACATGACAGCTCCATTTCTTAATCCCTTGCTGTCTGTCCTGAAACTCTTCCTACTGCTCCTGTGCCTTTTTGAGGTGGGTGGCAGCATCTGATCCCCCATGGCAGAGCAGGGCTGCATCTTCTCCTGCCTGTGCTCTCCCCACGAGCTGAGCAGTTGCCCAGCACTCCCCGGGGGCACAGCCCTCTGTTCCCAGTGGGGTGGGAGTGTGCTGTCCCTGCTCGGGCACAGCTGGGGCTGTTTGTCCCTCTGTGCTGTGTGTCTGTCCCCTGGCTGTCGGTCCCTCAGCACGGGGCAGTGGCAGAGTCCCCATCCCTGGAGGGACCTGGAGCCGTGTGGGAGCGGCACCTGGGGGCTCGGGTTAGTGATGGAGGAGCAGCTGGGCTCGGCCTCAGAGGGCCTCTCCAGCCCATGCAGCTCTGGGACTGCATGGTGAGGTGGTTTTGCAATGCTCTGAAGTCAGTCCTGCTCGTGCCTTGAGCAGCCCCTGTCAGCCCCTCGGCTCCCCCCGGGAGCTCCGGGGCGCTCAGCCCCTGGGCCACGGCGGAGCTGCTGCTGCTCTCCTGCCAGAGAACCGACCGGGCTGGCTGCTGAGAGCAGGATGGCTCTGCCTGCTGAGAGCAGGGTGGCTCTGCCCGCTGAGAGCAGGGTGGCTCTGCCTGCTGAGAGCAGGGTGGCTCTGCCTGCTGCCAGCAGAGTTTCTGTGCCGTGCTCAGTTCCCAGCAGCTGGGGAACAAGGGGCTGTGCCAGACCCATGGACCTTCTCTGGATTTTGTCCTGGCTCCATCACCAGCAAGGGGCTGCGCAATGGGAAACAGCCAGGCTGTAATCTTTAGGATCTCCTTTGAGCCCCTTCATCCCACAGGAAATCCTCTGTCAGCTGGGACCCTTCTGAGCTCAGCCAGGTCCAGGTGTGTTCCTGCAGCGTGGCTCTGTCCCTTCCCCAGGATGGAGGTGGCCAGGGGCAGCTGTGCCCTGGCGCTGGGGTCTGTGCCTGAGGCAGGGGATCCAGGCCGTGTGGAGAGCCCACAGTCATGGGAGCCCCAGGTCTGTTATTTGGAAATAAAATCAAAGTGTGTCTAGAAGGGCACAATAGAGAATGACCACACAGAATGATCAAAGATGGAAATGTTCTGAATATTCAGCATTTCTTCCCATTAGGCCACTTAGATCTTTGCTTTCCAATTTAATTTTGAAATGCTCTGCTGGTAGCTATGGTGAGTAGTGATGGATTATGATTTAGTGGAAGATTAATGCTCTGTTAATCTGTGTAGTAAAAAGTCTGTGCTGAGATGTAGAACCTTGTGTGGTTCGTAAGAGAGGGCAGGTCTGGGCTGTGCTCCCCCAGAGTTTTTAGTTAAATTCTGTTAGCCCCGTGGTATCAGTGGGCTTAAGTGCTCAGTTCCTTCCATTTAACTTTTGAAGTTGCACTGTCTATCAGTGTGTTTAAATTATTCGTTGTTTTCATGAAGCTGGTGTTTGAACTCCTGCTGTTCTGTCCCCAGTTCCCGTGTGGTGTCACACTGGCTCCTCAGTTATCTGGTGATTCGTGTGCTTGGTGCTGACCCTTGCTGGCCAAGGGCTGGAAGCACACCGAAACCTTCTCCTGGGTTTGCTGGGAATCAGGTGCTGGCTCTGTTCCTGCTGCTCTTAGCTCATTGCGTGCCGTGTCTGCCTGTCCTGGGTGTTTTCTGGCAATGGCACTGAAAACTAAAAGGCAGCAAGTGTCACTTTTTAGGGGAGATTATTTTCTTCTCTGAGCACCAAGCCATCCTGCCCTCGATGCATGGTGGGACTCATCCAAGAATCCGGTGTGTAGTCCCAGCTCCTATTGCAACAACAGCAGGAAATTGTCCTTGAAAACCATATGTGTGTTAAAAACCCAGGAAACCTCTGCTCCTGGGGTGTCTGTACCCAAAATCTGCTTTCCCCGTGTGCCAGAGCATGCATCTCCTGTGCCCTCGGCCGGCTTGTGCCTTCTGCTGTAGTTGTGGGGCCCTGTGAGTGAGTGCCAGCTGCCCTGGGAGGGACCCTCCATCCCTCGGGCTGTCCAAGGCTGCTGTCCCTGCTCGAGGGAGCCTCTGGAGTCCCAGCCCTGCCCTGGGAGAGACCCTCCATCCCTCGGGCTGTCCATGGCTCCTGTCCCTGCTGGAGGGAGCCTCTGGGGTCCCAGCCCTGCCCTGCTCTGCCCTCCTGGCCCAGCTCTCCAGCCCAGGTCCCACTGGGATGGGGTGATGGGCTCTGGGGAGGGTTGGGGCACATTTGGGAGTGCCTGCTGCAGAGCTCCATGCCCAGAGAGCTGGCACTGTTGGGGCCAGGTCTGGATGCCTGGCACGCTCTCTGCAGCCGTGGCGTGTTTCAGTTGTTCACTTTCTCCTAATTTCTCAAGCAGAGAATGGAATGTTTTAAGGGAATTTTTGTGCTAGAGTAAATAAAGGAGTCCTGTTCAATACCAGATTAAAGAGTGCCTTGTTTTGAAAGTTTGGGAGCACATTTTCTGCCTGCCTCCTTGATCCTTTAACTCTTTGACAGCCGCCTTATTCCATTCCTTGGTTCCAGGGTGGTGGGAGTCCTGACTTTTGCCCTGAGACAGAGCATTACCAAGAGCATTGCCAAGACCATCCTCAGGAATGGGTTTGGGGAGGGAGGAAACATATAGGATTTCAGTCAATGGTTGCAAAGTCTTCCTCTTCTCCGTGCTGTAAAATGTGGGAGGGAAGCAGGTGAAAGGTGCTGCTGGCTTGGACAGCGAGAGGAAGATCTCCCATCGTTGTGCTGTTACCCCTCTGGCCTGTAAGCTGAGGGCAATGCTTTGCTGGCTCCTCTGGGACAGCAGCAGGGGAAAATTAGAGGAGATATGCTCTAATTAGATCAAATTAGATGTGTGGTGTGAAACTTGGGATACACTGCCAGTGGCTGTAGGTGGGCTGGTTATGGAACTGACCTGGCCGGTTCTCTCTGATGGAAGGGGCTGTGAATAACCAGGAGCAGCACTGGGGCTCTCCTGATGGAGCAGAACAGACAAAGCACAAACTCTGGTGCGTGCTGTGTCCCTGAGGATGTCAGCAGGGCTGGGGACACCGGCTCCTTGGAGCAGGAGTGGTTGCACAGGTGTCTGTGAGGAGCTGTGAGGGGCACAGCGGGGCTGTGACACCAGGTTTGTCACCCCCTGCTCGGTGGGGTGGCAGTGGGAAACACCGGGATCTTCCCAAGGGCATGTTCCAAAGGGCCCAGGATCCTCTCCTGATTCCACAAGAGCTGAGGCAGCTGGAGTAGCACAGGTGCAAGAAACCTGTATTTTTATGGTTGTATTCAATCATCTTTCTGCTCTGTTAACAAAGAGTTCTGGATGGACACAAATGCCCTTGGAAACAGGTCAGGGATTTGTACCTGGTTTGTGATTTCTATCAGTTTTTCTACATGAGAATTCAGCCAGCAGCACAGGCAGCTCTCTGAGGAACCTGAGGCTTCTGCTTTTGTAGAATTATACTTAAAAGTGGTCTGTGAAAGTCTTCTGTGAGGAAAGTGTCTTGTCTTTCCCACGACTCCAGCTCTGATCGTGTCTCTGAACAGATTCAGCTACAGTTTTCCGTCTTTTCCCCCTACAGGAGGGCAGGTTTTGGTGGTGCAGAGCCCTTGTCGTTGTGGCAGTGGCTGTCTCAGTGTGGTCAGAGTGAGGGTTGGAGCTCCCCAGCCATCCTCAACTCACCCCATGTCTGTGGGGCTCACAGGGGCCCCTGGGGCTGCTCGGGATGTGCAGGGACAGTTTTGATCAGCTCTGCTCTCAAGTAATCTGCAAGTACAGAGCATGGATAAATCTGTCAGTTATCCACTGCAGATGATGTAATAAAGATAATTTTCCATCTTATTTTTAGGCTGTGAGAAAGAGAGAAAAACACCATAATGACGTGTCTAAAGCCCCTAAGACACTTACAACAATCTTAGACTCATTTCCTCAATAATGCTTTTATTTTGCACTTTTGGTGATGATGTGTCTGTTTTCCTTCTGCCAGCTCTCTAATTTATTTGGGTCTGATGAGTCTTGCTCCTGGCAGCAGCTTTAGGACCAGGGTAATGTCTTTAAGGAGAGATTTGGCTGTTGTGCTGTGTGTGATAGATGGTGCCAGCCCCTGTGCCGAGGGAGAGCCGAGGAGCAGCTCCTGGCACGCCCAGCACAGACACGGACACGCCGTGCCAAGGAAGTTTGTTGTGGGCCCGACTGGAGATAAACACCCCAGCTGTCATTTGGGAAGGGTGGCACAGGGTGGGGATTGTTGTAAGGGAAGCAAAGAGTGTCACAGAAATGGAAATCAGACTTGTGCTGATATCTGTCAGGACTTCTGCGCTCCCCCGGGGACCCTGGGATTGCGGATCCCTGGAATGGTTTAGGCTGGAAAACATCTCTAAGATCGCTGAGCCCAGCACTGACAAGCCTGTCACTAACTGTATTCTACTTTTCAACTCTCTCTTATCCTTAAATGAAAGAAAGACCCTGTCCCCCACAATTCCAAAAGAAACAGAAAGATGTATGGCTGAAATTATTGCCCTGAGTAGAGCAGGGCTCCGTCTGGCAGAGTTGGAGCTGAGCTGGCCCAGGAAGGGCAGCCTGGACAAGGTGCCTCACCTCGGGAGACTGGGGAGGAGGAGGAGGAGGAGGAGGCAGAGGAGTCTGTCCCTGTGCCCGTGTCTGTGCTGGGGTTCTGTGTGTCGGTGACCTGGCTCTGTGCTGTCACCCAGCCAGCTCTGGCACAGCTGGGGTGGCTGCTGTGGGCAGGAGGCTGGATGGGCAAGGGGTGCCGAGGTTTTGGGAGCCAGCTTTCAAGGGAACTGCTTTTTGGGTGGCTAGTCTTGTCCACCACAGAAGACAGACGGTGTCTATGAAATCCCCTGGGACCGAGATTTAAACCTTGTCACGTGTGGATGCTGGGGACCCGTGCTGTTGGGGGTGTCCTGGGCTGGGTACCCGTGCTGTTGGGGGTGTCCTGGGTTGGGGACCTGAGCTGTTGGGGGTGTCCTGGGCTGGGGACCCGTGCTGTTGGGGGTGTCTTGGGCTGGGGGCCCGTGCTGTTGGGGGTGTCCTGGGTTGGGGACCTGAGCTGTTGGGGGTGTCCTGGGCTGGGGACCCGTGCTGTTGGGGGTGTCTTGGGCTGGGGGCCCGTGCTGTTGGGGGTGTCCTGGGTTGGGGACCCGTGCTGTTGGGGGTGTCCTGGGTTGGGGACCTGAGCTGTTGGGGGTGTCCTGGGCTGGGGACCCGTGCTGTTGGGGGTGTCTTGGGCTGGGGGCCCGTGCTGTTGGGGGTGTCCTGGGCTGGGGACCCGTGCTGTTGGGGGTGTCCTGGGCTGGGGGCCCGTGCTGTTGGGGGTGTCCTGGGCTGGGGACCCGTGCTGTTGGGGGTGTCCTGGGCTGGCTCCTGCTGCGGTCCGGACCCCAATCCCAGCGCTGGCCCTATGCCAGAGCTCGCACGGTGCCCTGGCCAGCCGGGCGGCACGGTGCCCTGGCTCTGCGTGCCAGCCCTGTCCCCACGGCCGTGCCCTGCTTTCAGGCCTGCAGTGCGTGTGCCAGCTGTGCGAGCACACCAACTTCACCTGCCAGACGGAGGGCGCCTGCTGGGCCTCGGTCATGCTGGCCAACGGGCGCGAGGAGGTGGTCAAGTCCTGCGTGTCCCTGCCCGAGCTCAACGCCCAGGTCTTCTGCCACAGCTCCAAGAACGTCACCAAGACCGAGTGCTGCTACACCGACTTCTGCAACAACATCACGCTGCGGCTGCCGCTCGGTGAGTGCCGCTCGGTGAGTGAGTGCCGCTCGGTGAGTGAGTGCCGCTCGGTGAGTGAGTGCCGCTCGGTGAGTGAGTGCCGCCCGGTGAGTGAGTGCCGCTCGGTGAGTGCCGCTCGGTGAGTGAGTGCCGCTCGGTGAGTGAGTGCTGCTCGGTGAGTGAGTGCCGCTCGGTGAGTGAGTGCCGCCCGGTGAGTGAGTGCCGCTCGGTGAGTGCCGCCCGGTGAGTGAGTGCCGCTCGGTGAGTGAGTGCCGCTCGGTGAGTGAGTGCCGCTCGGTGAGTGAGTGCCGCTCGGTGAGTGAGTGCCGCCCGGTGAGTGAGTGCCGCTCGGTGAGTGCCGCTCGGTGGGTGAGTGCCGCTCGGTGAGTGAGTGCCGCTCGGTGAGTGAGTGCCACTCGGTGAGTGAGTGCCGCTCGGTGAGTGAGTGCTGCTCGGTGAGTGAGTGCCGCCCGGTGAGTGAGTGCCGCTCGGTGAGTGCTGCTCGGTGAGTGAGTGCCACCCGGTGAGTGAGTGCCGCTCGGTGAGTGAGTGCCGCCCGGTGAGTGAGTGCCGCTCGGTGAGTGAGTGCTGCTCGGTGAGTGAGTGCTGCTCGGTGAGTGAGTGCCGCTCGGTGAGTGAGTGCTGCTCGGTGAGTGAGTGCCACTCGGTGAGTGAGTGCCGCTCGGTGAGTGAGTGCCGCTCGGTGAGTGAGTGCCACTCGGTGAGTGAGTGCCGCTCGGTGAGTGAGTGCCACTCGGTGAGTGAGTGCCACTCGGTGAGTGAGTGCCGCTCGGTGAGTGAGTGCCACTCGGTGAGTGAGTGCCGCTCGGTGAGTGCCGCTCGGTGAGTGAGTGCCGCTCGGTGAGTGCCGCTCGGTGAGTGCTGCTCGGTGAGTGCCGCTCGGTGAGTGCCGCCGGCCAGCACAGGCCCGGCCTGCTGGGGCTGCGGCCTGGGGGAGCCTGCCCGGGGCTTGGGGGCGGCTGTGCCCGCTGCGGGCCCTGTCCCAAACTGCAGCTCTGCCCACCGCACAGGGAGTTCCTGCATTTCTGGGGGTCTCCCAAAGGCTGGCTTTGCTGTCCTGTGGGAACTGAGGGTATCCCAAAGGCTGGCTTCGCTGTCCTGTGGGCACTGAGGGTATCCCAAAGGCTGGCTTCGCTGTCCTGTGGGCACTGAGGGTATCCCAAAGGCTGGATTAGCTGTCCTGTGGGAACTGAGGGTATCCCAAAGGCTGGATTAGCTGTCCTGTGGGAACTGAGGGTATCCCAAAGGCTGGCTCCGCTGTCCTGCAGGCACTGAGGGTCTCCCAAAGGCTGGCTTCACTGTTCTGTGGGAACTGAGGGTCTCCCAAAGGCTGGCTTCACTATCCTGTGGGAACTGAGGGTATCCCAAAGGCTGGCTCCGCTGTCCTGTGGGCACTGAGGGTATCCCAAAGGTGGCTTCGCTGTCCTGCGGGCACAGGTTTTTCGTGGGGCAGGAGTGGTGGGTGACCCCAGGGCACTGCCGGGACCTCTCTGGCTGAGGCAGGTTCGGCAGCCGGAGCCCTGGGGCCGTGGTTGGGTGAGCAGCCTGTCAGGCAGCTGGTCCATGCTGTCACGCCGGTGTCACTGGGCCCTGCTCGGCAGGGATGGGAAGCTGTGAGATTCCTGGTCCTAATGAGAGGGGGGAAAGAGGCTGGCACTCCCAGTGCCAGTGGAGCCCTGTGTGGTACCCAGCTGCTGCGGGGTGTGAACCTGCCAGGCACGAAGTTGTGCAATGAAGTTGATTTGGTGCTTTCTACAAATAAACATTAATACTATTTTTAGCATAATCTTGGTTTAAATTTTTTTTGTTCTTCTTTCCAAGATTTGTGTTTATTCTAGGCTTTTTTTAAAAAAAAGGTGAAAAATATACTATTCTATTGGATAATTTGTTTTTATATACTAACAACAGTGAGATATGTTGCAGGTAAGAAAGCTGCAAATTAATTCACAATTTAGGATTGTAACTTGAATTTAAGATGCAAATTAAGATGTAGTTCTTAATGGAATTTGAAAGGCTGTTGCTGGGCAGACCACGGGGGAGCTGCTGTGGGAGCCTTGGGCACTGTCACCTCCTGGTGAACCCTGGTCCCCACCTCACCTGTGCCGTGGGGCAGGAATCAGGATTATTTGATTGGTGCTAAGGATAATTTGCATGATGCTTGTGTCTCCACAGACAACTGGCGATAGAAGCATCACCAAGTCACTCCAGGACATTGTTTTTCTTTCAGCTGACCACAGAAGGGACACACTAATTGTAGTCATGCTCTAGAAATGAAATGCCATGGTGGTTTTTCCAAGTTGGGAAGAAAGCTGCTATTTCTGGAGGAGCAGCAGAGGCACATCTGCTGTTCCAGCACTTGAGCTGGGACTTGCAAAACCTCTAGTTTCATATTTCGGTCCTCAAAAAAAAGGACTGAATTCTTACCCTGAGCCCTTTGCTCTGGAGGTTCAGGGGAGCTTGTGTCAGTGGGAATTGCAGCAGTGCAGTGTCAGTAGGAATTGCAGCAGTGCACCGTGGCTCCTGTGTCAGTGGGAATTGCAGCAGTGCAGTGTCAGTAGGAATTGCAGCAGTGCACCGTGGCTCCTGTGTCAGTGGGAATTGCAGCAGTGCAGTGTCAGTGGGAATTGCAGCAGTGCAGTGTCAGTGGGAATTGCAGCAGTGCAGTGTGGTTCCTGTGTCAGTGGGAATTGCAGGAGTGCACCGTGGCTCCCATGTCAGTGGGAATTGCAGCAGTGCAGTGTCAGTGGGAATTGCAGCAGTGCACCATGTCTCCTGTGGCAGTGGGAATTGCAGCAGCTCCCACTCCTCTTCCGGAGCTGGCCTGCCCCGGCTCAAAGGCTGGATGAGGCTGGGAGCAGCCTGGGCTGATGGAAAGTGTCCCTGCCCGTGGCAGGGGCTTGGAACCAGCTGAGGTGTAAGGTCCCTCCCAACCCAAACCCTCGTGGGATGCTGTGACTGCAGTTGGCACAGCTTGGTGCTGTAAAGGGGTGCCTGGAGAGCAGTGAGAGGATCTCTGAGGGCAGTGTGTGGTTTGGTGCCCGAGCTGCAGATGGCAATGCCTGCCCCAGCCAGCACAGGGCTCTGGGCTGGGGTGACAGGAGCTGACTTTTCCATTCAGTTTTTTTTGGGTTTTTTTCTTTCTTTCTTTTTTTTTTTTTTTTTTTTCCCAGTGTCTGAAAATCTTTAAAGATGGATTAAACCTGGATCTCTGCTTTTATATCCCAGTTCTTGTGGGCAGGGATTTCATTGTGGCACATTGCACTAGCAGGTGGAAATGTCGAAGTGAAGGATGAGTTGGCAGAAATTGTGTTTTTTCTCTGTCACCCTGGATTCCTCTCCAGGTTTCTGCTGGTTTAGCTGGGATGCTTTCTACCTCAGCAGGTGAATTGAGATCAGCCTCTCCCGTCACAGCAGGGCTGCAGGAAACACCTTGAGTGCTGCTGCCTTGAGGGACCTCCCCATGATAAACCACCCCTCGTACATCCCTCCTTCTTGTTTTCTCTGCAGAGCTCACCACTGTGCCCTCAGCGTGGAACAGGCTGCCTTGAGGAGCTGCTAATCAGACCTAGATTTTTACAGCTGTAGATTTGTGTCTCACAGGATTTTTGGGCCATATTTGAGATCTGGGAGACAGAGTTTGTAATCTCTGCCTCCCCCACAATGGTGAGTGGAGTCTGTAGTCACAGTGGAAGCTGGAGAAACTTAATTTTAGACTCTAGCCCAAACTGTATTTTTGAAATGGTTTTAAGTATTCTGTAGAGCTGACTAGAGCCTCCCCATTAATAGAATGCAATAGATTTTCTTACTACACTGGAAAGAATATATAATTTTGCCCCCTGAGTAGCCTGGGAACACACACAGTTCAGGGCTTTTGGAAGCCTTGCAGTGGAAGTTTTACAGTGTCAAAAGCAAATGCTGTGTGTGAGAATGTCTTTTCCATTGGAGGGAAAAAATGATTTATTTTTTTTGCTGGCTGCAAGTACAATTTTGTTTACAGAAGCTGGACCATAAGCGCACCGCATTGTGAAAGTGCTGAGTACTGCCAGATGTGCTGCTTTGGGTCACCCGTGGCAAGGTGTCAGCCTCCCCCCTTGGCTGGGCAGTCAATGAGCAGAGTGTCAGTGCTGGTGTGCAGTGCTGCACACGGGTGCAGGGCACTGGTGCAGCACCCTCAGCGCTGCTGGAGCTGCTGCCACGCTGCCAGGCAGGGCTGCTCCTGGGCACGCAGGTCACTGCTGGAGCAGGGATGTCTGCTGAGCTTGGGGGTGGTGGATCTCTGCTGATCCTGGGGATGGTGGATCTCTGCTGAGCCCGGGGCTGGTGGATCTCTGCTGATCCTGGGGCTGGTGGATCTCCTCTGAACCTGGGGCTGGTGGATCTCTGCTGAGCCTGGGGCCGGTGGATCTCTGCTGAGGCTGGTGGATCTCCGCTGAGCCCGGGGTTGGTGGATCTCCCCTGAGCCCGGGGCCGGTCTGCGAGCATGCTCTGCCCGGGCCCTTCCCCACAGATCGCTTCTTGCTGCGCAAAGCCTCCTGATGATTTTCCTTTTGTCACTGTTTTGGTTACTGCAGTGGCCTAAGAACAATAAACTTCTATTTTTTTCATGTCATGTTGTTTTTCAGCAGCTGGTGGGAAGGGCTGACGTGGTGGGGTCAGAGCCTCCTGCGTTTGTCTTCAGCAGCCCCTGCTGGGGAGGAATGAACCTCATTCCCACCCGGAATGAGTCTGACAGGCCCTGCAGGGAGGGTGCTGGTTTGGATGGCACAGGGGAGGTGCTGAACAGCCAGGAGACAGCTCATGTCCTGTGTTCTGTACCCGCTGTGAGCCCGTCCCCAGCTGGCACAGAGCCAGTCCTACTGTCCTGCAGAGTGTCCCCTGCACAGTGTCCCCTGCACAGAGCCAGTCCCTGAACAGAGCCAGTCCCTGCACAGAGCCAGTCCTGCTGTCCTGGACTGTGTCCCCTGCACAGTGTCCCCTGCACAGAGCCAGTCCTGCTGTCCTGGACTGTGTCCCCTGCACAGTGTCCCCTGCACAGTCTGGGGTGGCAGGGCTGGTTCAGCAAGGTACCAGAGCTCCTGGGATAGGGGATCTCTCTGTGCTGTCTCAGGGAAACCTCAGCCCTGTGGAAACAGAATGAAAAGCGTTTAGGAGATCCCAGCATGTCAGTTAGCAAGCAGCAGTTCCAAGGAGGAATCCTGTTCATAAATCCTCTTACAAACCTCATGGGTCACTCCTGGAGCAGCCTCTTGAAGTCATTAAAGGAAAAAACCTGTGAACAAAGTGTACCAGCTCTGTGTTCAGGAAGGCTGCAGTTGTGCTGGTGAGCAGAACACAGTTGTTCTGGTGTGGTGCTGGCTGCAGGAAGGTAGCAGTGGGTGCTGAGCCCAGTTGCTGCTGCTTTTGAGACCCCACATCACTGTGGTCACTCTCAAACTCCAGGCTGAGGTGTGCTTGAGGCCCAGCTTCTCCCTGAAGGGAAGGAATGACCTGGCATGGGGTGGAGTTCGTGATTCTCACACTTCTGCAGCCCTGAGATCTCGTTTGTACTCATGGCTCTGAGTGTTGAGGTTTCTTTTATGGGTCATATTTCTGGTTTGTTTTATCTGGGGGGGAAAGTGCTGGTTGATTTTTTTTAACTTATTTCCCATACTGGGGACATTAAAGGAAACATGCCTGTGTTCCTGTGAAGTGAATCCCTCAGCAGTGTCTCCCTAGAGCTTCTTGCTGGAGAGCTCCTGGGGTGGTGATCAGAATGCTGGCCTGAGACCAAGGGGGTGTGGGGGAAAGGCTCCCTCACGTACAGAAACCTGCTCTGCTCTGTCTGTTCTGTCTCCTGGCCAGGACTATGGTGGGAAAGCATCGAGTGGAGAAAAAGAGACTCAGGGGTGACCTTATCACTCTCTGCAGCTCCCTGAAAGGTGGCTGTGCTCAGGTGGGGCTGGCTCTTTCTCCAGGCAGCACTGACAGAACCACAGGACACAGCCTGAAGCTGCACTGAGGGAAATTTAGGCTGCATATTAGGGAAAAGTTCTTTACAGAAAGGGTGATAAAGTTCTGGAATGGCTGCCCAGGGAGGTGGTGGAGTCACTGTCCCTGGATATGTTTTTATAAAGCCTGGATGTGGCACTGGGTGCCAGGGTTAAGTTGAGGTCTTGGGATGGGCTGGACTCGATGATCCTGAAGGTCTCTTCCAGCCTGGTGATTCTGTGTGATGCTGTGAATTCTGTGTGATGCTGTGAATTCTGTGTGATTCTGTGATGCTATATGATCCTGTGTGATTCTGTGATTGTGTGAATCTGTGATTTTGTGATCCTGTGTGAATCTGTGATGGTGTGAATCCTTCTGTGTCCCAGCCCTGCAGCCCCAGTCCCTCGCTGTCCCTCTCCCCTGGCTGTCCCCTGGCTGTCCCCTGGCTGTCCCATGGCTGTCTCTGGCTCTCCCCCGGCTGTCCCGTGTCACGGCTGTCCCTGGCTGTCCCCTGGCTGTCCCTGGCTGTCCCCTGGCTGTCCCTGGCTGTGCCCTGGCTGTCCCATGGCTGTCCCCCGGCTGTCCCGTGTCACAGCTGTCCCCTGGCTGTGCCCTGGCTGTGCCCTGGCTGTCCCCTGGCTCTCCCCCGGCTGTCCCGTGTCACGGCTGTCCCCCGGCTGTCCCCTGGCTATCCCCGTGTCACGACTGTCCCCGGCTGTCCCGTGTCACGGCTGTCCCATGGCTGTGCCCCGGCTGTCCCCTGGCTGTGCCCCGGCTGTCCCCGTGTCACGGCTGTCCCGGGCTGTCCCGTGTCACGGCTGTCCCCGGCTGTCCCGTGTCACGGCTGTCCCTGGCTGTCCCCGGCTGTCCCGTGTCACGGCTGTCCCCGGCTGTCCCGTGTCACGGCTGTCTCCTGGCTATCCCCTGGCTGTCCCCATGTCACGGCTCTCCCCCGGCTGTCCCGTGTCACGGCTGTCCCCGGCTGTCCCGTGTCACGGCTGTCCTGTCCCCAGCAGCGGCGGCGGAGGCGGCGGGCCGTGCGGGGCGGCGGCCGGCGGCGCTGGCGGTGGCGGTGGCGGTGCCGCTGTGTGCCCTGGCGCTGCTGGCCGGGCTGCTGGCCAGGGCCCGGGGCCGGCGGCGCCGCGGGGCCAAGCCGCCCAACGTGGAGGAGCCGCTCTGCGAGGGCAGCCTGCTGGGCTCCGGCAAGACGCTGAAGGATCTCATCTCCGACATGACGACCTCCGGCTCCGGCTCCGGTGGGTGCGCTGCGCTGCGCTGCGCTGCCCTGCCCTGCCCAGCCCAGCCCAGCCCAGCTCAGCCCAGCCCAGCCCAGCCCAGCCCTGCCCAGCCCAACCCTGCCCTGCCCTGCCCTGCCCTGCCCTGCCCTGCCCTGCCCTGCCCTGCCCTGCCCAGCCCTGCCCTGCCCTGCCCTGCCCTGCCCTGCCCTGCCCTGCCCAGCCCTGCCCTGCCCTGCCCAGCCCTGCCCAGCCCCATCCCTGCCCTGCCCTGCCCTGCCCCATCCCTGCCCTGCCCTGCCCTGCCCTGCCCTGCCCAGCCCCATCCCTGCCCAGCCCTGCCCTGCCCTGCCCAGCCCTGCCCATCCCAGCCTAGCCCTGTGCTACCCAGCCCTGCCCATCCCCGCCTATCCCTGCCCATCCCTGCCCAACCCTGTCCAACTCTGCCCATCCCTGCCCTGCCTATCCCAGCCCTGCCTATCCCTGCCCAGCCCTGCCCTGCCCGCCACCGGTTCGTGCTGCTGCACCGGGGCACTCGCCCCGCGGGGCTTTGGGCGCTCCTGCTCTGCCAAACCGCAAGTTTATTATTAATAAGTAATAATTTTTTTTTATTTTCAAAAATTTCAGCTGGAGTAGAGCAACTAATTGCCTGCAGGACAGCTGCAGTCTGTATCAAACCAAATAGAGTAGTTTGGGACGAATTTTAAGATTTTTACTGGAGTTTTAAAAAATTTTTTCTATGTACAGACACTGGGAAGTAATATCAACAATTCTGATTTGAGGAGATATTGGTTGGGAGTGGATTTTCCCTTGGCAGTCTCAGAAAGCAAAGCCATGAGCGCAGCTCTCTGGGAAAGGCCGGCACTGAGGTTTGCAGGTCCCAGCTGAGCCATTTCTCAGGTGCCTGTCTCTCCTTTTCACCAGGGCTGCCTCTGCTGGTCCAGAGAACCATCGCCAGGACCATCGTGCTGCAGGAAATCGTGGGAAAAGGACGGTTTGGCGAAGTCTGGCATGGGAAGTGGTGCGGGGAGGATGTGGCTGTGAAAATCTTCTCCTCCAGAGACGAGCGGTCCTGGTTCCGGGAGGCAGAGATTTACCAGACGGTCATGCTGAGGCACGAGAACATCCTGGGCTTCATCGCTGCCGACAACAAGGGTGAGAGCGCGGCTGCGCAGCCTCCAGCCTCCTGGAGAGCTTTTCCAGCCCGCACAGCTCTCTGCCGCTCTGTGGTGGCCTTGGCAGGGCTGGCAGTGGTTCGACTCCGTGGTCTTGGAGTGCTTCCCAGCCCCAGTGATGGCACTCGCTGAGCCCTGAGGTCTGTCCCAGCTCCGCTTCCACTGTCCCCGCTCCATCGGGAACACGGCCCTGAGCTGCCCCGAGCTCCTTCCCGGGCCACAGCTGCCACACTTCCCTGCTCGCGTTCCCCACCGAGGGACAGACTTTCCCCAGCTCGCATTTTTAATATCCCGCTTCCTCTGGCCAGATAATGGGACGTGGACTCAGCTCTGGCTGGTCTCCGAGTACCACGAGCAGGGCTCGCTGTTCGACTACCTGAACAGGGGCACGGTGACGGTGCAGGGCATGGTCAGGCTGGCGCTGTCGGTGGCCAGCGGCCTGGCCCACCTCCACATGGAGATCGTTGGCACGCAAGGCAAGTGCTTCCCTCACATTTTTCCTTAAGTATTTAAGGAGCTTCAGTGCTCCCAAGTGCGTTTGTGGGTGATGTGGTACCGTGAAGTGTTTTCCAAACTGCTGGCACCAGGGGACTGTGAGTGAGAGTGGTGCAGGCAGACAGGGAAGAGCGACCTTCCCTTCCCGCTCCCATTGTCTGCACTTTAACCTCTAAAGAGATGCCTATAGAAGCAGCTCTGCTGAAGGGGAGTGAGCGCTAATGACAGAAAAATTAGGAAAAAATTCTATATTTGTCCAGCCCTGGCACAGGTTGCCCCGGACAGTGGTGGGGTCACCATCCCTTAAAAAGTTGTGTGGATGTGGCACTTGGGGAAATGGGTTAGTGGTGGCCTTGTCAGTGCTGGGGAATGGTGGGACTCAGTGGCCTTAGAGGGTTTTTCCAACTCAATCCATCCAGTGAGTCTGTAATTTTCTAAACTAATTTGGACAGTGAGCGTCCAGTTTCTTTCTTTGTGTTTTATTCCTGAAATATAGATATTGAAAAAAATGCCCTTAAAATTTTCTTTTGAAGTTGAGAACATTTAGCAGAGCTTTGCTTGGCTCGAAATAGGCCTCAGTACTTCAATAGGGTACAGTAACAAAAGTGAATAAAACTGTTTTTACATCCTTGCTCCTTACAATGAAATCCACTGGTTGTTATCAAACTTGGAGGCGGTTTCTCTTGCTGTGAACAGGGAAGCCAGCGATCGCACACCGGGATCTGAAATCCAAGAACATCCTGGTGAAGAGGAACGAGACCTGCGCCATCGCCGACCTGGGGCTGGCGGTGAAGCACGACTCCGTGCTGAACACCATCGACATCCCCCAGAACCCCCGCGTGGGCACCAGGAGGTGGGACGGGCGGGCAGCCCGGCTCCGTGGGACGGCCTCTCCGGCCCTGCCCTCCACCCATGTCCCGTCCCCACTGCCCTGGCACGGGGCAGGGGCGGCCGCAGCCCCGCGGGGAGGGTGGCTGGGTGGGTGGGCGAGGGAGGAGCTGCCGACCCCGCTGTGGAATGGAGCTCTGCCCCACACGGGGCACGGTGAACCGGGCAGCCCCGGTGCTCCGGGCTGGGCAGGGCACAGCTGCCAGCGCCACCAGGGGTCACAGGGCCCTGGCACGTGGCAGCACTGCTGTGGCCTTTGTAGGGCCTGCCCAGCAAAGTGCCCCTGTGTGCCCCAAAGGTACATGGCCCCCGAGATCCTGGAGGATGCGATGAACACCAGCATCTTCGAGTCCTTCAAGCGTGCAGACATCTACTCCCTGGGGCTGGTGTACTGGGAGATAGCCCGAAGGTGCTCTGTTGGAGGTGAGGCTTTGGCCTTCTCATCCAGTCCCAGACAGCTTTGGGTTGGAAGGGACAGCAAAGCTCTTCTCGTTCCACCCCTGCCATGGGCACCTACACCACAAATCTTCCCCAGGAATCACTGAGGAATACCAGTTGCCTTACTATGACCTTGTGCCTTCTGATCCTTCCATAGAAGATATGAGAAGGGTTGTCTGTGAACAGAAGCTCAGACCAAGTATTCCAAACCAGTGGCAAAGCTGTGAGGTAAAAGCAATTTCCTAGATTGTTCCAGGTTTATTTTGTAGGGTTTTTTTCTAGTTTTATTTTGTTGTTTATATTTTCAAGTTTAATTTTAGACAGAACTTTTCAGTGAGAAATAGGGCACTCAATGCCCAGCTTCTCCTGAATTTAGAAGCTTCAGATGTTTAGCTCTCCTTCAGATCAATACAGAGAAAACTCTTTGCACCAAGTGCTCAATGCTGTCCAAGGCAGGTCTTAATTGCTGCTGCTGCTGTTGCGTCACCGTTTCAGAGTGCTGCACTTTATCTCCCTGTACTAAATCTTGAAAGCAGGGGGTGTTGGTTGTATCTCTGGCTGTTGTCTGTCCCCCTGCAGACCTGTTTGTACCCCAGGTGCTGTTTCTGTCCCCAGCACCTGTCTGTACCCACTCCTGTTTCTGTCCCCACACCCTGTCTGTACCCGGTGCTGTTTCTATCCCCCAGCCCCCATCTGTACCCTGTCCTCTCTCTGTCCCAACATCCTGTGTGTACCTGGTCCTCTCTTTGTCCCCAACCCCTGCCAGTGCCCTGTGCCCTCTCTGTCCCACCCCTGGCAGTGCCCTGTCCCCTCTCTGTCCCACGCCTGGCAGTGCCCTGTGCCCTCTCTGTCCCACCCTGGGCTGTGCCCTGTCCCACCACCGGCAGTGCCCTGTTCCACCCCGGGCAGTGCCCTGTGCCCTCTCTGTCCCACGCCTGGCAGTGCCCTGTCCCGCCCAGGCAGTGCACTGTTCCACCCCTGGCAGTGCCCTGTCCCACCCCGGGCAGTGCCCTGTCCCCTCTCTGTCCCCAGCCCTGTCTGTCCCTGTCCCCTGTCCCTGTCCCCTCTTTGCCCCAGCCGCGTCTGTCCGTGTCCGCAGGCGCTGCGGGTGCTGGCCCGGCTGATGCGGGAGTGCTGGCGCTCCAGCGCTCCCGCCCCTGCCCCGTCTGTCCCTGTCCCCTGTCCCCTGTCTGTCCCTGTCCCTGTCTGTCCGTGTCCCAGCCCTGTCTATCCCTGTCCGCAGGCGCTGCGGGTGCTGGCCCGGCTGATGCGGGAGTGTTGGCGCTCCAGCGCTCCCGCCCCAGCCCCTGTCTGTCCCCTGTCTGTCCCCTGTCCCTGTCCCCTGTCCCCTGTCTGTCCCTGTCCCCGCTCTGTCCCAGCCTGTCTGTCCGTGTCCGCAGGCGCTGAGGGTGCTGGCCCGGCTGATGCGGGAGTGCTGGCGCTCCAGCGCTCCCGCCCCAGCCCCTGTCTGTCCCTGTCCCCTGTCTGTCCCCTGTCTGTCCCTGTCCCAGCCTGTCTGTCCGTGTCCGCAGGCGCTGCGGGTGCTGGCCCGGCTGATGCGGGAGTGTTGGCGCTCCAGCGGCGCCGCGCGGCTCACGGCGCTGCGGGTCAAGAAGACGATCTCGCAGCTCTGCGTGCCCGAGGGCCCCAAGGCCTGAGAGCTCGGCAGGCCGGCGGGGGAAGGCGTTCCGCCGGCCTCTCTCCGCCCGCGGGGCTGGTTTGTCCCCGCTCTACCTCAGCTGATGCGCTCCGGGCCCGGCACAGCCCCGGGCAGAGCCCCGGGCGGCCGCGGGACCGGGACCGGACCGGGACCGGGCAGCTCGGCACCCGCAGCTCTGGTTTGAGACAGCAAGTCCGTGACTTGCTTCGGCTTTTTCTGTAAATCAGACACCAGTGAGCCGCGGGAAGGAGCTTAAAGCATCATGACAGTGTAAAAATGCCTTCTGCTGTTGTGCTTTTCATCCTTGTCAGACCCCAAGCGTCCTGGAAGTGTCTGGTGTTGGTTAAAGCCTGTTTGTGAGAGAAACCTCGTGTTCTGTCCTCCAACCAAGTAAAAGACCAAATTAACCCAGCTTTTTACCTTTTTTTTTTTTTTTTAATTTTTTTTCAGGAATCTGAAAAGTGGTTGTCAGTAAATGCATTTTGAATTCCTATATTTATAATTAACCAAGCAATTAGAAAAGATGGAAATTCCAATAAGTGTGTACACTGTGAGCAAAACCATTCAGTCAGTTCCCTATTAACATTTATTTTTATTGTCTCAATTTCACATACAATATAATGGTTAAAATTTGAGTTGTTTTACTCTGTCTTTTGCTCATTGAACAGATGAATCAAGGGACAACTTTTCCTTTTAACAGTAGGGAGAATAATAGAGGCAGCACTTTTCTGTTAGCTGTGAAGGGATGGAACAGGAGAAATTCTACCTAAACTGAGAAAATATTTCTTTTTAGCAATGTTTTTCCAACCACTGGCAGCAATTTTTAGTGCCTTTTGATGTATTAGGGAGAAGCTTTAACAAAAACCAACGCCACCTATTCAGAGGTTTCTTACAGAATTCTACAACAGCACCAGGCTGGTGATGAATATTAACATTTCTCACCAGGTTTCCATAATATCACAGCAAGCAATATGAGTTGTGTTGAAATTCAACAAAGTCCTGGCGTTTTTAACTTATCTTTAAAAGATCCTTATCTTAAAAAGGAAGAATCAAAATTTATTTTTTAAGTGGGGAAAGAGTTTCAGGTTTCATTTTCCCCCTGGAGTCTCTGAAAATTGTTGACCAGCCTGGTAATTTGAAGAAGACCCTTTTGGTGCCTGCCGGGAAGTGTGGGTGAGGATGCTGAGACTCAGCTACTCCTCACACGGGTCACAGCTCCAGCCCCAGAAGTGCTTTAACCTTTTCCCTGGACATTTCTCTTGGCATCAGACATGATGGGCTGTTTGCCCTGGCTTTTCACCCAGCTCAGTATTTCTGCTCTGCTTTTCTTTTCTCTTTTGTTGTTGAGAAGTGAATGTACATTTTGATGGATTAGAGCTGAGCACAACAGAGCCAAGGGGCTGATGTTGTTGTATTGAGTTCTGAAATGTTTGTAAACTCTACACTCCTTTAGAAAAACCCCAAAGAACCCTTGTTTTAATGGCCTTTCCCCTCCGTGTGGGTTTGTGCTGTTCTAATTTAAGCACAGAGGTTATGCCAAGACACTTCTGTGCAGTTTAGGTTTCCTCAGAGGTCACAATGTTCCTAATAATCTTCACTTAAAGCAAAAGTTCTTAAGCTCATGAAAATTTTCAAGGTCAAGGGTGCTCAAAACCTGTCACCACATTCAGCTTCTCCTAATTGATGCTTCTAACTGGGGGGAGTTACCAATATTTTATAATTTGCTTCTAATAACAATCTAAAGTTTAATGTAGGGATTACGCACTGAAAGGGAAAGTCAATTAATGTTTCCTGATACCTAATTTTCTTTTGTGTTACTTGAACTGCTGCCCCCAGACACTCCTTTAGAAATTCAGGCTGTAATCTCCTCTGCACTTCCCTACTTTTATAATTTGCACTTAATCAGGCTCACTCCCTCATATGACACTACAAATAATCCTATTATTTAAATTCTATTTAATTTTAATTTTTATTTGTATTTTCTTTTTAAAAATTATTTTAAATTTTAATCCTATTATTTTATCCTAAATTTTAGTCAATGCTGTGTCACTTCGTTGCTCGGTACGAGATTCAGGAATTATAAATAAATGAATTTAGAAGTATGCCCAGTCCCTGGAACGGGTCTGGACTTTGAGCAGGGAAAGTTATTCTCAGTCACCCGGAGCTCCTGTGCCAGGGGTGGGCTCGAGGCTGCCCCGGCTCTTGGCAAGGAGGAGTTTGGGTTTTGCTGGGGCAGTGTCACAGCACAGGGACAGGGCGGCACTGGGGGGCTGCTGGGGGCGAGGGGGGCACTGGGGGCTCTGGCCACGGCGCTGGGCACTGCCTTGGGTGCACGGGGCCAGGCACAAGGCTTTGTGTGCTGGTGAAGGGTACGGCTCAAACCCCCCTACGGGTCCTTGGGTCTGTGAGGATGTCCTGGGGGTGTCCTGGGGTGTCCTGGGGTGTCCTGGGGGTGTCCTGGGGGTGTCCTGGGGTGTCCTGGGGGTGTCCTGGGGTGTCCTTGGGTCTGTGAGGATGTCCTGGGGGTGTCCTTGGGGTGTCCTGGGGTGTCCTGGGGTGTCCTGGGGTGTCCTGGGGGTGTTCTGGGTGTGTCCTGGGGGAGCCCTGGGCCAGCACCTGGGTGCCCCAGCAGCACTGCTGTCCCCTCCTCTGCCCTTGTGCTCTGATTCCAGGGATCATCCCCGCAGGCTGTGGGACCCCAACTCCCCAAAGCTTTTAGGGAAAGGGTCCATGTTCTGCTCCAACGGGCAGAGCAATATTTATGAATGTACAGGGAATAAGCATTGAGGTACAATATATTTCTACAGAATATAAGAAATGTGCAATAAATTGTAACTTACACTGAATGTATTTTTGGCGTAAATGGACCAGATGTATTTTGAATGCAGCTATGACATGGTGTCTAAGCCTGCTGTGATTCTCAGTCCCTAAAAAAACATGTCATGTTTTGTCGACCTACAAACCACTTCCTGAGTTGACTGTTTTTAAAAGAAGTGTGAGTATTTTATCTGGAACACTGTAATATTGCTGAACTAAGTATAGCTGCGCAGTGGTAACTTCGACCCTTGTGTTGTGAAATATCTGATCTGTGCACACTGCAGAGTTATTTTAAAAACTATTGCTAAAGTGATTGTTTGATATTGCAGCTGCCTGGATGTAAATATTAGTTTAGCTGTTGTATTTTGTATGCAAATTTGGGGAAGACATGGCAATTTTAATAAATTCAGCGTGCTCTGCCCTTGTGTTCCTGTGGCCTGAAACTGTTCTTATGTTCATCGTGTGAGGGGAGAAGGGTGGAGCGTGTGTGCCTGCTGGGTGTGCGGGGTGCCCGTTGGGTGTGAGGGGTGCCTGCTGGGGCTGAGGGGTGCCTGCCAGGCTGAGGGGTGCCTGCTGGGTGTGCGGGGTTCCTGTTCGGTGTGCGGGGTGCCTGCTGGGGCTGAGGGGTGCCTGCTGGATGTACGGGCGCAGGGCAGCGCAGGGTAAGGGGCTGCTGGGGCAGCTCGCACCGAGGTCCTGCTCTGTGCTCTGAGGAGAGGTGTCGTTCATTTCTGCCCTCAGCTCGCTTGCGGGTGAGCCGCTGGGTTTCAGGAACGTCAGAAGGGGCCGCCGGAGGAAGCGAAAGGCGCTTTGTTTCCAAGCGCTCAGCGCGGTGACCGTGAGCAGGAAAAGGGGGAGCGGCTTTTTGAGTCACCCGCTCCTGGTCCCTGCCTCGGCAAGCGAGCAGATGACACACGGGGGCGCAGAGAGTTTTTTCAGGAAAAGGGAGAGAACTTTCCCCCTTGCCTTCTGGGCTTTCTGGACGTCTGTTTTCTTCCCCGTAACGCGGAGGGGTTCTCCCAAGGGGCTCGGAGGTGAAGGACAGACATCCCTGTCGCTGACCGTCCGTCAGGAGCGGCACAGGGACCGCAGGCACTGCCACAGACCAGCCACCAGCCCTCCTCCAGCTGGGAGCACCAGACATTCCTGACAGGCTGTTCTCTGCCTCAGATGCCGGGTTTTTGAGGGATGAACTTTAGCATGGGTTTGTGATGACTCTTCAGCTATCCAGGGCAATGAGGGGATCCCCTGGAGTGGGGGAAGTTCCACGCCAACGCTTGGCACTAAGAGCTCACCTGCACTAGCAAACATCAGGCACCTGCATGGACACCCATCCCTGTCCCTCCTCCATGGACACCCATCCCTGCAGCTCCTCCATGGACATCCATCCCTGTGCCTGCTCCATGGACACCCATCCCTGTGCTGCTCCATGGACATCCATCCCTGTGCCTGCTCCATGGACACCCATCCCTGTCCCTCCTCCATGGACACCCATCCCTGTGCCTGCTCCATGGACACCCATCCCTGTGCCTGCTCCATGGACACCATCCCTGTCCCTCCTCCATGTACACCATCCCTGTGCCTGCTCCATGGACACCCATCCCTGTGCCTGCTCCATGTACACCCATCCCTGTCCCTCCTCCTTGGACACCCATCCCTGCAGCTCCTCCATGGACAGAAGTTCTCAGAGTCACAAATCTTCCCTGAGCTCTGGCCATCCAGGAAAGGTGCAGGGATGACCTCTGGCCAGGTCTCTCCCTGGCACCGTGCCCGTCCCAGCCCTGCCACAGCAGTGCCCTGTCCTGGAGACTCTGCATGGGCCTTGCTGTGTGCCCAGAGCTGCTGTGCCAGGAAGTCCTGGGTCCCCACCGAGACCCGAGTGCTGGCTGAGGGCACTGTCCTGCCCTGCTCTGCCAGGCTTCAGCCTCTGCTCTGGGCCCTCCCTCCCTGCAGCCGGCGGTCCTGCACAGGCACCATTAGCCGAGGGCGGTGTTATTTTCCCGTCTTTGCCCAAGGGTGAGTTCAGGGATGCCAGGGATGCCGAGCGAGTCCGAGTACGAACAGGCTGAGGTCAGGTGGGTGCCCGAGGCAGGCAGGGCTGCGAGGACAAATCCCGGCAGAGCAGCAGCAGCTGGTGAGAACTGTGTGCAGGAATGGAAAAATTAAGCAGATTTCTGTAACTGCCAAGCCTGATTCTTAGCCGCCGTGTGAGCACAAGGCGCAGCGAGAGCCCGGGGCTGTGCTAGGAGGGATTTGTGCAGCTCGCACCCAAACCGCAATGACGTGGGGCCCTTCCTCCCTCGCCCTCCCGGCAGCGTGTCCCGCTCGGGGCTGGCAGCCGGGCCATGGCCCTGCGCTCTCCCTGAGCCCCATGGCCCTGCGGCGGCTCCTGCAGCCCGGCCCCGGCCCCGGCCCCGGCCCCGGCCCCGGCCCCGGCCCCGCGGGCGGGGAGCCGGCGCTGCCCGCGGACGGCAGGAGGATTCAGCGCCTGGCCAGCACGGTGGGCACGCTGCCCCGCGGGCGCAGGCAGGTACGGGCCGGGCAGGGACAGCCACTGCCGGCTGCTCCCCAGCCCAGGACGGACCTCGGGCTCCCCTCGGGCTCCCCTGGGCTCCCCGGGGCTCCCTCGGCTCCCTCGGGGCCCGGCTGGGTGCTGGGGGGGTGAGTGCCGGCTGGTGTCGGGGTGGGAAGCGCTGCCAGGAGCGAGGGATGCTCGGGCTGGAAGGGCGGCGGCAGCTGAGATCGGCCCCGGCTGAACTCTGCACTTCCAGCCGCGCTGGGAGCCGGGGAGGGTTTGTGCTGTCTGGGTGCTGCTTCAGAAATGTGCATTTACCTCGGGCAGGTGGCCTGGCTGCCCTCTGCCTGCAAGGCTGGCAGCAGGGACCCCAGGCGCCGTTTCCGTGTGGCTTTGGGAGCGTTTCTGGTGTCTGCACTGCTGGGGCTGTCTCTGCCGCTGGGCTTTTCCCCCGAGCAGCGCAGGGCAGCGCAGCTCCCCGGCTTCCCCCAGTCCTGCTGCAGCCCTGAACCATGGGCTGAGCAGCTCAGCTCTGGGCTCCTGGTCTGACACGAAGAACCTGGGCAGAAAGTGTCTGCGAGGCGCGCTGATCTGACAGAACAACCAGAAAATCCTCTGCACAGAATATCTGCGCGCTCCGGGCTTTGCTCTGTTGGGCCGCAGAAGGGCACTGACCTTTCCCTGGTGCTGTGACAGGGGACAGGGAAGCAGGGCCGGCGGTGGGAGTGGGGCTGCCGGGTGGCACCAGCTCCTGGGAGCCCTCGGTGCCGGAGCTGCCCCCGGGTGACGCTGCGCTGGGGCTGTGACTGGCAAAGCTGAGCTACATCAGGGCCAGGGTGGCACTGCGGGCTCCCTCCCCAGAGCAGGGGTCCCTCGCCCAGCTGTGGCCCTGCTAGCAGGCCTCTCATCTCCTCCCAAAGGGTTAAACACGGCCTCTCTCTCCTCCCCTTGTCCCTCGGAAGGAAAGGCACCCCCATGAAGGGGCTCTTTCTGTAGGAGGTCACACCACGGCACCATTTTATCCTGCTGAAGAGACATCAGCTCTACTGACTCTAAACTCACTGATCTATTATCTTGCCTATTATCTCTCTGATAATGGAACTCCTTATTCGTGGCTCACTTTTATAACCCATGTTTAGTGCTGACCTGGCTCTTCCCAGGGCCAAGGGTCCCTGGCCTGAAGCAGGGCCTGGCTGGGAGGTGCTGTGCGGACACCGCAGGGCTCAGGGTCTGCACTGCCCTGCCTTGGGGTGCTGTGTGCCTCTCCTGGCAGCTGTTCCCCTTATAAACACCCACAGAGTTTTAGAGGAAAGGGACAAAAGTGAGATGAGCTCTTGGCACAACAGAGATGTCATTTGTTTGCCACCAGCATCTGACAGGAGGATTTGACCTCCAGATACTTTTCCTTCTGGTCAGAAAATTCAAGCTCTCTTTTGTCCAAGGCAGAGGTATTGGTGGGATGCCAGCAGCTGATTTTAGTTCTCTAAACTGCTGGTTTTATCTGTGTGCCTCAAAGAACCACAGACCTACTGATGCCTTTCCTCTCCTGTCCCTGCTCACAGCTTGCCTTGGCCAGATCCAGCTCCTTGGAGGACTCCTCCAAGCCACAGAGGTAGGATTGTGTTATTCTGTGATTCTGGAGTCACTGTTCCTGGCATGATGGGTGTGTCCCGGGGATTGTGGCAGCCCAGGTGTGATCGGGGCACGAGGCAGCAGTGGTACTCAGCACCTGGGACATGCAGGGGCAGGTGTGACCTTTGACTTGAGCAAGGGAACAGGCAGTACCGCCACGGGAGGGACGGCGTGGTGGCATCTCATGGCATGGTGACACCCTGCAGGCACGGGAGGGACAGCGTGGTGACACCCCACAGTGTGGTGACACCCTGCAGGCACGGGAGGGACAGCGTGGTGACACCCCACAGCGTGGTGACACCCCATGGCACAGGGAGGGACAGTGTGGTGACACCTCACAGCGTGGTGACACCCTGCAGGCACAGGAGGGACATTTTTGTGACACCCCATGGCACAGGGAGGGACAGCGTGGTGACACCCCATGGCACAGGGAGGGGCGGTGGGGGCACACCACCATTTTGGGTGGCAATGCAGGCCCACAAGGAGCAGCATCCCACATTCACATGGAATTCTGTGTGCTCCTCCTGCAGGCACCTCGTTGCTATACTGAAAGAAGATAAAGAGACGTTTGGGTTTGAAATCCAGGTAAGACCTAAACGACAAGTTGATTCATTAACAACAAAATGTGGTGCAGAGTCTGAAGTGTCATACCCTCAAAAGCAGCTGGGGCAGGCCAGAGCAGAGGAAGGTGCCTGTCAGAGCCTGTGGAATCTGAAGAGCTTACAGCACTCATGCAAGACAGGGATGTTTCTCCGAGGATTTTTTTGTAGTGAAAGTCACAGATGAGAATTTCTGGCTTCTCACAAGTCAGAGTGTTGAATGTAGGAGAAACCCCATCCAAATCCAAATAAGAGGCAATGATAGTACCTTCTTACCTCCGTAAGTGAATATTTTTTTGAGAATTTTATATGAGAATATTTTAAAATGAGAGATATCAAAAAACTCTCTTAAAAATTACCTTATACTGGCTTTTTGCTACCTCCTTTAATATGCACAGAGAGATGTGTACTTTTGAAGAAGGTAAATACAATATTTTTCCATAAATACCTGCTAAGCATGACTTTTGGGGCAGGAGCTAAATCATACAGGAAGAGATTCTGTTTGGTGTAGAAGTCAGTAAGTCATCAAGTAGGAGAACCAGAATGATACCAGGAGTACTGCCAGTGGGAGATTCTGTTTGTGGGTTTTTGTGAGAAAGGTAACTCCTAATCAGGTCTGCTAAAATCCTGGCTGCAGTTAAAAATGATCCCAGGAATAAGGGGATGTAGTCTGGGAGCAGAAGAATCTGCCTGCCAGCAGCAGGGCACTTTCAAAGTGCTTTCCTCTGTCTGCACACAGAGGGAAAAAGTGTTTTCTGTGAAATTAGTGTATTAGGAAAAGCTTAACTTTGCCCAATTTGGGTCTGTGACTAATGAGGGGGTCAGCACTCAGCTTGTGAACAGAGGAGAGCTTTCAGAAGGGAGGATAATTGAGTCAATTATGGGGCTTTTGTGTAAATTGTCAGGGCAGATTTTCATGAAATGTGGCGTTCTGATTAAAAATAATTGTTCTTGGCACGTTTTCTTCCTGAACATATATTCAGCGTGAGCACTTCATAGAAAGTCGGGGCTGCAGAAAGGCAGCATCTGTCAGCTACTGAGGATGTTTAGAAGCTGTAGTTCCCTCACTGTGAGAGAAATTCAGGCAAAGCACAATAAGATGATGTGAAACTTGAGGTCTTGTGTTGCTATCGCGCTGCTGTGGTAGTGTGGAGGAAGGGATTTAGAAAGGCCTTGGGAACTGGAAACTGAGGAAAAGATACATTTAGGTATGAGGAAAAGATACACTTATGTATGCCCCATTGTTTTGGGAAAGTTTCGCTTCAGAACTTTTCTGTAAACCCCCTTCTCCTCACCCCTGAGCAGTTCCCATTGGACCTGACCCATGGGGAGGTTCTGATGAGCCCATGCTGGACACTGTCTCTATTGTTTAGACCTTATCTCTTAATGTTGCTGTATAAAACCTGCAGGGAGCTCGTGCTTCACTCCACTCTCAGCTTAGGCACAGATTTTAGTGCTAGTCCAAAAGCTGGAATCAACAGGGGGAATTTGGCCAGATGAGCTCTGAACTTCCCGGCCTCCATCCCTTTGTCCACACTGGCTGGGAAATCCGGGACTCCAGCGTGAGCTCTCTCTGGGTTGCAAGCAGCAGTTGCAGGTTTCCAGGAAACAGATGTGGTATTTGCATGTCACCAGAAAAGGTTTCCTGCTGCCGCGGGGTCCGGGCAGCCCGTGGCACCGGATTTTGCATTTTTCTAAATTCACGTCAGCACCCGTAACCACATGAGGGATTTAGAGTAATTAGAGTTACTAAATGTTTGGTTAAATGTCTAAGTCAAGAATAAAAAGCACTTCGAGGAGTGTGGAGATGTGTCTGGATGACAAATTCCAGAGGCCAGAGGAGCAAAAATAAGTTTAAATCTTCTGCCTTTTCAGTTCCCATGCAAACTGAGCTGTGTGGTAGCAGCAGCTGACCCCACAGAGCATTCCCAATGAATAGGAGTCAATCCCTTGAAGAGCCCCAGTGCCATCCTCTTACCCCCGGGAGCATGAGACATCTTTCCAGAAAGCCATTCCCACCCATGCTGACATACTCTTGGTTGGAGTTGCAGAGTTTTTAATGCTGAATAACCAGCTTGCTTTAAAACTAAGTTGTTTTTTTTCCCTCAAACCCAGTGTAGAGGCACCTGTAAGGTGTCTTCTGTTTTCTGCTGTGCAAATGCATTTTTAATTGTTGGGGTATAGCATTTTGATCTCACTCACATACAATGTACTCTGCTTGTCACAGCCTTCTCATTGAAAAAATACTGAATTTTAAAAGGCTTTCATGGCTCCAGGGTTGGTAACTGTCCCTTTGGCATTAACAGACTATTAGGTTTCCACACCACGATGATTTCTCCCTGGAGGTGTGCACTTGTGTCTGCAGGATCCAAGAGGAAAGCCCTGCCCACCTCTCCGGCCTTCAGACTGGTAACTGTCCGTGGGTTTTCCTGGCGTGGGAGGCCCGATGCTCCCCTGTGCCTGCTGCTGCTCCCGTGGGGCAGGCGAGGGCCTGCACAGGTGCCCACCGTGGCCTCTGTGTGTCTCCTCAGGTGACATCCTCAGCAGCATCAACGGCGTGAGCATCGAGGGCTTCGGTCACAAGCAGATAGTGGACTTGATAAAGTCTTCAGGGAACTATTTGAGGTGGGTGTCCCTCCTTTGGGTGGGGTTTGGTCTAATTTCCTCTCCCACTGCAGGCAGGACCATGCTGCCCCGAGGGGCAGACACCCCGAGGGCTGGGCTGGGCAGAGCCTCTGCTCCAGGGCCAGCATCACCCCTTCCCACAGGTTAGAGACCGTCAACGGGGCCTTGCTCCTGAGGAAGATGCAGCTGGAGACCAAACTGCAGGCTCTCGAGGTACCGTGGTTAATTCCACTGTCAAGTGGAGATGGCTGCTGCGGGTTCACTGCTGATGGGGCAGCAGGGTTTCCATGGGACACAGCACCCTGGCAAGGGCTGACACCCGTGGGCTCCCTGCTGCCAGCACCCCCAGCCCTGGTGCCCCTGGCATTAGTTTTTGTAAACCAGGAGTAGAGAAGAAATGTGGTCACAATCCCCGGACTGCCCAGGTGAGCTCAGGCTGGTCAGTTTGGGTTTAGGAATGTCCATCTGCACAGAGGGCACTGGACTGGTGCCTCTGGCTCCTTCTGTGGCTGTCCCCAGGCACAGGCTCGCCTGTTTGGCATTTTTAATCAGCTCTGCAGTGGTTGATTTCACCCCCAGAGCTGACCTGCAGCAGAGGGAAAGCAAGGAGGCCGGGTGTTGGATGGCTGGTGGCACTGGGGGGCTGTCAGGATCCCCAGGTGTGCTCCCAGCAGGCAGGGGTGGCTGGCTGTGCCATTCCCATGCTGGGAGGCCCGGCGAGGAGGAGTGGGGTGCCTGGTCCTGCTGGGTGCTCCAGAGCTGGGCAGGGCTGCAGGAGAGTGCTGGCACTGCCCCAGCCGGGTGAAGGTGGGCTCCACGCTCTGCAGCTTCCAGGCTGCTCCTTTCCCAAATGGGATGTGGCCGGTGCCTTGGGCAGAGCCCCTCGGACATGAGCCCACTCGTGTTTTCTGGAAGAAATTTGCTAAACTCTGGGTAAAACAGTGGGACACCCGAGTGTTCCTGCGGGTGAGCCGCACTTGTGCGGACTGTTTTCCCTCCCTGGAGTGACAGAGCTGTTCCTTGTCCCCACAGCAGGCGCTGCACCAGCGGTGGGGAGAGCTGCGGGCGCTGCTGGCCCGGGAGCGGCTCCTGCTGCACCATGCGGGTGGTAACGTTTCCTCCGTTCTTACTTTGGTTTTCCGGGGGAAGGCGCTGGGCTGGGTTTGCTCTGGGCTGGCCGGGGGGCAGGGAGCTCCTCAGGGGCAGGAGCAGCCGCCCGCCCGGGCCGGGGCCGAGGGGCCGCGGGGCCGGGGGGCCGAGGGGCCGAGGGGCCGAGGGACCGAGGGGCGGAGGGGCCGAGGGGCCGAGGGGCCGAGGGGCGGAGGGGCCGAGGGGCCGAGGGGCCGAGGGGCCGAGGGGCCGCGGGGCCGAGGGGCCGAGGGGCCGGGGGGCCGAGGGGCCGAGGGGCCGAGGGGCCGAGGGGCCGAGGGGCCGCGGGGCCGAGGGGCCGGGGCCGAGGGGCCGAGGGGCCGAGGGGCCGAGGGGCCGGGGGGCCGAGGGATCGAGGGGCGGAGGGGCAACGGGGCCGAGGGGCCGGGGGGCCGAGGGGCCGAGGGGCCGAGGGGCCGAGGGGCAGGGGCCGGGGGGCCGAGAGGCCGAGGGGCCGAGGGGCCGGGGCCGGGGGGCCAAGGGGCCGGGGCCGAGGGGCCGAGGGGCCGAGGGGCGCTGTGGGCACAGCCGCGATGCTCCGGCCGAGCGGGGCTGCCTGACGCCGCTCTCTGCTCCTGCCTCAGGGGAGGCGAACGACAGCGCTCTGCTGGGCCTGGAGCCCGGAGAGCCCAGCCCGGGGGGGGGCTGCAGCTCCCCGGGACCCTTCTTCCCGGGCAAGCCGCGCTTCTCCAGCGAGAGCAGCTCCCGCAGCCGCCTGAGCTCCATGACGGTGGGCAGCGAGGACAGCTTCTGCCAGGGCAGCGCCTTCGAGGACTGGGCGGCAGAGAGCCGGAGCCGGCAGCCCAGCCTGGACGAGGACTGCGTGTTCCCCGCGGCCCGGAGCTCGCTGCGCAGGAACCGCAGCATCAGCCTGGCCAGCAGCGGCTCCGCGTCCCCGCGGCAGCTCCGCGACAGCAGCAGCTGCTCCGGCAGCCTCGGCACCCTCCCGCGCAAGAGCCGCAGGGCCAGTGTGCGCAAGCACCTGCTGAAATTCATCCCGGGCTTTCACCGGCCGCTGGAAGAGGAGGAAAGCCGGGTCTGATGGCACACATGTCCCCCTCGCGTCTGGGCTGTGGCCTGAGGCGGTGGCACCGCGGGGCACTCCTCTGGACAACAGCTCTGATGAGAGTCACGCGGCTCTGGGCTTGTAATTATTTTCATTTTTAATCAGAGCACGCTGTGGACCTCTTCATTAACGTGAAAAATGAGCGACTCCAAAACGTGAAGAACCTTTGCAGAACTTCCTCAGCGAACGTCACTGTTAAAAACAGTTTTTAATTGAATGCGAAATTGATAGCTATTTATTTCCTGTTACCAGAGCCAGTGTCTTCCAAAGGTCTTTAATAAAACGAGTGCTTCTACTGAACCCAGTTGCAGAGTCCCACTGGGAAGAGGCTGGAGCCTGGAGCGTGTGGCAGGGAGAGCCCGGGCAGGGAGTTCTGAGTGCCAGGTTTGCACCGTGGCACCGCTGCACAAACCGTATGATTACCCCGTGCTGGTTTGACCTGGCCAGCTGCAGCCTCTGCCAGGCGCTGGCATCCCTTGTCTTGCCAAGTGCCCCCTTCCAGGGCAGGTGGAGTGGAAAGGGCCGTCCTGAGCGTGCACATGTGCCCTGGCTCCTCTGCAGGGCCGTGCTGTGCTGGGGAGGGCAGTGCTGCCCGTGGCACTGCCCCAGCAGCTCTGTGTGTCTGCCTGACCTGAGCTCTCTGAGGCCAGAGGGAGGGAAGGCGGAGGGTTGTCCTGCAGGGATGAGCAGGACTGCTCTGCACTGGCAGCTGGGTGACATGCAGGGACCGCCCTGGCGTGCCATGCTGGGGACCTGGCCCACCGGTGCCCACTGCTCTCAGCACTCCACAGCTGCTCACATCTATTTCTCCAGAAGCAGAGGCTTCAGGCAGTAAGGATCACACCAGAGCCTGTGTGAAGTGGGGTTTAATAACCATGGGCACAGATGTGAACAAAAAAAGAGTTTTTTCACTCCCTCTCAGTACACAGAAAAGGCTGTTTGTTCAGCCTGAGCAGCCTAATGATGTTTCTGAAATACAACTGGAAGCATTTTAAATACAATTCGAAGACCTTGTGTGACTCATTCTCCTGTTGCCCGGGCAGCCTGTGCTGTTGTACCCTCAGGTACCTCTGTGCCGGGGTTTTCTGGGCTTCTCAGAGACCGCAGGCTAAATCCAACAGCTTCCCTGCGAGATGAGCCAGTAGCACCCCCTGAAAGGAGAAAAAAAAAATAAAATCAGAGATCGGTTCTATTTGGCCAAAATGTTGAGTTAAAGGCAGATGTAGGGGTGTCCAAAAGCAACCAGGGGCAGGAGAACCAGAACGTCTGGTGAGAGTCATTGTAGAGCTCAAAGGGAATGGACAGCTCCAGCACTGAGAAAGGAACCCCAAAGTGCTGCAGCTTTACAGCCCAAAGGTGTGATGCCTTTGGGTATGAAAGGTTCATTTGCCACACTGGGATACAGGCACTTTCTCTGGGTGTGGGAAGGCTGAGGAGCCTGAGCACCCACAGTGGGACAGAGTGAAGAAGCGCTGCCCTCCCAGCAGGGTGAGAGCGTGCTGTGGGTGATGGCAGCGTGACAGCAGTGTGACACCCTCTCAGCCACGGCCACAAACAGGATGTGGGTGCCGAGCACCGAGCCCTGCTGTGCCCCAGCCTGCGGGGAGGAAGGAGCTCACAGGCCAGCCAAAGAGCTCAGAGGGAAAAGCAACTGCAACAGCTTTTCAAAAAGGCATTTCTCCTCGCAGAGAGCACTTTGGGTGGATCCTGCTCTGCCTCCCAGGAGCGGGGCAGGAGGAGGGTGGGTGTTCAGGCAGCATGGGACAGTGACACCAGGGGTTGGGGTTCAACTCTGCAGCAGAGTTCTCACTGATCACAGGGGTGTTGGAGAGTTCCCAGCAGCCAGTGGAACCTTTTCTCTGCTTATTCCCCAGGGGCTGAGCGGGTAACACAAGTTTACGGCAGAGCAGAGCGCATCTGGTCCTCGATGAATGAAACTGGATTTTAAACTGAACATTTCAATTAATTTGATGAATGCTACAGAGCCTGACCTTCTCAGGGGACTTAACTGCTCAGCTGAGTGTTGCCCACTGCCCAGACCCTCCCACCAGCTCCTGACTCCTGGGTGCCACCTTGGCCCGCAGTCAGGGATGGTGCTGCTCCTCTTGGGCTCCACAGGGACGGTGCTGCTGCCTCTTGGGCTCCACAGGGACGGTGCTGCTGCCTCTTGGGCTCCACAGGGACGGTGCTGCTGCCTCTTGGGCTCCACAAGGATGGTGCTGCTGCCTCTTGGGCTCCACAGGGACGGTGCTGCTTCCACAGGGATGGTGCTGCTCCTCTTGGGCTCCACAGGGACGGTGCTGCTGCCTCTTGGGCTCCACAGGGACGGTGCTGCTGCCTCTTGGGCTCCCTAGGAACGGTGCTGCTGCCTCCCTCCTGCTGCTCTGCCGGGCTGGTTCCTGCAGCCGCACCCAGCGCTTCCTTTCCCCCACGCTGCTGCGGGCTGTGTTCCCCTGCAGCAGCTGGTCACACCCAGGTCCCAGGGCTCAGGGCAGAAGATGGCACAGCTGCCATCGAGGGCAGCTGAGCCTGGCCTGCCAGCACCTCAAGGCAAAGGGACTCACACTTTATCCATAGACAGAGCCAGGAGTGAGTCCTGGTGCTCCTGGCATGGACCGGCTGCTGTTACTGGTGTCACATCCAGCTGTGGCTGTGCCACACCAGATCGGACAGAATAAAGCTTTTTCATTTTTAAAAGCTTGAAGAGGCAGAAATCCACCCCGTGGATTCCATGGAGGGAATATTTCCCTGCCCTTGAGAGGTGGTTTTGCCCAGCTGTTTACAAACAGCTGCCTGTGGTGGGAGGAATCCACTGCTGCCTTTTCCTTCTGCAATCCTGCAATTCCTTCTGTGATTCTGTGATAATTGGAAAGAACCTTCTCCTCTCCAGCCACCAGACCTTCCTGGGTACTCAGACTCTCCTGAGGGCACCAACCGCTGCTCATTGTCAGCTCACGTTCAAACTTTATTGTTCACTTTTCTTGTACAATGTTTGCTAGCAAGGGATGGATTTTATAAACCAATCACACCAAATTAATTTTAAAACAATAATGAAAACTTCCTGGTTTAAAGACACAAACTCAAGAGATGAATAGGAGCAGTGGAAAGTGTTTGGGTCCGTTTCTAATTGGGGGCTGAACTTGACAAGAGGATTTCCAAACCCTAAATCCCAAAGATACCAGAAATGCTGTATTGTACAAACACAGAATGTCATTCAGAGTAGGAGATTACACTGTTATGTAAACCTGGCTTTGGGCACCAGGGCTGGGACGAGTTCAGCTGTGGTCAGAAATGCACCATTGCTGCTCGGGTGATTCTCCAGCTTCCCTCTGCAAAACGCTCCCTCTGGATCCTGCCAGCCCTCGGAGTGACTGAGAGTTACCGAGAGAACCACGGAATGTCTTGGGTTGGGAGGGACCTTAAAGCTCTCCCTGTTCCACCCCCTGCCTTGGGCAGGGACAGCTCCCACTACCCCAGGGTGCTCCAAGCCCTGTTCAGCCTGGCCTGGGACACTTCCAGGGCCCCAGGGGCAGCCGTGGCCCCTCTGAGCAGTGCTGGCTGTCCGGGGTGCGTGGCTGGGCGCAGCTGGACAGTGACACCACGCTGCATGCAGGGTCTTTGCCTGTTCCCCTGCTGGGGCTGCTCCCCAGAGGGCAAAGTGCCCCTATTGTGCCCCAGGGCACGGCGAGGTTCATCCATGGCGAGGTTCATCCATGGTGAGCTCCATCCATGGAGAGCTCCATCCACAGTGAGCTTCATCCATAACGAGGTTCATGCACAGTGAGCTCCATCCATGGCAAGCTTCATCCATGGAGAGCTCCATCCATGGTGAGCTTCATCCGTAACGAGGTTCATCCACAGTGAGCTCCATCCATGGCAAGCTTCATCCATGGTGAGCTTCATCCATTACGAGGTTCATCCACAGCGAGCTCCATCCATGGTGAACTTCATCCCTAACGAGGTTCATCCATGGTGAGTTCCATCCATGGAGAGCTCCATCCACAGTGAGCTTCATCCATGGTGAGGTTCATCCATGGCAATCACCATCTGTGGCAAGGTTCATCCATGGCAAAGTTTGTTCCTGGTGAGCTCCATACCCAGCGAGCTCCATCCACGGCGAAGTTCATTCCTGGTGAGTTCCATCCTTGGTGAGCTCCATCCATGGCAAAGTTCATCCTTGGTGAGCTCCATCCCCGGTGAGTTCCATCCTCGGTGAGCTCCATCCATGGCAAAGTTCATCCCCAGTGAGCTCCATCCCCGGTGAGCCCCGAGCTCCGTCCCTGGCGAGGTTCCCCGGCGCAAACCCGCTGGGGAATGTTAAGCGGGTTCGGTGGCAGGCTGGGGAAGGTGGTCACCCTCCGGGGATTAGGGGTCAGAACAATGGCTGTCCCTGTGGCCAGCGGGGACACAAAGAGCCATTGTGCCCGGAGCACAGACTCTGCTTATTCCCGCGGCGCTGACATGCCCGCGGCCCCGCTCTCCGGGCCAGCACAAAAGCTTCCTTGCTTCAGATTGTTTGTTTATGTAAATTATAACGGTGCATTTAATGATGCAGGGGGCAGGCAGAGGGAGGTGCTGACCGGGCTGGCGAGGCCCGGGCACAGCGGATGGTGCGGCCCGGGCTGGGCACAGGAGAAGCGCCAGGGCCCTCGCGCAGGGGACCAGAGCCGGGCCCGAGGGGCCAGGAGCAGCTCCCCACCCGGGGCAGCGGGCACGGCCCGGCCCGGCCCGGCACGGCCCTCAGCATGACAGAAGAGGTGCCCGCAGCCGCCACCATGCCGGCGTGCAACGGGAGCGTTCCCCCGCGGGATGGCCCAATCCAGGTCATCGGTGCCCTCCAAGAAATTGCAAAATCTGTTGGGACAGTCCCGTACGCAAATGCAGAAATGAGCCCTGACACTTCACCTGCAGAGGAGAATCTGGAGGAAAACAGAAATTCATTGCCAGAGGACATCACGCCTGAGAGTTTTGCTGGAGAGAAGCGATGCCAAGGTATTGTATGGGGCTGCCTGTCTCTAGATGTTGGGAGAAAAAAGTTCTGTTTTCTCTATAGCATGATGAATAACGGGATGTGCTGTGTGTTAGTCCAAATTCCCAATCTGTGGGAGCTGTAACGGTGAGTTGGAGTATTTCAGAATCTGGGACACATTAGAGGGATGACATGAAGAGCTCGTAACTAAAGAAATGAGCAATTCTAAATCTGCTCTGAAAACCTGCGGATCTGCAGCCATTAAAGCCCGACTGCCATCACTAATTGCTCCATCAGCCCATGTCTTGTGCTTTGTGTTTCCCAAAGAAAAGCGAGAGGAGAGCGCTGGGACAGCACAGCAGGGACCAGCGGATATCCAGGACACAGGGACCAATGGCCAGGGATCAGGGGAAGGTAAAGCAAAATCCATCTGATGTGGGGTGTCCTGATGTGTAGCAAAGAGACAGTGGATGCAGGTGGTTATTATTTTTTTAAATTGGGTCAGAAACTTCTATTGCATCAGGGAGCAATGACTCCTTTATCACCTGTGAGCTGCTGCACCTTAGAAACCACAGCTGATATCTTCCTTCCAGGGTTTTACATATCTCATTGACCATGGGGTATTCAAGCATTGTGGGGTCTTCAGGCAGAAGGTCCCCAACAGCCTCATGGGGTTGGGCCATTCTCTATCTTCTGCTCCATGCTCAGAGGAGAACCTCATGAGGCTGCCGGTGCTCAGAAACCCCAAATCCTTTTCCTGCCTGATTCACCAAGTGATGAATCCCCGAATGGCCAAGGATCCACATAAAATTGCTCTCCTACACACCTGTTCCTGGGTCTTGCTCTGCTCATTTCTGGGTGAAAATTGTGGAAATGAGCAGGAGCCAGGGATGGAGCCTCAGCCACCTCCTGTGGTGAGCAGGGCTGCAGGGGGGGTCACTGCCCATCCTGGTCATGAGCTAAAAATGTACTGAATGTATACAGAAACTAAGATGCTTATTTCCCTGTGCAAACTGCAGCCATTTCTCCAAAAGGAGGAGTGTTTTATGGTGTGTTACTGGAGGAGAACAGCCACGTCTGTCCGAGGGGGGCTCAGGGCATTGTTCCTTCTTCATCTCCCACCACAGGCTCCTCCCGTCTCCTTGGCTTTGGCAGGGGTGGGACAGGGGAGCTGCAGGTGATGCTCTGCCCTGAGCTTTGAGCCATGGGCTGTGCCCTGCAAGCAAAACCTGCTTCCATTAACAAAAGGAAAAATATCCGAACATTTGTCATGGGCAAATTAATATTTCATAGCAACTGCCTAGGCTGCGAGGAGGTGAATAGTGGTGGAGGCTTTCCCACTTAGAGCTGACATCCATATTCCAGCTGTGCTGCTTTAGGAGCAGACAATAAAACCTATTAAAGGATCTCTCATGGGCCCCCTGCATCCGCCCTGCAACCACAGCACTTTATCTCCAAATTGCAGGCAGCTTTTTAGTACCCAACCAATTTAGTCTAATTAATACTCTGGACCCCACAGGCAAAACCTTGAATAGACCATTTGTTTCGACACTAAAGCATCATTAACCGCAGAGACGTGCCAAACAGGGCAATTGGGAGATGGCCATTTCTATCAGGGGTGGCCTCTGCTGAGAGAGGAACACTTCCCTTTGGGGCACAGCTGGGCACTGCATGCAGAATGGCTCCCTTCCCTTCCCTTCCCTTCCCTTCCCTTCCCTTCCCTTCCCTTCCCTTCCCTTCCCTTCCCTTCCCTTCCCTTCCCTTCCCTTCCCTTCCCTTCCCTTCCCTTCCCTTCCCTTCCCTTCCCTTCCCTTCCCTTCCCTTCCCTTCCCTTCCCTTCCCTTCCCTTCCCTTCCCTTCCCTTCCCTTCCCTTCCCTTCCCTTCCCTTCCCTTCCCTTCCCTTCCCTTCCCTTCCCTTCCCTTCCCTTCCCTCGGTGGCAGTACGGAGGGAGGCATTAGGAAGGACCAGGGATGACTTTGGGAGCGCAGGGAGCTGCCCCCAGGCTGCCCGGGTGTCGGGGTCCCGCGTCAGGGTCCGGCTGTTTGGGTCCGGATATTGGGGTCCCGATGTCGGGGTCCGGGTGTCGGGTCCGGCTGGCCGCGCGAGGCTCCCCGAGTCATCCCGGATGGCGAATGTGGGGGCAGGAGCCGGTGGTGCCGCACCCGCAGCCGCCGTGTCCCCCGTGTCGCACAGGGCCGGGTGGCACGGCAGGGACCGGCACGGCAGGGACCGGCACGGAGGGGACCGGCACGGCAGGGACCGGCACGGCGGGGACCGGCACGGCGGGGACGGGCACGGAGGGGACCGGCACGGCGGGGACGGGCACAGCGGGGACCGGCACGGCGGGGACCGGCACAGCAGGGACCGGCACGGAGGGGACCGGCACGGCTGGGACCGGCACGGCCGCGCCCGGCTGGGAGGCGGCGGAGACCGCCCCGGGCAGCGCCGAGCCCAGAGAGAACGCGGCCGAGGAGGCGGAGGAGGAGGAGGCGGAGGAGGAGGAGGAGGACACCGAGGAGGATGAAGTTCAGGTGATTGAAATCAAGAAGGAGAACAGCGAGGCGTCCCGAGACAGCGGCAAGGAACCCTCGGCCCCGGGCAGCCCCGGCTGCAACTCCCCGCTGCAGAAAGCGGGGGAGCCGCCCGGCCTGGGGAAGAAGAACGACATCTCCAGACACAGCTACTCCAGGTACAACACAATCTCCTACCGGAGGATCCGCAAAGGAAACACCAAACAGCGGATCGACGAGTTCGAGTCCATGATGCACTTATGAACTGAGGGGGAAGCGCCTGACGCACCGAGCCTTTGCTCTGGGCTTGGCTTTGTTTTGTTCCCCCAAAACGTGTCTCTTCACACAACACAGGGTCACCGCTTTTCTTCTTTTTGTATATGATTTATAATACACTGTGAAAATTTAACATCTTGGCTTTGACGGGGGCAGAGGCCTCCATAGCGCAGGAAAATAAATAATCAGTTTGCTAAATACACACCCGCTGGATTTTAGGGTTCTCCTCCTTTCTTCTCTCTGCCTCTATGACCGTGCTGAGGCCACGGCAGGCTGGAGCGGGCTGGGGCCCCTCTGGCTGCCCCAGGCTGCCACCCATGCTGTAAGGAGCTGGCAGCGTGGCACTGTGAAACTGCCAGGGCAGGGGGCACCCAGAGGAACGGCTGCTGGCCACCTCTGGTCCCTCTGTCACCTCATCCCTGAGAGGGACAGCTGCTGGCCACCTCTGGTCCCTCTGTCACCTCATCCCAGAGAGGGACGGCTGCTGGCCACCTCTGCTCCCTCTGTCACCTTGTCCCCACGAGGGACGGCTGCTGGCCACCCCCGCTCTGTTTGCAGTCTGTCTGTCCTGGTGCCCGAGAGCCGCTCTCTGCCAGCACTGCCTGTCCCCAGCTGAGTGCCACCAGGCCCGGGGCAGCTGTGGGCACTGCTGTTGGTGCTGGCTGGCCACGGTGCCTGTCCTGCCAGCCCGGGGTGGCTCTGGGGTGGTGGCACCGGTGACCAGTGCCATCTCCAGAGGCACAGCGGGGTCTGGCTGGCACAGGGGCAGCAGCTGGGCTGGCACCTGCCTGCCTGTGCCTGTGTGCAGCTGGTGAGCCTGGCCACTGCCAGGAACACCTATTGTCCCGAGGCCACCAGGTCAGACTCTCTCAGGTGTCTTGATTTTCATCCTAAGTTTAGGTGCAAAATTTTAAAGATTATTTTGTCAAAACCAGGTGAGTTTTAATCCATTATTTTTGTCTCACCTGGATATTACCCTTCTCCATTTTGAACAATATTTGTGTAAGCACCACGGAGTGGTGGCAATCTTTTTAAACTGTTTCACGGTCAGATTTGTCTGGAGCTGGGACTTAGCTTTGCACTTGTCATCCCAGAAAGCATCTGGGAAAGCTGAGAACAGCTGCCAAGGGAGAGGAGGTAAGGAAGGAGTTATACAGGGCCTCCTACAGCCCTAAGTGCCGTTTTAAGGATTAGTTTTACATCTCCAGCAGCACTGAATATCGCTTTGACTTTTCTTGTTCTACAGAAAGGCAATTATTTATTGGCAACGTGCAAATAATAGGGGGCAATTCTGCATTGTGCCAGCAGACATAGCCCTCATTGTGCCATTCACACTTGTTTGTTTGCTCCTTCGCCTGGGGAAGTTCTGAGCTTTGCTTGTACCAACTTATCCGGTGGGTCTGTTCCCGCTGGCAGCTGCTCGGGGTGACACGGCCCCGTGGAGCCGTGGCTGTGGTGGTCCCCGCCAGGGCCAGGCTGGAGCAGCCGGGGACAGGGGCAGCTGTCCCTGCCCATGGCAGGGATGGGCTTTCAGGTCCCCTCCAACCCAAAGCACCCCGACCCCAGCAGTGTCTGTCACCACCCCCAGAGCTCTCGGGGGGAAGGCTCCCCAGGACTTCCAGAACCTCGGGCTCGCTTTGTGCCTGCCCTGCAACGCAGCGCTTGCTCAGCCGAGAGCTGCAGTGCCCTCTCCTGCTTTTCTGGGTTAAAAAAGTGAAAAAATAGAAGTGCTGGGATGCTTGGGGGGGCGGAGAGCCCTGCCCACCCTGCCTGGGTGGTGTGGGTGTGGTGTGGACAGGCAGGGTCCACAGGCAAGGAAGGGGCAGAGAGGAGGTGCCGGACCTCTGGCCACCCCCGTGGGCAGAGGGTCGGACACGCAGGAGAGCCGGGCACGGAGCTGCTGCCCGCCTGCGAGGGCAGGGGACACGCAGCCATTGCAATTGTCCCTCGGAGCAGAGGCACTCTGAGGCAGCTGCTGGCCAGGGCATGGCAACCACTGCCCGAAAATGCTTTTTCTCCGTTTCTGCCGTGCTGGATGTGGCTGAGGGCAGGTGAGTGAGAGCAGAGCCTCGTGGAGTGTGTTGGTGACAGTTGTCAGGACACCTGCAGCAGCTGTGCCTGCAGCAAGCAGCTCAGTTCCTGCAGCAAGCGAGGAGCCAACAGGCCAGAAACCAGGGAACTGGTGCTTTGAAGGCTCCTCCTGGGGCGATGATTTACGGTTCAGCCTGGCAGGAACTCGGGAGGAGCCCCTAGAGAGAGACCAGGCTCGTCAGATTTAACACGCTGCACTCGGAGCAAGCAGCTTCATCTATTATCACTTATTATTTTTTATTTATTTTTTAAATTTCTTTAACAATTTAACACCGGGGACACGAGGGACTCCTGTCCCAGCCCACACATGGGTGTTCCCACCCGGGGTGCTCCCCGAGCCACAGCCCCGGGTGTGTGGGGAGCAGCGGCTGCCGAGCCTGCCGGAAAAATGCTCTCGCTTCTGGAAGACTGGGCTGACCGGTGCCGTGGGAAGGGTCTCAGCAGCAGCGGCAGCAGGGCCCCAGCTCACTGCCAGCAGCCCCCAGGCAGCCTGCAGTCTCTGAGCAAAGATCCAGCAGGGAAGTGAGCATTTCCAGAGCGGCGGGCGAGTGACAGGGCTGGCGATGGGATGTGACCGTGACATATGACTGCCTGCTGCCTGCTCGGTGACAAGTGATTGAATGTCAGCAAACAGAATTTGATGAAATTCATGCTCCTGATAGGAGCTGACTGCCCAAACAACGTCTGTGTCATTTTTCTGATGGTGACTGCGGGCTAGCTGCGCTGAAGGAGGGAGAGAAAATCAGGAAGACAGCTGGAATAGGAGTCAACTGGGAAAATCTGTTGGGCCAGTCAATATTTTGGCAGACTGAGCCTGTCAGATGCTGTCAGCACTGACAGAGGTAGAGCTATGCTGGGGCCCTCTGCAAAGCCAGAGGAGAGGGAGGGGGCTCGGCAGGGCTGGGGGCTCGGCTGTGCTCACCGTGAGCACGGCACCACGCTCAGCCCAGGGACTCAGGGGCTGGAGCAGCTCCTTAGCTCAGCACAGGGCAGGGGAATAGCACTGCCCACACTGCGGCCCCGCAGGGAACAGGGAGCAGCATCCCAGAGCAGGAATTCCCAGTGGGAGCAGGGCTACAAACCCTGTCTGGTGTTTGCCCTGGATCTAACAGCCTGGGCACACAGAATTTATTCTCCTATCAAATCGCATCGCTGACTGGGGCTGGATTTTGGAGATGAGGAACTTCCCAGTACAGAAAACACTTGCCTGTGACAGAGTCCAGAGGGAGTTTGGCGTGCAGAGCCTGGCTGTGCCATGCAGCCTGGGCTGAGGGGAGCAGCAGGGCTTCTGGAGAATTCCAGACAGCCACAGGGGCTCGGGGACATGGCTGGGGTCCTGGCAGCCCCAGGGTGGGACAACCTGGCTGCCCTGGGAAGAGGAGCTTCCAGGCCGGCCCCAGGAGTGTGCCTCTGGCAAGAAGCAGGATAAACCCATGGTTCTGTGCTCCAGCAGCTCCTCTCCCCAGCAAACAAAGCAAGGCATGTGTGTCCTTGCTGTCCCAGCACAGGGAAGGAGTGCTCCAGGCCTCCCCTGCAGCCCTGGGTGGGACTGACCCACATCCACCTCCCACGATAAAATGTGGGCTTCACTGATGTGCAAGGGATTCCTCACTGAACCCCGATCCTCACCCGGCACACAACAGGTCCTGCAGGGATGGATCCTGCAGCCAGATCCAGTCCAGACATGGTGCTGGGTTTTTTTTGAGGCATCGGTCAACAAACTTCCAGTTTCTGTGGAGGAATGAGCAGCCCAATTTGCTGCTTACAGACTTAAGGGCCCCAGAAGTATTTCTGTAGCTGAGCGATATTTGCTTACAGTAGGATGGGGACTTCAAAAAATATTTCCATTTAATAATACAGAAAATGAGTTTTTCCCAAAGTCTCCTACGGCGAGGGAAAACGATGCCGGTCCGTTCAGGCCCTGCCGCAGCAGCCATGCTGCTCTGGGTGTTTGGAGCCCTCCATGCTCCGGTGTCACACCACAGGTTCCAGTCCCACTGGAGATGCTGTTCCCTCTTGGTGGCTGCCATCAGCCATGCTGATGTCCCGCTGAGCCCGCGGTGTCACTGCAGCGGTGTCACTGCAGCGGTGCCACTGCAGCGGTGTCACTGCAGCGGTGTCACTGCAGCGGTGTCCCTGCAGCGGTGTCACTGCAGCCGGGCTGGCCTCAGTCGGCGTGGTACCGGCCGAACCGCCACTTCTGGTGAGGGTTCCCGGGGTCACAGCGCTTCACCCGCAGCGCTCTGCGCGAGGGAGCCGCTTCCAGGCACGCCGGCCCCGGGGGCTGCTGCTGCTGCTGCTCAGAGATGAGGTGCTCGGCCTGCAGGAGAGAGGGGGGCTCAGGGGGGCCAGGCTTTGGGGGGCCGGGCTTTGGGGAGCTGGGCTTTGGGGAGCTGGGTTTTGGGGAGCTGGGCTTTGGGGGGCTGGGCTTTGGGGAGCCAGGCTTTGGGGGGCTGGGCTTTGGGGAGCTGGGCTTTGGGGGGCTGGGCTTTGGGGGGCTCAGGGGAGCCGGGCTTTGGGGAGCTGGGCTTTGGGGGGCTGGGCTTTGGGGAGCCAGGCTTTGGGGGGCTGGGCTTTGGGGAGCTGGGCTTTGGGGAGCTGGGTTTTGGGGAGCTGGGCTTTGGGGGGCTGGGCTTTGGGGAGCCAGGCTTTGGGGGGCTGGGCTTTGGGGAGCTGGGCTTTGGGGAACTGGGCTTTGGGGGGCTGGGCTTTGGGGAGCTGGGCTTTGGGGAGCCAGGCTTTGGGGGAGCTGGGCTTTGGGAGATGGGCTTTGGGGAGCCAGGCTTTGGGGGAGCTGGGCTTTGGGGGGCTCAGGCTTAGGGGTCACTCAGGCTTTGGGGCTCCTGAAGCAGCAGCTCTGCTTTCCCTCCGAGAAAGCCCAGCTCCTTACAGTGTGCCCTTCTTTGGCTCGTCCCTAATACCTGAGATATCTCTGCTATTCTGCTGATTTACAGGAACTTTGGCTTGGGATCCAAGGCTGCAGCTGCTGCTGAGCCGGGACCACACGATACCTGTGCAGTCACAGCACACCTGTGCAGTCACAGCACATCTGTGCAGTCACAGCACACCTATTCAGTCACAGCACTCCTGTCCAGTCACAGCACACCTGTGCAGTCACAGCACACCTATTCAGTCACAGCACATCTGTGCAGTCACAGCACACCTATTCAGTCACAGCACTCCTGTCCAGTCCTGTCCTGGACGTTCCTTGGCTGGGAACAGAGGGATGAGCTCTCTCACTGCCTGTGTGGCAATGGCCATGCCGAGGGAATCACTCGGATGGGATCTGCTCCGCAGGGAACATGCAGCAGGAGGCTGATTTCTGTGTTTAGCTCATCGGCTGACGAGCCTGGCACAGGCACTGCACTGACAGGGATGTCAGGTAACTCAGACCCTGAGCTCAAGCGCTGGGACAGGAAAAGAATGAAGAGTCTGAGTGACCTCCATCCTTTCGCTTTTCACATCTGCTGGACTGACCTCTCTAACCCCTGTGGGCAGCCAGGTGATGCTGCAGGTGCTGCTGCAGGCAAGGGACATTTCCGTGCCCCTCCTGGCACTGCAGTGACCCTCAGGAGCAGCTCGGTAACACCAGGGGAACACTGCTGCTGTGATGTGTGCAGGGGGTCTGGGCAGACACAGACAGGAACTGCACTTCACTTCCTTGGACAACACAATGCCTGATGTCAGGAGAGGGCAAAGCACTGCAACTCCTTCACACTCCTCTTGCTGGCACCAGTGAAGAGCACCACCAAATCCATCTCACCCTCAGCTGAGAAATCAGGCTGCAACAGGAGACAAGACCTGCCTGTGCCCCATAGAGCTCCTTGGGCATTTCTGCATATTTTTCACAAAGTGAAATGACAATTTCACAGTTTTCAGTAAGTGGATAAAAATTTTCCTGTATTTTTCCCTAAACACCCAACATGAGCCTGTGGCATTCTGGCATTCAGCTTTAGGCTGAAAAGTCCAAAGGGCAACAGGAAATTGTCTGTATATTGAATGCTACATTTTTTCTTTCTTAACTGAAGGGTGTTTATTTCTCCACAATAGACTATACCATTTCAGAGCATTTTGGACAACTGCTTACACCAGGCTGACAGAGGTACAGCCATGGCTTTTGTGCAGAGCAGGCAATTAGTGTGAGTACCATTCTTCTCCTTTCCATAAGTGCTGTCTTTAAAAACGCCTGTGAGCTGAGAGCCAATCGATGCTGACTCATCTCCCTTTAAGTGCTATTGACGGTTTCTGTGTAAAACCAGGCTGTTTTGGCTGTTTTGCAGCTGCTGCTGCGGCTGTGGCAGCGCCCGCACGTCCCCCGGTGTCCCCAGCCTGGCAGCCGTGCTGGGGTGCTCGGCACTGGGATGGACAGAGCCCTGGCAGAGGGGCACGAGGGACCAGCACGTCTCTAGGGGACAGTGGCCTCGGCTAAGCGGGCAGCAGAAGGTGGGGTGCCCCCGTGCCGGGCTGTGCCCCCCTCAGCGCTCTCCGGGCTCCCTGCCCCGCGCTGGGCAGGCAGGGGCCATCCCTGACCCCTCCTGCAGCATCACTCACCAGCCCTGGCTGGGCAGCGGCCAGCGACCTGTGGAGCCAGGCCAGGCTGCGGCTCCTGCCCTGGCAGCGGCGCAGGCCCACGGCTCCCAGCACGCCGGCCGGGGCGAGGCAGAGCTCTCCGTGCTGCACCAGCCTCAGCCAGGTGTAGTTGAACTTCTGGTTCTGTGGGAGAGCAGGAACAGACACGGCCCGTCAGGCAGGGCTGGTCACAGCCGCTCTGGGCAGCCTGTGCCGTGCCTCACCCGCCTCCAGCCGGGCATCCCTTCACAATCTCCCACCCAGCCCTGCCCTCTGCAGCTGTGCCTCACCAGCCTCCAGCCGGGCATCCCTCCTGACCTCCCACCCAGCCCTGCCCTCTGCTGTGCCTCACCTGCCTCCAGCCGGGCATCCCTTCCCGATATCCCACCCAGCCCTGCCCGCTGCAGCGGGGAGGCTCGACATTCCCTGTGTCCTGGCACTCGGGGTCCTTCTCTGGGAGCTGGGCACTGAAAGGGCTGTAAGGCACAGCTGCTCGTCTAGCACACTGATCACAGTGTGTAAATCTTTCTGTTTTCATGTGCAAGCTCACAGCTTTATCAGACTTCCCTAACCAGAGGGGTTTGCTGTGTCTGACGCTGCTGCTTGGCTGCAGGCCGTGCCAGTGGGCAGCTCCTGCCCCTCGGGCAGCTCCCCTGGGGCAGCTCCTGCCCCTCGGGCAGTTCCTGCCCCTCGGGCATCTCCTGCCCCTCAGGCAGCTCCTGCCCCTCAGGCAGCTCCTGCCCCTGGGGCAGTTCCTGCCCCTCAGGCAGCTCTTGCCCCTCAGGTGGCAGCCCGGGCTGCGTGCAGGCTGTCCTTACCGGGTTGTTAACATCACACTCCCGAAAAGCCAGCGTGGTGCCTTCCACAGCGATGCACCCCGCCAGGGCCACGTTCATGAGCTGGGAAACAGCAACAAAAGGCAGATTTAGGCAGAAATTCCCACGATGGGGGCGAGGATGTTACACTGCACTGAACCCGCTGGGCTCATAGGACTCTGATTAATCCCGTCCACATAACTAAGGGAGGCAGAAAGGAGTGCTCCAGGCCAGGCTGGAGGGGCTTGGAGCACCGTGCTCTAGTGAAAGGTTTCCCAGCCCATGGCAGGAGATGGAACAAGCTGAGTTTAAGGTCCCTTTCCACCTGAGGCTGGAGGAGAGGGGGAGCCTGACCCGGTTGCTCTCCCCAGGCGCCACGCAGAGGTTTGTGCAGGCAGCAGTGAACCCAAAAGGACTTTACAGGGTCCTCTGCCCGCTGCCCCGGCGAGGAGCGGGTTCCGTGCCCGGAGCGGTGCCGGGACCTCCTCCCGGTCCCGCAGCGCCGGGAACGCGAGCGGCTGCTGCGCTCTGCTGGCGGCGAGCCGTGCTACAGAGCCTGCTCTTATAGACCCGGCCCTATAGAGCCTGTTCTTATAGACCCGGCCCTATAGAGCCTGATCCCACAGCCCCGGTCCTATAGAGCCTGTTCCCATAGACCCCGGTCCTATAGAGCCTGTTCCCATAGACCCCGGTCCTATAGAGCCTGTTCCCATAGACCCCGGCCCTATAGAGCCTGTTCCCACAGACCCCGGCCCTACAGAGCCTGTTCCCACAGATCCGGCCCTATAGAGCCTGTTCCCACAGCCCCGGTCCTATAGAGTCTGATCCCATAGACCCCGGCCCTACAGAGCCTGTTCCCATAGACCCCGGCCCTATAGAGCCTGTTCCCACAGACCGGTCCTATAGAGCCTGTTCCCATAGAACCCTGCACCTACAGAGCCTGTTCCCATAGACCAGCCCTATAGAGCCTGTTCCCACAGCCCCGGTCATATAGAGCCTGTTCCCATAGACCCCGGCCCTACAGAGCCTGTTCCCACAGACCCGGTCCTATAGAGCCTGTTCCCATAGACCCCGGTCCTATAGAGCCTGTTCCCACAGACCCTGTTCCCACAGACCCTGTTCCTACAGACCCCACACCACACTGTAGCCCCCGAGCTGGGGCAGGGGGCAGGGCCGGGATCCCCTGGGCCCCCCGAGGCACGGCGTCCCAGCACGGAGGGGTTTCTCCCTGCAGGCACATCCCGCCCTTGGCACGGAGGGGTTTGTCCCCTGTGGGCACATCCAGCCCCTGGCACCGTGTCCCAGCACGGAGGGGTTTCTCCCTGCGGGCACATCCAGCCCTTGGCACGGAGGGGTTTCTCCCTGCGGGCACATCCAGCCCCTGGCATGGCCTGTCTGGCACTGCCGTGTGCCCGGCTCGGCCCCCCAGAGGCCCAGCAGCTCTCTGGAGGGAAGTTACCCTCTCCGTGGGAGCTGTTTCTGTGTGAGGCCGCTCTGGACCCACGCCTCCGTGCCGTGTCACCCACCCGAGCGCTGCCCAAGGCCGGGGTGCCAGCGGCAGTGGGCACTGCCAGGGCACTGCACGCCCTGGGAACAGCCCCTGGGGACGTACCAGCCCGCTGGCTTTGACCAGGGGCGCTTCCAGGTCCGGGTAGACGTTCTGCAGGTACCAGCGGAAGGTTTTGCAGCGCAGCTGCTCCCGCAGCCGGCTCTGCGGGCGCAGGTCGCCCACGTCCACGGCGCTCAGGAGCAGGTGGTAGGCGTGCCCGTAGAACAGCTCCTTGTACTCGTCCAGCCACACCTCTGCCACGCGGGCCAGGTTCCTCTCCACCGTCCTCACCCGCTCTTTGGGGAAGGAATAGGGATTGTCGTTCCTGAAAATGTGCCCCACTCTGGAGCAGGGAACGATCTCGATCTCTCCTCCGCACATCCAGACCTGAGGAGCAGAGGTCAGAAGGACAGAGCTGAGGGTGGGCGCTGCCTTTGTGCAAGCCAAGAGAAGCGGCTCAGGTCCCAGGGAGATGGGGCTGTCCCTGGGGAGCCCTGCCCGAGGCCATCACTCACCCAGGTGTGTGACAGCGACCTACCTTGAATGAAAGCTCCATATTTTCCCCTCCCCAGACATCCAGTCCTGGGTCGTACATTCCCAGCTCAGAAAAATACTTCTTCTCGATGGAGAACAGGCCACCTGCCATGACGGGGCACCTGGGAACAGAGAGGCCACACGGTGTGTCACTGGCTGTGACAGAGCGGGCGTTGGGATGGCTTTACCTGACCTGAGAGCTGCAATGGGGCAGGGAAGGGAAAAAAGCAGTGAAATGTTCTCCTGGCTGACACACCAGCAGTGCCATGAGTGGGGAGAAAGGCTTCCTGGGCTTTGCCCGTGCCTGATGGGGGCATTGCCTGTGCCTCACCTGCCCTGGAAAGCAGAGGAACGATACTTGGCCACAAAAGAACAGCATTTGGACTCCAAGGAGCCTCTGCTGCTAAATTATTACCAGAGGAACAGGTTGGTTTGCAAAGCTCTCACATTTCTTTTATTTACCTTATTATATCAGTTTCCTTGATCTTATTTTTCTCAATGACTTCTTGTGGAATCTGTCTCCATCCAAAATTCATTGGCCAAGTAAAAATCCCGCGCTGGAAGTTGTCCACGGTCATGTAACTAAACAGAGGAAAGATCAGGCTGACTAATTCTGAGTCACGTTGCTGATTGAAATGTCACCCCTAATGAGAGAAGATGAATATCTGTAGGTAATTAAACCAGGATTTTAGCAAATTTCATCAGGAATCCTCTCCATATACTAAAAGTTGTGAAAAAGCAAAAAGGTGTGTGATAAACATGGGCCACACCTAATTTTGGGTGGACAGCCACCTTCTGTGTCCCTGTGGAAAGCTCTGGAGGCCAGTGAGGGGGTCTGGAGTCACGGCTCCACGGCCTGCAGTGGATCCAGGGGTGGTGCCAGGCTTTGCCCAGCACAGCAGCCTGGACGGTGGCACTGCCAGGGCCGAGCTGCCTCACCTCCTGTATCACCCCCCTCACCTCCTGTACCACCCTCCTCACCTCCTGTATCACCCACCTCACCTCCTGTATCACCCGCCTCACCTCCTGTATCACCCGCCTCACCTCCTGTATCACCCATCTCACATCTTGTATCACCCCCCTCACCTCCTGTATCACCCACCTCACCTCCTGTATCACCTCCTGTATCACCTGCCTCACCTGTACCACCCACCTCACCTGTATCACCGCCTCACCTCATGTCCTTGTCGCTGATGACCTCGATGACGGGGCAGGCCACCTTGGTGCGGCGCAGGCGGACGCGCTCCAGCAGCGGCTCCAGCCAGCCCACGTTGCACTCCACGTGCGAGTCCAGGAACGTCAGCACGGCACCTACAGCACAGGTGGGAGGATCAGCCTCCAGCCCTGCCCTGCTGAGCATCTCCTGTGGGCTCGGGCTGCTGCTGACTGTGCCACGGCCCTCCTTGGCTCCCCAGACCCGCCCAGCCACAGCCAAGAGCGCTTTTTGCCTGCTTGGCAGGGCAGCTGCTGACAGAAATGGCCATTCTGGGGCTGACACAGCCTGGCTGGGGCAGGGGGTGGAGCTGGGGCTGGAGATGGTGGCACAAGGACACCCTTGGTGCACCGGGAGGGACGAACGCCGTGCTGGAGAGGGGTGCCCAGCACCTCTGGGTCCCCACAGGGCTGAGCATGGCTCCTGTCCTACCTGTGGCGACCTGGGCTCCCGCCAGCCTGGCCCGGATCAGCCCGTGCCTCTCCCGGAGGCGCAGGATCTTCACCTTGGGGAAGCGCGACATGTACGCATCCAGCTGCTCCTTGAGGTGCTCTGCAGAGGGGACAGGGACCTGGCTCACCCCTGTGCCCTCCGACACGGTGAGACAAGGAGGTTTGCCCTGGAGGTGCCTCTGGGCATGCCGGGTGCTCGGCTCTGGGTGTGAACATGTGGGCACGGCTCCTTGTGCCCGTGGTGGGAGCTCCGAGCCCGTGGCGTGAGCTCCTTGTGCCCGTGGTGTGAGCTCCTTGTGCCCATGGTGTGAGCTCCTTGTGCCCGCGGTGTGAGCTCTGTGCCCGTCTGACCTGCTGAGAGGCGGCAGCGGGGAAGGGACACGGCTGCTCAGCTGGGAAGGGCTGAGCCCAGCAGAGAGGGGCAGCGTCACACTGCGGGGCTGGCTGCTCCCATGGGCAGTGCTCCCATTGCACTGCTCCCACTGCAGCCCCCCGCCCTCTGAGCCGCCCCGGAGCGTGTTCCCCACGCTGGAGTGTCGGAATCTGAGGTATTGATGATTCTGAGATTGTAAAAGTCTCTGTCTGCCAGCCCCGCTGCCAAAGCAGAAGCCATAATTGGTCTGTGCTGGTTTCAAGGGTGTTTATTCTGTTTATCTCTAACATGTTCTGCTGCCCTGCCGCAGCTCTGTCCTGCAGGGCAGCGTGTGGGGCTCTGCCCTCAGTGGGATGGTACAAACATTAAATACCACAAACTACCTGTGCTGGATTTACAATAACGTGCCAATATCTGTCACCTACGTTGGACAGTGTGTCCCCAGCCTGAACCAACAGAAAAATGCCAACACCACAGTGAAACATGGAGGGCATGAAGAAGGAGAAAAAGGACAAGACACACCCAATTCCTCCATCCTGTCCCCTCTGAACCCCTAATCTAGAAATCTAAAATTTAACTTTCGCACCCGTGTCACACTTAATTATTACTCATATCAAACACTCAGAGCTGGTAATTCATTCTGTAAGATTGAAAACTCCTCTCCATGGACAGAGATCACAGCCAGTGTCTCTGGGGGCTCTGTCCAGGGGGGTTCCTGACCCCTGCCAGGGTCCCAGGGCAGCCAGGGCAGCCAGAGGGAAGCCCTGGGTTCCCACACTGGAGCACGGGGCACCTGCCTGGGAGCTGCACACCGAGGGCTGAGAGCATCTCTGCTCACACAAGCCCTTGAGCCAGGAGAGACGAATGGTCTGGGCAGGACCCAACTCCCTGGTGCCCCCGGAGCCTCCAGCAGCCTGTGCCTTCCTCCCCCAGCCAGCCCCAGCACCCCCGTCCTCTGATCCCCCTCAGCCCCAGAGCAGGCCAGGATGCACTTCAATACAGCGCAAGGAGAAAATGTCATTTCTCTCCTGCTTAGAATTGAATTACAAAGGACAAATTGCATTTTGCCCTCCAGTTATATTAGTTTCATAAAGGCAGCAGAGGCTTCTCCTACCCTTGGTGCTGAAGTCATCCACCAGAATGATCTCCTGGACAAGGTGCGGGGGAGAGCGGCCGAGGACGCTGTGCACGGAGCGCAGCAGGGTGGACCACACCTCGTCCACGAAGCACATGATGATGCTGGTGCTCGGCAGGTCGTCGTGGACCTGCTGCTCGGAGCACCTGCAACGGCAACACGGGCTCAGAGCTGATGGCCAGTCCCACCTGGAAACCTGCAGCCTTGGTGCTCCTGGGAAAACGTGCAGGGAAGGGAAATGCCCAACAGGACATACGGAGGGAAAGCCCTGCAGTGCTGGGAGGGGAGCAGGGGCTGAGGGGGGAACACCCCACCCTGCCCCAGGGCCCCTCTCATGGGCAGCCCCATGGGGCAGGATGGACTCACTTGGTTCTGGCAGGAACCCCTTCTGAAGGAAATGCAGAGGTATTTCAGGGCTTCACAGTTAGCCAGAAGTGCTCTGGCTAGGTGAAATTCACCCCACAATTACTGTGTCACAATCCTTGAGATGTGTCTTTCTGTCTCAGGGAGGTCAGTGGGCAGAAAACACCAAAAAGTCCATTTTGGATCCAGGCCTGCCTCACCTTGCTGGGCAGCTGGTGAGCAGAATGGGTCATGCCCCCTTTGTCCTCCACCAGAGGATCCTGGAATAGTTTGGGTTGGATGGGAACTCAAAGCCCAACTCCTTCCAGTGGCTCCCATGGGCAGGGACACCTCCCACTAAACCAGGCTGCTCGGAGCCCCATTCAGCCTGCCCTCAAACTTCCAGGGGCAGGGCAGCCACAGCTTCTCAGGGAAACCTGTGCCAGGCCCTCCCCGCCCTCACAGGGAAGAATTCCCTCCCAACATGCCATCTATCCCTGCCCCTGGCAGTGGGAAACCACTGCTCCTTATCCTGGCACTCCAGCCCTCATCCAAAGTCCCTCTTCATCTCTCTTGGAGCCTTTCTGCACTGGAAGGGGCTCTAGGGCCTCTCTGGAGCCTTCTCAGCCCAGGATTCCTGATGCTGTGCAGGATCCTGTGCTCCCCAGGAGCCTCCTGCCCACCACACTGCTGCTCAGGGCCCTGTCCCCCACCCCAGCTGCAGGGACGCAGCACCCACAGCGCCAGCCCTGCCAGGAAAGCTCCAAAAGCAGCGAGCACTGAGCACGGAGAGGCACGGATCGGCCAGATGTCAGTGTCCTGTCCAGTACTCCAGGAAGAACCACAACAGGAACTGGAGTCTAAATTGGGAGAGATTGGAGTACACAAAAAAAAATTGTTGTCTGCCACGAGCTGCCACCACCCACTGCCCTGAGCTGTCCCTACGAGCTGTTTGTGCCAGCAGGTGGGCACAGAGCCTGCACAGGCTCCTGCCAGAACCAGGGTGCCCAGGGCAGCTCTGTGCCCGTGGCAGCAGCTCCGTCCCCGGGGACAGGCCCTGTTTGGCCACGGCGTTCCCGTGAGAGCAAAGGTCTCCTCCAGGGCAGCTGTGCCACTGCCGGAGGCGCTTCCTGCTCTGCAGCGCCGGGGCTCTGCTGCCCAGACCCGCCAGGGCTGGTGTCCCTTCCTCCAGGGAAGGGCCATGGCAGCCTGAGCTGTGAGAGCCCCTCTGGGCAGCTCCTGCTGCCCTCACACACCCACGGGAGCCAAAACACGAATTCTGAGTGCTCAGAGCTGCACCTGGCACACCAGAGCTGTACCTGGTAACCAGAGCTGTACCTGGCACACCAGGTAACCAGAGCTGCACTGGCACACCAGGTAACCAGAGCTGTACCTGACCCACCAGGCACAGCATCCCAAGGCACACAGAGGCCTGAGCCCATCACCTGTGCTGGCTGTCCTGCCCCTTGGGGCAGCTGGGCCCAGTGGGTTATGACAACCTGCAAACTTGACCCGGTTTTATGTCTAACAACAGGCTGCCCTGAGCTGGACAGGCAAGAGCCATCTGACAGGTAGCACGGCTGAAGTGGAGGGCTGGATGTGCCCCCAGCAGCCCTCCCCAGAGCCACGGAGCCAGCCCAGGGTGCAGCACGGGGTTTGTGCAAGGGGAGCAGATCTTACCCGGCAGGCCTGGTGTCGGTGATGGCTCGATCCACAGGGATCAGATCGCTGAGGTAGACATTGAAATTTCCTTCTTTCCATCGACTTTTTGCTTCTTCTTGTTTATCATCAGGGACAGCAACAGGATGTCCAAACTGGCCTGGAGCTCGGGGGTCTCTTGGGGCGAGAGTTGCATCCATGGACAGGACTCTGTGCATCCCGGGGCGGCTCCCTGCCCGCTCCTGTCCATCCTGGTGAGTGCCAGCTGCTCCAGGAGCTGCTCCCTTCTGCTCCTGTCCTTCCCAGCCAGTGCCAGCCACTCCAGGAGCTTTTCCTGCCTGCTCCTGCCCATCCTGGCCCATGCCAGCCGCTCCAGGAGCTTCTCCTGCCTGCTCCTGTCCATCCCGGCCAGTGCCAGCAGCTCCAGGAGCTGCTCCCTTCTGCTCCTGTCCATCCTGGTGAGTGCCAGCAGCTCCAGGAGCTTCTCCTGCCTGCTCCTGTCCATCCCCACCAGTGCCAGCTGCTCCAGGAGCTGCTCCTGCCTGCTCCTGTCCATCCTGGTGAGTGCCAGCCGCTCCAGGAGCTTCTCCTGCCTGCTCCTGTCCATCCTGGTGAGTGCCAGCCGCTCCAGGAGCTTCTCCTGTCCGCTCCTGCCCATCCTGGTCAGTGCCAGCCGCTCCAGGAGCTTCTCCTGCCTGCTCCTGTCCATCCTGGCCAGTGCCAGCCGCTCCAGGAGCTGCTCCCTTCTGCTCCTGTCCATCCTGGCCAGTGCCAGCCGCTCCAGGAGCTTCTCCCTTCTGCTCCTGCCCATCCTGGTCAGTGCCAGCCGCTCCAGGAGCTTCTCCTGCCTGCTCCTGTCCATCCTGGCCAGTGCCAACCACTCCAGGAGCTGCTGCCTTCTGCTCCTGTCCATCCCTGCCAGTGCCAGCTGCTCCAGGAGCTTCTCCTGCCTGCTCCTGTCCATCCTGGTGAGTGCCAGCCGCTCCAGGAGCTGCTCCTGCCTGCTCCTGTCCATCCTGGTGAGTGCCAGCCGCTCCAGGAGCTTCTCCTGCCTGCTCCTGTCCATCCCGGCCCGTTCCAGCCGCTCCAGGAGCTGCTCCCGGTGTCGCACCCAGCGTCCGGCTCGGGCCACCCACGGCGGTGGCCCCGGCAGTGGCAGTCGCAGCGTGGGCACCATCGCTGCCCTTGCCAACAAGCTCCTTGTGCTTTCCACGTCTCGCTGTGGCGCTCCCCGCAGAGTGGGGCCCGCGGCGCGGGGCTGCGGGGTTCATTCCCCGTTCGCTGATGAGGAGGAAGCGAGTTTCGGGGGGAGTTTCTCCGCGTCCCGTGTGTGTCTCCCCTGGCACAGCTCCGGTCCGTCCCGCCGTGCCCGAGGGGCGCTGCCGGTTCCCGGGGGCTCCGGGCGGCGCCGTGCCGATCCCGCCGGGGGCCGGGGGCTGCCGGGGAGGGGGGGATGGCCCCGGGACCCCGGCCCCGCGCCCGCCGGGGGCTGCTCCCGGCCGCCCCAGTCCCATCCCCGTTCCCAGCCCCATCCCCATCCCCATCCCCATCCCCGGCCCCATCCCCGGCCCGCGCCCCGCCGCCTCCCGCAGCAGCCGCCCGCTCGCCTCGCCGAGCGAGAGGCGCAGCGCGGCCATGTCCAGCAGCAGCCAGGCCACCGAGGCGGCGAACACCAAGGCCAAGGCCCGCCCGCTGCCGCGGAACAGCCGCCGCAGCCCGCTCATCCCGGGCGGGCCGGCGGAGCGGGAGGCGGGCCGGGCCCGGGGCCGGGGATGGGGCCGGGATGGGGATGGGGATGGGCCGGGGATGGGCCGGGGATGGGGCCGGGACGCGGCTGACCCGCCCCACCACGCTCCGGGACCGCCCGCGCTGGAACCCGAGCCGGGGACCCGCCCGGCCCCGGGGGGACCCGCCGGGGGGAGCGGGGCTGTGCCTCGGAGGAGCCAGCCCGGGGCATGGGTGGTGCAGCTCGGGGGACACCCCGGGGATCGGTGATGTGGCTGGGGGACATCCCGGGGATCGGTGATGTGGCTGCGGGGACACCCCGGGATCGGTGATGCGGCTGGGGGGACACCCCGGGATCAGTGATGTGGCTGGGGGGACATCCCGGGTCAGTGATGCGGCTGGGGGGACACCCCGGGGATCGGTGATGAGGCTGGGGGGACATCCCGGGTCAGTGATGCGGCTGGGGGGACATCCCGGGATCGGTGAGGCGGCTGGGGGGACATCCCGGGGATCACTGATGCGGCTGGGGGGACACCCCGGGGATCACTGATGCGGCTCGGGGCGCCTCTGCCGAGGCTGTCTCGGGGGTCCCCGCCGGGGGCCGAGGGCCGTGGCTCGGGGCAGCCGTGCGTGTCCCTGCTCCACGTGGCAGCTGGCGCTGAGCCGCTGCTGAGGACGTGGGTGTGTTCCACATCCCGCTCGATTACAGGGCACGGCAGCCACGCTGGCGGACACGGCAGCCTCCGGTGGGCTGAGCCGGAGAACGACGAGAAAGGAACCGGCGAGGAGCCACCACCCCCCTGCTCCTGCCCGTGATCCTGCCCGGCAGGCTGGGACGTGGCAGGCTCTGCTGGCAGTGCTGGCTGTGCCCGCGGACCGGGATGCGCAGTGTGCCGCCTGTCCTGGCGGTGCCAGCTGTGCCATGTGTCCCGGCTGTCCCGGCTGCACCGGCTGCGGTGGCTCTCCAGGCGGTTGTGGCTGTCCTGGCCATGCGGCTGTGCCGGCAGTGCCAGCTCTGCTGGCTGTCCTGGCTGTCCTGGCTGTCCTGCCTGTCCTGGCTGTCCTGTCCTGGCTGTCCTGTCCTGCCTGTCCTGCCTGTCCTGCCTGTCCTGGCAGTGCCAGCAGCTGAGGCTGGGGCTCCAACCTGGGGGCTGAGGCGTGCAGGGCACCCTGAGAACACCGGGCAGCCCCAGCGAGCTGGTCAGTGGCTGTAGCCATGGGCTGGCACCCGGGTGTCCATCCCGCGCTGTGCCTGGGCTCGGGAGAAGCTGTTCCTCTGGGAGAGGCTGTGTGGGGCCCGGTTTCTGGGAGATGCTCTGTGCGGGGTAACTCCTGCAGGGTGAGCTCTGCGTGCTGGGACAGCCCCGCCGGAGCCCCCCGAGGGCACAGCAGCGAGGGGCAACACCGCACCTCGGAGAGTGTCTGCCCCCCGCCCTGCCCGGGAGCCAGGGGCTGTCACCAGCAGCGCTGGCACGCTGGCACACACACAGCGGGCACTCTGCCCACGGCACAGCCCAGGCAGCAGCTCCGGGCACTGAACGTGCCAGTTTGCCTGGGGACACCGGGCACAGCCGCGGTGGCAGCCGAGGCACTGCTGGCACCGCCCGGTGAAGGAGCTGTGGGGTCAGGGGCGAGCTGTGGGCAGCAGTTCTGAGAACTCAGGATACAGGCACTGAAGTGAAAGAAAAAAACCCTGAGCTGGTATTTTGCAGCTTTATTAAAGTTAGCTTAAACTCTCCTAAAGTTCTCTGGTATTAATTAATGTAATAGCAATGCGCTGTATCCCAAACCCCAAAGCAGGAGATTTTGTTAAATAAAGGGCTCCAACCCACGGCAGTGCACATGAATTTTGAAAAGAAGTAAGTGGAAAAAATTACTTTAATATTCATACTTCCAAAAATTAATAATATCAAAACCCAGCCTATGGTTACATTGTGGGATGGAAAACAAAGAAATGGCCATTCTGTTGTTTTTCCAAGGCTTTTCTTTGCCAAGCAAGCTCCTTCAGACGTGGCAGGCAGCTCTGATTCTGAAGGATTTGCATGTGTGGATGGTGCTGGGGGATTCTCAGTTAGAGGGAGGGAAGGATAAGATTGCAAAAACTCTAAAGGAAAAAGAGATGAACAGCAGCGTGAGAGTAAGCAAGAGATGAACAGAAATGCAACAATTCTGTTTGTTTAGCAATACAAGTTTGACACAGACGGTCTGTGCTTCATTCACCGTGCTGGCACAACATTTCCATTTTCATTTGGTGCTTTCCCCTTGCTGACCCTCCCTCGGGTGGCTGAGTCCCCACTGCTGGGCCGTGCCAGCGCACCCCAGGCTGTGTTTTAGGGCTCAGCACCCGCACAGGGACACGGTGGCACGTGGCAGGACACCCGGAGCTGCTGAAGGGTGTTCCTCTGCCAGTGGGCCAGGCCAGCAGCCCCTTCCCTCATCCCTGGGCACAAGATCCAGCCCTGCTGGGGCAGGAGAGACCCGGTCGCCCGCTGAGCTGCAGCCTCACGCGCTGTGACAAAGTCGTCTCCGCGTGGTCAGGCACTCCCTCCGCACGCTCTGCACTTTGGCTCTCCTCCCTGGCACGTACAAATGCTCCAGATAGCTGAGCAGATTCCATGACACAAGACAGCTGCTTTTGTAGGGAGGAATTAATTTAATCAAGTACTCCATCATTAAAATAATCTGACGCGTCAGATGGAAAAGCACGGAAGCAATCTTGCTTGAAGATGAAAACTCAACACTTTTTCAGCCAGAAGTGTCCCAGAAGATAAGGAAATGTTCATATAACTCACTCAGGTCTCTATATAATATTTTAGTGATGTAAATAATATCTTGCCCAAAGAGGATTTGTGAGGGAATGATCTCTTGCCAAAGCCTGGCTGGCTTGGTAAATTGATTTCCTCCACGGAGCACAAGAATCTCAGAATGGTTTGGGTTGTAAGAGACCTTAAAGCTCATCCAGTTCCACACCCTGCCATGGGCAGGGACACCTCCCACTGTCCCACTGAAGGAAACACTGAAGTTGGAGTGTCCTGCCCCCCTGGGGGGTTTGGTGCTGTTCTGGAAGTCTCCACCCAGTCAGATGGGAATGAAAACGGGAACTTTGGAAGAGTTTGGGGTCATGTTCTGCAGGACAACCCCACAGCTGTAGAGGCAGAAAACTGGGAAATACTGTGCAATTGTGTGCTGGATGCTTAAAAATGTGAAGATGAAGAGGCTGAAGTTTGCATTTGTGTTCTGGAAGGTTCCTGGATTTGTAAGCTGACCTCGGTATCCCGGTGAGGGCAGCGAGGGTGGTGTTCGATGGCGGTGTGTCTGCACGATGTGGGACTGAGGGCAGCTCTCCCCAAACCAGGGCTGCTCACACATCAGAGGCTGGAATAGCTGCTGCTGGTTGGGTTTGCTGTGGCATGCCCCTGGTGAATCTGCTGGCACTCCATGCCATGGCACAGGAGCGTGCCGGAGCGCCGCCGCCGTCACCGGGAATGGCAACAGCAGGGGCACCCCAATTTGCATAGAGGTCATGTTTTGCTAATATGTGCCTTGTAGAAGCAGACAGCATGTAAAAGAGGATGGTTAAAACCTGACCCAGCGATGTTTTTAAATTTCAAATTATTCATAACGTATGCATTAAATTAATTAGGGAATTCATTAAGAAGGGAAGAGTAAAGAAACTAGTGAGCACTGTGCAGCATCAGTAATGTAAGCCATTTTCTGTAATTGTTATATAGAATTTGTCTCATAACATTATCCTTTGATAAATTATTGAAGCATCATATGATGTATGTAGCTTATTAACAGTTTCATTAATTACTATTAGAGCAAAGACACTGAAGTCTGGCACACACAGAACAAGTGCTGAAGCAGATGGTTGAAATTAGTGAAATGCAATTGGTTGCTGAACCCTTTTACCTAATTACATTATTACATCAAAACAGTTAAACCAAATTTGTCACGTTGTCTGCTGAGCACTGGGATGTTTGGAGCGGGGATGGGCCCTGGGCCCAGCTCCCCACGGGGTGCAGGGACCCTCTGGGAACCAACCCCTGGCTCTGGGGGCACCAGTGACCATGGACACAATAAAATAGACGGGGACAAACCTTTAGAAGGGCCTGTGGTGGCAGGACGAGAGAGAGTGGTTTAAAATGAAGGAGGGGAGATTTTGGTTAGGTGTTGGGGGAAAAAATCCCTGGCTGTGAAGGAGGTCAGCCCTGGCACAGGTGCCCAGAGCAGCTGGGGCTGCCCTGGATCCCTGGCAGTGCCCAGGCCAGGTTGGACACTGGGGCTGGAGCACTGGGACAGTGGGAGTGTCCCTGCCATGGCAGGGGTGGCACTGGGTGGCATTTGGGGTCCTTCCAACGCAAACCAGACTGGGATTCTTTGGGCGAGGGCAGCGTGTCCCCCTGCCAGAGGGACAGGTGAGCTGGGGGTGGCACCGTGTGTCCCTGGGGTGGCACTGTGTGACCCTGGGGGTGTGTGTGTCCCTGGGGGTGGCACGGTGTGTCCCTGGGGGTGGCACAGTGTGTCCCTGGGGTGGCACCGTGTGTCCCTGGGGTGGCACTGTGTGTCCCTGGGGGTGGCACCGTGTGTCCCTGGGGGTGGCACGGTGTGTCCCTGGGGACTGTGCCCCCAGCGCTGCCCAGCGTGAGGCTCCTGGTGCCAGGGCTGGCAAAGGGCTGGCAAACCCTGGGTGAGTGTGGCTGAAAAGCCTCTCCAGAAGAGTTCCAGTGCTGTTTGTGATGCTTGTGCAACCGAGCAGGCACTTTTTTCTATTTCTATTCCGCAGAATTAAATTAATTTTAGAAATAGCACTATAACTATTTTCCTGCCTCAGGGACCATTTGTTTTAAAATCACAAAAGACTTTTATATGACGCTGCAGTGACATTTGATGTGAATGAATTAAGGGAATTAGTACAAAACCGCTTTCTTTCTCTGGCACTTCCCAGCACATCGGTGCCTGCACACGCAGTGGCTGAGGGTGTGAGCAGCCCTGGTGCTGGTGTCGGTGTGCACACAGGGGATGCAGGTCCAGCCCTCTGACAGCTCCACTGCTGCAAGAGGCTGGTCCCCTGGGTGGGCAGACCCCTCAGTGAGGCCCTGCAGTGCAGTGGGAACCAGGGATGCACAGGATTGTCTGGGTTGGAAGGGACCCCAAATGCCACCCAGTGCCACCCTGCCACGGCAGGGACACCTCCCGCTGTCCCAGGGGCTTTAAATCCCACCCAGTGTCCCCCTGCTATAGCAGGGACACCTCCCACTGTCCCAGGGGCTTTAAATCCCACCCAGTGCCACCCTGCCATGGCAGGGACACCTCCCACTGTCCCAGGGGCTTTAAATCCCACCCAGTGCCCCCCTGCCATGGCAGGGACACTCCCACTGTCCCAGGCTGCTCCAGCCCTGTCCAGCCTGGCCTGGGACACTGCCAGGGATCCAGTACAGCCACAGCAGCTCTGGGCACCTGTGCCAGGGCCTGCCACCCTCACAGGAAAAATTTTCTCCTAATATCTAATCTAAATCTGCATTCAGACCCCAAGTGAGGAGTGTTACACTTGTTTTGCTGTTTCCGAGGGGCATCAGTGCCCCTGTGTTTAACTCCCCATGTGCAGTGCTAGACAGGGGCTGTCACCTCCAGCCCCAGCTGTCCCCAGCTCCCTGGGAGGTTGTCCCCAGCTCTCTGGGAGGCTGTCCCCAGCTCTCTGGGAGGCTGTCCCTCGGGATCTGCTCCTGCCCCACTGCCCTGCTGACACTGGGGGCAGCTAAAAGCACCTGAGCTCTGTCAGGCGATTGCATTCGTTCAGTTTAGTGCTCTAACCCCACCGTGTGATACTGAAGCAAATTGCATTATTCTGTGATTACTTTGCTCCATGGGCACGAATAGTCTGAAGGGTGCAGGATGCAGAAGGGTACAGAGATGCAGGGATCCAGGGATCCAGGGTGCAGGGTGCAGGGATCCAGGGATCCAAGGTGCAGGGATCCAGGGTGCAGGGTGCCGGGATACAGGGTGCAGGGTGCAGGGATACAGGGTGTAGGGTGCAGGGATACAGGATGCAGGGATCCAGGGATCCAGGGTGCAGGATCCAGGTATGCAGGACCCAGGGTGCAGGGTGCAGGATTCAGGGATCCAGGGATCCATAGCTCAGGGTGCAGGAATCCAGGGTGCAGGGATTCAGGATGCAGGATGCAAGGATACAGGGTGAAGGGTGCAGAGTCATGGCTGTGGTGCCCATGGCCATGGTGGCCACAGTTGTGGCTGTGGTGTCTGTGGCTGTGGTGGCTGTGTCTCTGGTGGCCGTGGTGCCCATGGATGTGGTGGCTGTGACTGTAGTGTCTGTGGTGGCCGTGGTGGCCGTGGCTGTGTCTGTGGTGGCCGTGGTGGCCGTGGCTGTGTCTGTAGTGTCTGTGGTGGCCGTGGTGGCCGTGGCTGTGGCAGCCGTGCCCCTTCCCCACCCGTGCCCACGGCAGCTGATCCCAGCAGGTCCTGGAACCCAGACAGGAGGGGCCCGAGCTGAGCCCTGGGCCGGTTTCCCTCTGTCATCTCGTACTTGTACAGCAAAGTGCTGTTAATAATCATTTAAATGCTTCGCTGTCAGTCACTGCTCTTTCTTTGTAAATGTTACTCATTTCATAAATAAATCAAAACCTGCAGACCCTGGGTTTTCAGAAACTTGAATGCTTTTGTTAAAATTGTATGAAGCAAATTCACAAACACATGATTTATATTATCTCGGTACAGCACAGGAGATGATAGAATATACTATTTAAATTAACTCCTCTCCCAACAAATGAAATCAATTCTGTTCTTGGGTTACTTTTCATCTGCCTTTTGTCTTGTTGCTGAATCTTTTCTGTTTCTTTCACTCATTCATCTATTGTGCCCTTTCCTTGATCTGATAGCATTAAACATATAATTAAGTCATAAAGGAGGGAACTGATGAGTATAGCAGATGGTAATTGCTTCCTACATTTGAATGAAATGATATGCATTGCTACAATTTACAGCTCTCGCCTCATATTTTATTCAGGAACCTTTTATCTCTTTTCCTGCAGAATTATTCTGCAATAAATTTAGACATCTTATCAATAGCTTGGGTGATAGTCACAGAAACAGGGGAAACGGAACTTTGTGCATCTTAATGTTTAAAATAATTTCTACAATAATTGAATTATCCCCCAGCAAATATCACAGCGAGAACCTGCTGGACTCGGTTGTTTTCCTTTTAAAAGCTCATCCTGTGATTACAGAGAAAAATCCAGGGGTGTAACTGCACTTATGGAACGAGGAGGTGCAGGAAGTTCCATCTCCTGGGCTGAGTTTGGGTTCCAGGAGGTGCCAGAGGAGGTGGAACTGCCAGGGATGAGCCCAGCAGCCTGCTGGGTGCTCACAGGGAACCTTACAACTGAAAAAAAAATTAAACTTATTTCCTCTGCAAACTACACCCAGCAGGGCCCGAGGGTGATTCCACAACACAACTGATTCCCAGCATTTCCTGAAATTTAGTTTTTCTTCCCTCTTTTCAGGGGCAGAGCTCTTTCCACTTTTTCTCAGGATTTATATTTTTAGCACTTGAGCGGGTGCTAAAAAGCACCCAAAATGTTTCACAGTTGTTTATTCCCCTGCTGTATGATTTTGGCCATATTTAGACAAAATTAGACATTTGAAACAAGGCACACTTGGAGCTCCTATTAGCTCCAGTGAAGCTGCAGGACACTGTAAATCCTGGGGGTCCTGAGCATACCTGGCAGCAAATCCATGAGCTGACGTCATGCAGAGCATCCTAACTCCTCACCACGTTCCTTCTGAGGGGCGAGGCAAAAAAGACTTGTCAGCAATAATTTCCTGAGTGATTTTTAAAGGCCTGTGACTCCCTCCCATATTAGTTTTAATAAAAGAGTCTGCTCCCTAAGCTCGCTTGGAAAATTATTGCCCACCAGCAAGACAAAAGACAAACAGGAGAGGTACTGACAGCAGCAGAGTGGGCCTGGTGGGGCTGTGAGGGGACAGGCGGTGCCTTTCCCCACTGCCCACTGAAGTCAGGTTCCTGCTGGGGAGCAGAGCTCTGCCAGCCCCGGCAGCTCCCGCCAGGCCTTACAATAACAGAATGTTTGTGTTGGAAGAGACCCTAGAGACCATCCAGGCCCACCCCACTGCCAAGGGCAGGGCCGCCTTGCACCGGCCCAGGCTGCCCCGAGCTCTGTCCAGCCTGTCCTGGGCACGTCCCCAGCTCTGGGACCTTTGTGACAATGGGGATCCCCCACACGGAGCACGAGAGCCCCACGGAACCAGCACCTGGTGCCCAGGAGAGCCTGCACGGGCTGGGGGTGTCCCTGTGGAACCAGCACCCGGTGCCCAGGAGATCCTGCACGGGCTGGGGGTGTCCCTGTGGAACCAGCACCTGGTGCCCAGGAGAGCCTGCACGGGCTGGGGGTGCCCCTGTGCCTTCCTAAAACACGTCTGCCGGGAGAGAGGGTCAGGGATGGGACAGGAGAGGGACAGAGGGACAGAAGGACAGGGCCAGGAGATGGACAGGGACAGGGACATGGACAGGAACAGGGAATAGGGACAAGGACAGGCCAGGGACAGGGACAAGGACAGGGACAGGAACAGGGAATAGGGACAGGGACAGGGACAGGGACAGGGACAGGGACAGGAGAGGGACAGGGAACAGGGACAGAGACAGGGACAGAGGGACAGAGGGACAGAGGGACAGGGACATGGACAGGAACAGGGAATAGGGACAGGGACAGGGACAGGGACAGGGACAGGGACAGGGACAGGGACAGGGACATGGACAGGAACAGGGAATAGGGACAGGGACAGGGACAGGGACAGGGACAGGGACAGGGACAGGGACAGGGGTGGGCACGCCCTGCTGGGCTGTGCCGGGGCACAGGTCTGGCTGTCCTGTGCTGGGAATGAGAGGAGCAGCAGGGCCTGGAGCCTGTGGGGCTGGCAGGGCACCTGCAGGGTGGCTCTGCCTCCGGGCTCAGGGCTCAGGGCTCGGTGCCACCTGCCCGCTCTGTGGAGCCACGGAACGTGGGGAGGTTGGGTGGGAAAATCCCCGTGAGCCCAGTGAGCCCAACCTGTCCCCAGCACTGCCAAGGCCACCACGGAGCTGTGCCCCCAGGAGTGGGGACTGTGCCAGACAGCTCGTACGGCAGGAACGCTCCTGATAAACACCAGCTTTGGAAAAATGCACTCCTAGGAAATACTAAAACCCACTGCTTGGCTCCAGGGGACGTGGCCAGTGCCGTGGGTTGATATTAGGACACGTCCCCAGGACCCTGCTGGGGAGCCTGGCTGGGCTCTGGTGCCGTCCCCACGCTGTGACATGGCCACCACCGCAGAGCTGGACTTTAACACAACACAACTGATTCCCAGCATTTCCTGAAATTTAGTTTTTCTATCCGTCAGCTTGGAAAAAATGTGGTTATAACACTGAGATCCCGGTGTTGGTGGGGAAGAAGGGTGACAGGAATGATTTGGATTTGGGGAACAGAGGCTGAACGTGCAGCTGTGTGTGGTCAAGCTGCTATTGATGCTCGAGAGTTTCCAATTGCTGGTAATGGACTGGGGAAAAAGGATAATGCGTTTGATCGATCAGCATGGACAAATTTCATTTAGGGGATCAATAACAGTTTATACTTGACAGAGCAGAGGGACCACATTTATTTTTCCCTTTGATTGAATAAATGTTTTCAATGAAAGTGCAGATGTGCAGCGATGCTGGCCGTTCCTTGACCGGAGGCGCAGCTCGTGCGCGGTGTGGGCGCAGGTGAAGTGTGTTTAAAAGGAGCCCTCGGTGCCATGCACAGCCCGGGGCTGGGCTGCAGACAGAGCTGACGGGCACTTCATTAGAGCAGGAGGCACGGAAAGTGCACGGGCTGCCCTTCCTGCCTCCCAGCACTGTGAAATACCAAAAGAGACATCACTTGGGCATGTTTTTCAAGGGTGGGGAGAAAAGGGAAGGTTTTTTTTCCAGAGCTTGTCTGTATCCAGCATATTTCCTTTGAGCCTGGGAGAAGATATGTGGGAGGGCAAACACGCTGAGGAAACAGCCGCAGCTCCACCGGCATATGGTGCCTCCACCCTGAGCAGCCAGGGCCTCTGCAGGCTCTCCGTGGCACATCAGGGATGGTCTGGCTGGGTGGGCTTGGCTGTGGGCACAGGGCTGTGGGCACAGGGCTGTGGGCACAGGGGTGTGGGCACAGGGCTGTGGGCACAGGGCTGTGGGCACAGGGCTGTGGGCACAGCGGTGTGCCAGCATGGCCGTGGGGCACAGCTGGCTCTGGCTTCCCCCCTGGCACAGCCCCACCGCCCAGGGGAAGCCGTGGCTGTGCACACACAGCCCAGCCCTGCTCCCCATGAGAGCGGCTCGGGGGGCTCACGGGTACCCTCACACCGGCTTCTCCTGTCATCAGGGTCACCCCGGCCACTGTGGTGATGTTCCACACTGTCCAACCCTCCCATCGCCAGCTGGGCACCATCTCAAAGCCTCTCCTGTCACATCAGCAGTGCCCAAGAGCCTCAGAATCTGCAGAGCTCCCCCTTGGAGCAGAGCCACTCTCCAGCAGAGTGGACAGAGCTGGCCAACGCCCCTGCCAGCCCCAAACCAGAGCGTGGTGGGGGACACCGACCCTGTCCATGGCCCTGTCCCTCCCTTCTGGGGCTGGGGGGCCAGGGACACCCTCCAGGAGGATCACACAGCAGTGCTGGGGGATTGCACAGGCCCTGAGGGTCACCGGTACCTGAGGATGGCCATGGCTCCTGTGGGGTTTGCCTTCTGCAGGAGGAGCTGTGAGGTAGGGGGAAGGAGGGTGGCCCTTAACGAGGGTGGCCCTTAATGAGGGTGGCCCTTAATGAGGGTGACTTTAATGAGGGTGACTTTAATGAGGACAGGTGGGGAGCAGGCGGCTCTCTGGCTGGGGTCTGCAGGTGGCCAGGTGAGCGTTCCCGCCCCGCGGGGCCGGCAGGAACGACTCCTGCCAGGCATTTCCACTCAGGTGCTCTTCCAAGAGTATCCCTGAGCCAGGGATGGTTAAATCCAGCCCTTCGCTATCGGAACGCTGACTTTGGCTTTCCTGCTCCGGGCAGTCCTCTTGTCCTTCCATGGTCTGGCCTTGCTCCACCAGAACAGAGGAAAACTCGCAGGAGTTGGCTCTTTTGGACAATTCCGGGCCCTTTGCAGGGTGCTCTTTGCAGGCAGCCCCTCTGACCACGGCCACGGCCGCTCCCAGCAGCAGCTGCTCCTGGAGGGGCTCTCGGCTTTGGGTGGGTTTCTCTTGGAACGCAGAATTCCCCCCGTTGTGTTGTTGTGCTTTATGAAAACTCTCTGAGAGAGGCTTAAAATCAAATTTGGCTGGTGGCAGATCGTAATTAAGTTCCAGATGACGCAGATGATAACTTTCCCTTGCAATATGGAGCAAATGCCAGCAACAAATGCAGCCAGCCCCGAGCTCCAGATGCACGGGCTCGATTCGTTAGCTGCCTTGCTCATCAAGGCGCGATGAGAGCGGGGGCCTGTTCCAGACAGGGATCGCTGGCCCGATGACTGTTTTAGGCAGGCGGCTGGGAATTGTTTAAAATGCATATTGTCTGTGTACATTTCAATAAGGCAAATGCCAGGCACGGGCGCCGCGGGCCCCGGCGTGTCAGATGATTAAGTCTTCAAGACTCGCAGCCACGGGGTCGTTACCGACGGTGCTTCCAGGTCAGCGTGTGCACCGCCAGGTTGGAGGCGATGGTTGACCTTCTGACAGCACTGCGGGCTAGCGCAGCTTCCCAGGACATAAATAACCACTCCTCACTCGGTTTTGCGAGGGGTATTTATTTAAAAATGCAAATATATTATAACATATGTGACTTAAGGATATTCAGATGGGAAAGCAGAACGCATTTCCTCCCGTTCCTTTTTCCCCAGTGACTTTCCAAATGAAATGCTTAATGGAGAAAAAGGGAAGAGACGGAATAAATAATAATAATGATGAAGATCGCTTACCTTGTTCTCTTTATGATTGCCTAGTACCTTTTTGTCAATGGCACGCTCTATGCAAAGAGTCTTCTCGTGGCTGAATTAAGATTGTGATATTAATAAAGGAAGCACTCAGTAAGTGGCTTGTCAGCTTTGTTTCATCCCATGCCTGGTGTCTAGAAAGGAGATAAAGCATCTGTGACCTTATTTTATACATAATGTACTGCAGTGCACGCGGAATGGGGAAGCTTTCAGGAGTCTTTTCTTTTGCCTTCAATAAATTGTAAAACCAGACCTTTTAAAATCCTGCCTATTGCACTTTGTGGTGACCCGACTTCAATGCAGAAGCCATTGGTTGACTTTATCCTTGCAGGAAAAATAGTTGTTTATAAAACTCAACAAGCATAAAACAATATGCTTCGGGATTATAAATAGCATTTGAAAAGGTTTGGAGATTACACACTCTGGCCTGAAAGACTACAGGGCAAAATTCTTCATCTCCATCCAGTCAAATGAGGAGTTTGAAAAAAGGACAGTCAGAGCTTTAGGATGTGGCCAATAACAACTCAATAAATCAGCAACGATGCCATCTGATAGTGCTCAGCTTCCTTTCAGCACATAATCAGCGAGCACTTAATTGTTAGAAGTTGTGTAATTACAGCACAGCCGTGCAGGGCTGCGCGCTCTGTGTCACCCTAATTTCCTGTATTTGTGGTGTCGGGGCTTTCATCAGGAGCTGGGATCCAACTGCTGCTCATCAAACGAGCTGAGGCTGAGGCACATTTCGGAGGGTCTGGCGGGGCACCTGAGGGATGCAGAGTCCTGCTGCACCGAGCAGGGAAATGAAATGCAGCTATTCCTGTGGACGTTTGTCTGGGTATTTGGAAAACTGATCCAGAGCTGCCGCAGCTGAATGCACAGGATGAAAGGACCGGGGGAATTAATGCAGCAAAACTGTTGATGGCTGGTTTAGATCTCTCACGGCCCTTCCAGCTGTGGTGAATCTGTGAAAACAAGAGGGAGATCGGGGCAGAACAATGCTGCCTGTACCTGCCAGTGTGCAAGCTGCACTCTGCCTTCATGCCAGAGCCCTGCAGAGCGCGTACCCATCCCCATGGCACAGAACCGGCCTTTGTGCTGGGTCTGGGCAGGGCCAGGTGGTCCTTGCCAGGTGGACAGCGGGGCAGGATGGAACACAGCCAGCCCGAGGGGTGGGGGTTAACCCCAGCTGGCCACTGAGCCCCCTGGCCACTCACTCAGCTCCCAGCGGGATGGGCTGAGAACTGGGAGAGGAAAAGTGAGAAAACTTCTGGTGCATTAGCATCCCGTTCCCTTTGCAGCCTGGAGTTTGAAGTCCCCTCTTGGAGAGGGGAACAGCTCCTGCCTCCCGCACTGGGGCTGCCCCTCCTCCCCCAGAGCCACCTCCTGCCACCTTCACCCCATCTCCAGCCGCCTGCCAGGCCCGGGGCATCCCTGCTGAGCAGTGGTTTTGGTCTGAAGTCAGAACCAGTCTGAAACCCTCTGTGAGGTGGCAAGGAGGTTGAATCGCTTGCTTTATTGCAAAAGAAAAATCCCGCATTTTGCTGGTGTTATGAATTAGCAGAAATTAAAGAATAGGGTTGTCTACACACCGCTTGGAAATTGTTTACAGCAAATAATGAAGCAAGGCAAGAGCGTTGCCAGAGGCCGGGGTCTGGAGATGCTGTATCGCATTATTAATTAAAATACAAGTCAGCTCTTTCCAGTGTGTGTAGCCCGTGGGTATCCAACGTGCTCCACTTGATTGAATCAGGTACTGGCAGCAAAGGCATTTTTTATTTTGTGCTGGAAGGGATAACAAAAATGTAAAGCTGTTTTCTGCTACTTCATTTGAAAAAATATTATTTTGCAATGAAAGCACAGCAGCTGGACAGCAATAACGTGTTTACCTCTGCTCCGGAATTTGAGCACAGGGGCTGCATCCTCGGCTGCTCCCCGGCCAGCAGCCAGCTCCACGCCATGGGAGGCAGCAGGTCCTGGCTTGGGGAGGGAACTCATCCCAGCAGGATTTTGTTTATCCCCTTATAATGAGATTTTTCCTCCTTCCTGTGTGGGAGAGTCAGTGAATGACCAAAATCTCAGAATCATGGAATGGCTCAGGCTGGAAGGTACCTTGAGGATCATCTGGGCCAGCTCCCTGGGCAGGGACACCTTCCATTAGACCAGGATGCTCCAAGTGTCTCTTTGGCCACACCAATTCATGTCTGGCCATTCCCAAAGGTCATGTGCCCTTTTGTTCCTCTGTTTTCCGGGGGAAGGGGGGAGGAAATTATGGGGTTTTTTTGTTTATTTCAAAGATAATAAGGGAAACAAGTATTTTCCCCGCCTGAAACAAGCAAACACAAACCAGAACCTCTGAAGAAGCAGCAGCAGCAGAACCATGCTGGTGTTTGAGGGCTGGCAGAGCCTCTCCCTGCCCGGAGCAGGTCTGGTTCACACCCCAGCACAGGGCAGAGATTGGGGCACACCTGAACTGCCATCTCGGAGCCACAGGAGCTCCTGGCACCAGGAACATAGCTTTTCCCCCACTGAAAACTTCAGGGTTCCCTTTTTCCCCGTGCAGAGGAGGAAACAGAACTGCTGTGTTTGAAATCCCTCTGCAGCTGGTGTCTCCACCTGGGGGATGCCAAAGTTCCCGGGGTACACTGAGCCCAGCAGCCTCCAAGCCCTCCCAAAACCTCTGGGTTTGAGCTGTTTTCGTGCAATTTCGGTGCAAAAGCACCCTACTTTGGAGGAGACACCTTGGCCCCAGCCATGCTGCTCTGGCACAGCTCGGGGACCCATTCCCAGCCTGCCAGGCTAAGCAAGGCCCTCTCCAAGGGCTCTGAGCCCACACGTGGGATTTCCTGACACAATTCCCTTTGTTTCAATAGCCTGAAATATTGTCATATTTTAATATTGTTTATTTTACTGCTCAATTATTAATATTTATAATTAGGTATACAAAAAAAAAAAAAAAAAACCATCAAGTGGGTGATGCCTCAACTTGGCATTGCTGGAGTAACCTTAAGTTATGGAATTTCCTGCCTTCGAAATGCTTGATCCTGCAACACAAACATTGCACCAACACAGAGGGGCTTGCACTTCATTTTGTAAAGGCCAGGGGGAAAATAAGCTATTTCTCTGCTGCCCAGACCTGAAATCCATGCTCAAGTGCACACTGGGTCAGCCCCTAACCAGCTGCAAGCACACAAGCCAAGTTATTGGATTTCCAGATGATGAATAGAGATCAGGAAATGCACCTGCCTGGCTGCAGGGGGATTTGCATGAAAATGAAGATTCCGTACACCTGCGTGTGTGAAATATTGCTGAGCAGAACCGAGTGCAGGAGAGCAGAGCCCACCGTGCTCCTGAGGAGCCCTGCAGAGCTGTTCCCAGCCCGGGGCACGCTGGGCTCCAGGCCCTCATCGTTCCCGGCACAGAAATCCGCGGGGAAGTCCAGCTCTGGCCGGAAAGTTGGGTCGGTGTGGGGCTGGGAGAGCCCCGGTGCTGGGAGCTGTGCAGTGCCCGGTGCTGGGAGCCCTGCACTGCCTGGTGCCGTGTCCTGAACTCTTCCCAATCCAGCTCCTTCACACCCCCAGGGATGTTGTTCCAGGCATTAATTATCTCTAATTATCTCCACATCATAAACTGGTGCATGTGCCACCGGCCTGGCCTGGCTCTTGCTGCCCTTGCAGGGCTCTCAGTTTGATGGAAGAAGGAGATGTTTCACTCCTCTGGAGATGCTGAAGTCCCTTTGGAATTCCCTGATGCTGCCAGAGTGTTCTGGGCTCCACAACCCCCCAGCCCTCTGAGCTTCCAGCCCTACACCACCTCTGCCCTTTCCCAGCCTCCCAGCTGGTTTGGGTGCTGCTTTCCAGGATGTTCCCGTGTCCAGAGGGCACTGAGGACTCGGGGGTCGGTGCCACGCTGCCCATCGGGCACCCAGGGTCCAGCTGCCCCTCAGAGTGCCCAAGTGCGTGGAGCTGCTCCGTGGTGGCTCTCCTCTCCCTGCTGATACCGCTTGCATCGAAGTGTTTTCCCACCCAAAAGGGGAATGTTTCCAAGTAGACTTCTCACAGGTTTTGAATTCCCTTTAATTTAGGAAAACACTCATAAATAGCAGAAGGTACATTCCGTGTGCACACAGCCACTTCCCGTGGCTTTGCTGGGTGTGAGGGGAACAGAAGGGATCGGTGGGAATTCCAATTGCCAACAACTGCTGGATCCCTGGGGAGCCGGGCAGGAGCTGGGGCTGCTGAGCTTTGGGGTGCTGAGCTTTGGGGCTGCTGAGCTTTGGGGCTGCTGAGCTTTGGGGTGCTGAGCTTTGGGGCTGCTGATCTTGGGGCTGCTGAGCTTTGGGGCTGCTGAGCTTTGGGGCTGTGAGGGTGAGGGGCTGTGGGGCTGAGGGGACAAGTGTCACAGTGGTGACAGCCTTGTGGGGCCCTGGATGCTCTGCCTTAATGGCAGAGCCCATTAAAGGATCACAACTAATTGAGCATCACTTTCCTGCATCAGGGCAGCCTCACGCCGTGGCAGCCAAGCCTTGCCCACGGCTCAGCCCTGCCCTGCTGCTTCCAGGAACGGCTGTGGCACTTCCAGGGGCGGGTGGCACGGCCATGCCAGGGTATGGCAGTGCCAGGGCCCCGTGTGTCACTCGCTGCCATGCCACCTTTGGCCTTCCCCTGTCCCTGGAGGTGTCCCAGCCCTGCTCCCCGGGTTTGGGGCTGCCCTGGCTCCCCAGCCCTCTGTGCTGGGAGGGATCAGCACCTCCAGACCCTTCAGCCTTCCACGGGGAGGATGAGAACTCACAGGATTCCTGGCAGGCAGCTCGTATGGAATGAGAGCAGATATTGTAAAGGGACCTTCTGAAACAGTCGGCTGGCAAATACCAGTGATAACTATTTTAATTCATCTCCTCTGACATGAATAGGAACTTTCTCTTACAACTGAATATAAATAGAAGTTGGACATAGCATTACTATATGAATAAATGAATTAATCAATCAATGACAAAAACACACTATGTAATCAAAAGATTTTTCATGTTAAGATTAATTTAGTGTAATACACACCTAAATATTACATAAGCCCCCTTGACATTGAATTATAGGGCTGGTGGTTGGAAGGGAGCGGGCTGTGCAGCGCGGGAAGGTGGCACAGGGCTGGGGAAGGGGTCCCACCTCGGCAGCCGTGGCACAGGAGCTGCTGCACCCCTCCCAGGGAACAATTCCCAGTTCCCAATCTCCCACCCATCCCTCCCTCTGGCAGTGGGAGCCATTCCCTGGCTCCTGTCCCTCCATCCCATGTCCCCAGTCCCTCTCCAGCTCTCCTGAAGCCCTCCAGGCCCTGCCAGGGGCTCTGAGCTCTGCCTGGATCCTTCCCTTCTCCAGGGGAACATTCCCGGGGCTCTGAGCTCTGCCTGGATCCTTCCCTTCTCCAGGGGAACATTCCCGGGGCTCTGAGCTCTGCCTGGATCCTTCCCTTCTCCAGGGGAACATTCCTGGGGCTCTGAGCTCTGCCTGGATCCTTCCCTTCTCCAGGGGAACATTCCCGGGGCTCTGAGCTCTGCCTGGATCCTTCCCTTCTCCAGGGGAACGTTCCCAGCTCTCCCAGCCTGGCTCCAGAGCAGAGCATCTCGGAGCATCTCAGTGGCCTTCTCTGGCCCAGCTGCCAGGGCCAGAGGCTGGGGATGTGCTGCTGCAGGCACACGAAGAGGGGCATTGGGGCATTCCTGCTCAGGGCTGGGGGCAGCTGGGGCTCTGCTCCTCCTGAGCTGGCCTGTGAGCCTTCGCCCGCACAGTTAATTAATCTAATGAGGCAACCTCTCCCGTTGTGGTCTGTGTTCTGTATGCTTCTCCCCAGCAAACGATCACACTTCCTAAGAATATAATCTTCATTCTTCGCTCGAAGTTCTGCCTGGAAGTGGAGGTGGAGAAATTCAGCCGTGCAAGGAAATGGTATTTCCTAGCGGGGAGCGTGACGGAACATACGGAGCTGCTCCCGGGGAGGCAGAGCCACATGGGCTCAGCCCTGCGGCCACCCACGGCCGGGCTGGGCACGGGCTGGGCACGGGCTGGGCACGGGCTGGGCACGGGCTGGGCACGGGCTGGGCACGGGCTGGGCACGGGCAGCACCGGCCTCGCCCCTCCGCGTCCTGCTCGGGGCCAGCACATCCCGACTGGGGCTCCCAGGGATGTGCTCCCGTGGGGATGTGCTCCCGTGGGGATGTTCCACATGGGGATGTGCTCCACATGGGGATGTGCTCCCCAGGGATGTGCTCCCCAGGGATGTGCTCCCGTGGGGCCGGATCCTTTGGGAGCAGCTCAGCAAAACCTCCCTGGCTGGGCAGGGCGCTGCCACAGGGACCAGCCGAGGTGCTCCTGCTGCTCCATGAGCCCATGGCCAGCAGGCATGGCCAGCACCACCGGGGTCCAGCTGGCCCTGCCTGAGCCCAGCCAGCCACGGACCGAGGGCTGCACTTCCCTGCCGGCTGTTCAAAGGGATTTCTGACCCACAGGGATCCCTGACCCACAGGGATTTCTGACCCACAGGGATCTCTGACCCACAGGGATCTCTGACCCACAGGGATCCCTAATCCTCACAGACCCCTGACCCACAGGGATCCCTGACCCACAGGGATCCCTGACCCACAGGGATCTCTGATCCTCACAGATCCCTGACCCACAGGGATCCCTGACACCCGTGTCCTGGGACACCCAGGCAGTTCCAGGACTGAGGAGCAGTGAAAGGTTCTTTGGGGTTTATTTGCTCAGTGCTGGCAAGATGACACCATCGGGGGAAGAACCTTTTGATTTTGCATTTATGCTGTCCATCGATTTCCTTTAGAGCAGTGACATGGGCTATTGCTAATACCTGTCCAGTTAATACTGAATGGCAGCTCCACTCTCACAGCTCAGAGCAGCTGTATAATAAACACCAGAAAACATTCCTCTGTACACACAAAGCTTTCTTTTCTCTTTCTTTATTTCTAACCCACATTTGCACAGATCTCAGCTGACAAAATGGAGGGATGGGGGCCGGATCTGCTGTCCCAGAGGCTCTTGCCAGGGAGCTTGAGTCAGACTTGCTCTGCTGGTGTTCCACAGACAGGGCCATCACACTGGGAAAGTTTTTTTTTTTCCCAACAAATTTCTCTACAGAATTATCTGCATCTGAAGGGGAAGGTAAGATCTCCACGTGCTCAAAAGCATCCTGCCAGCAAGAGCATCCCACAGGAAAAGGAAGTCGGTTGCAGCAGCGCTCCGGGGTCTGCGGCACTCAGATTTTGGAAAGGGGTGGTGCTGGCACAGCCAATGCCCCGCTGCGAGGTGCTGGCCAGCATGGGACAGGGGTGTGAGGAAGGTGATGGCTGGGGATGAAGGCAGGGCTGCACCCCCAGAGAGCTCTTGTCTGGGCTGAGCTGTGAGGTCAGTCTCACACAGCGCTTCCTTCAGTGAGATCCACGGCTCTGCAGGAAACAGAAACTTTCCTTCTCCTGGCTGACCCCCTTTGGATTAACACGAAATTCTCTGTTCTGTTTACAACCTGCTGCTGCTGAAGGCTTTGAACTTCTTGTGATGCGAGGAATTTTGGATGGAGACAGGTGGAGACGGGATGCGGGAAAGGAGCTGAAATGAAAACGTTTGATGAAGGGAGAGCAGGAATGCACAGTTAATGCCGTGGAAGGATGGAATAGAGCAGCCAGGAGGGGGAGGAAGTGTTCTTTACTAGGGGAAGGAGACGGAGGAGGACTCAGTGGCTGAGCCCAGCACAGTGGGAGCAGCAGGACCACCGGCGGGTCTGGGGCCGAGGGCTGCGCTGCTCCTGCTCAGGGCTCCGGTCAGATCAGGATCGATGTGGGCACCGATCAGCAGCTCCCCAGGGCCACACCGTGCCACTGCTCAATGAGCACGAGCCTCCCCTGGTCCCAGTCCTGCCTCTGGGATGCTGCTCGGCTGCTGCGGGGTTGTCACTGCTCAGCCCGGCTCTGGGGTGACACGTCAAGGGACAGGTCCCACTGCAGCAGCCCAGACCTCCAAGTACGGTCCTGGGACCGGAGGGACCCTCAGAGACCTGCACAGCCTCAGAATCAGAGAATTTGCTGAGCTGAAAGGGACCCATAAGATCATTGATCCAACTCGTGGTCCCGGGCAGGACAGCCCAGTGGTCCCACGCTGTGCCTCAGAGCATTGTCCAAACATTCCTGGAGCTCTGGCAGCCTCGGGGCCGTGCCCATTCCCTGGGGAGCCTGGCCAGTGCCAGCACCTCTGGGGGAAGAACCTTTCCTGATCTCCACCCTAAACCTTCCTGACTCAGGTGCAGCCTGTCCCCAGTCATGGGGGTGAAGGGATGGGTACCTGCCCCTCCCCTGCCCCTGGGAGGAATCCCGAACGGTTTGGGTTCCACCCCTGCCATGGGCAGGGACACCTTTCGCTACCCCGGGTTATTGCCAGAGCAGCCCTGGTGCATTCCAGCCGTCCCTCGGGTGCATGTGGCGGGCACAGGGCACGGGGATTGCTGCTCTGGTGGCATTGCAAAGGGAAGCAGAGCCTCTGTCCTTGTCCCTGTCCCTCCCCGTGCTGGCTGCAGGCACAGGGCAGGGCACGGGAAATGCCGGGCTCCACTTTGCACCTGCAGGAGGAACCAGCCTCGCTCCTTTGCAAATCTAGCCCATAATGAGAAACATATGTCAGAGAACATGGTTTTCCACAAACCCAGCATTTGCTGCACAGTTTATGGTTAGGTCTGAATGCAGTCACAGCTGCCATGGGAATTACGGGTTCCTTGATTTTCATAATTAAAAAGAGAGAGAAGGAAAGAGAGGGAAAGGAAGCGGGAGCCCAGAGCGGGGTTCTGTGGGCACTGCCCACCTGGCACAGTGGGAAGGAGAAATCCTCCCACTGGAAATTCACTGAGATATTCCTTGTACTGGCAGGGTGTGCAGGAAACACCGTCTGCCTGGTTCAGTGGTTAATTAAATAAAAGATATTCCAAATAAAAAAAATAGATTCTGGGTTGGGGCTCTTGGGAAATCATTACTGACTCGTGACCTCTCTTAACCTGGATAAGGTTCAGGCAGGAGATGTCAAGGCGTGAAGCACGGCAAATACCCGTGAGCATGTACAATTACAGGTTTATTAAAGGGAAACAAGGGCCGCACGATAAATGGAAAAATCTCCCACGGACACAGCGACTCCAGAGCGCTTTGGGAAGGGGCTGTGCCCCGCCGAGCTCCGGCCGAGCTGCCCCGCTGGCACCAGGGCATGGGAGCACCAGGGATGCGCTACCTGGGCACGGCAGAGCCGCCCGCCACTCCCACAGCGTTCCCACAATTACAGCTCCGCCTAATTAATAACGTCTCCATGAAGGGCATTTCCCTTGCATTGGGAAACAAGCGCAATCACAGTGCCTGTATATCAACCGAATACAAGTCACCTGGGGAATAAAGCAGAGATGTAATTGAGGAGCCGCTATTTATCACCCTGCCCAGGATCACCGCGCGCGGGCTGGCACTGACACACTCGCGCTGCTCTCCAGAACTTGCCTGGCTGCCATCAGATTCATCTTTCTTAAAGGAAATAAAACACCCAACTACTTTCCAAAGACTCTTTGACTTTCAATCACGAGCACGTTGCTTATTAGCGAGATGAATTTATAGGTAAAGTGCTCAGCTTTTACAATCACCCTTTTACAGGCAGATGCCATCAGGTTTGCATAAGTGGTGACATTAACCGTCAGCTTCCAGTAGAAATCCAGGCGCAGAAATGTAAATAGCCGCTGGATTTTAATACGTAATTAGCAATGCCAAGCCTCGGTGGCAATGTTTAATTAGCCAAACTGGGCCTGTTTCCCCACACCCATCCCGGAGCGGAGCCCTCTGATCCGTGTGCCGCCGGCGGAGCTCCGGCATGGCCGGGCTGCGCAGATTTGTGCAACTGGATAAAGAACCCGAGAGTCCAATCCCAAATCCCGTCCTTTGCGGGGATTAGCCTGTTCTGCCAACCACTGAGGGAGGAAGTTCAGCTATTCCTCTGCTCTTCCTCTGCTCTTCCCAGCTGCATCCTGAGGGAAACCAGGCAGCATCTCTGCAGCTTGTGCAGCCGCCAGCCGGCTCTGGCAGCTCTCCACGGCAGGTACGTGGTGCTGCTGCTGCACTGCTGCTGCACTGCTGCTGCTCTGCTGCACTGCTGCTCGGGCACACAGCCCCAAGCTGCACACCTGGCTGCCCGCAGCCCGATTGCAGGGACATTGCCAAGTGCATTTTCCCCCCTTCAGGTAGATGTCCACCTGCCCTCCCCTCCTCTGGCCACATGTCTTAGAGTTTTATGAGATCTCCAGGGTCCCTTCCCAAGGCTGCTGAGAGAGGAAGGAGAGGGGAGGAAAGCAAAGAATTAGACAAATAAAGGGGAAAGGGGAGAAATGTTAGTTGATTTATGTGGAGCATCCTTGGGAGGAGCTCCCCTCAGCTCTGGTAGTGAGAACGGTTGGTGCTGCAGGATCAGTTTTTGGGTGGCTAAAGGAGTTTTTCCTTGGATCCTTGCACCACTGCAGGCTGTAGGGATGACTGTGGGTTTTATGTGTTCCCGTTTGTACTTCTGCCCCTGGCATGCTCTGTCCAGGCCGGAGCAGGATCAGGTCTGGGGTACACCAGGGCATTTCAGCCTTTCTGCTGTGCCTGTTTTTCCCGTGGCAGACCCGTCTGGCACCACCCTGCAGGCTGGTGCTGCTCTTCCCAGACCTCCAGGAGCTGAGCGTGGTCCTGCGGTGTCCTGCAGCAGAAAAAGTGGGAGAGAGGGAGAGATGTGCTGGGAACCCCTGCAGCCAGCACTGCTGTCAGAGCTGTGTCCCCTGACCCTCTGGAGCTGGGCCCCTCTCACCCACCAGGCTGGGCTGGGGGCTCCCGTGGGGTGGATGGGGAAGAGAGGGACTGAGAGTCAGTCTAAGAGGTGCCTTCGCACCAGTGCCCCCAGTAACCCCCCAGAAGGGAGTGGGAATGCTGCTGCTGCTGTCTGGGACTCCATTTACCACTGAGGACTTCCATTTGCTGATGAGATGGGTGAGAAAGGCATTAGGAGCACATCAGGGAGAGCGGGGAGCTGGACACACAGCCCCGGCAGGAGGGTTTGGGACGAGGGGTGTCTGCTCTCAGCCTGGGCAGGCAGCAGAACAAATAACCCCGGCAGGAGGGTTTGGGACAAGGGGTGTCTGCTCTCACCCTGGGCAGGCAGCAGAGCAAATAACCCAGCAGGAGGAGAAGTTGGGCAGTGCCAGCAGAGCAGAGCAGAGCGGTGCTGTCTCTGCTGCAGCCTGCCGAGGGCTCTGCCGTGTCCTGCCCGTGGCTGCTGCCTGGAACCGATCCTGGCACTGCCAGCTGAGCAGCCCTGGGCGCCCACTTCTGCTGAAAACACCCGAGCAGGGGCTGGATATCGGCTGTGCAAACACAGACAAAACTCTCTGGCATGGGAAACCCTTCTAAAAGCTTCCCCCCATCCCGAACCGGCGGTGGGAGGTGTTCATTGTGCCACACACATTAATTCAGCTGGCACATTACAATGTTAAACTAAATGACATTATTACAAAGCTGTGCTAAGAAGTGTTGACAGGTCCATATGGTAATTTTACAATGTATAATGAACACACAGACTCCTTTCTTGCAGAAATTTATAGTTCAAATCTATACCCAGGATATCCAGTTTTATTTCCAGAAACTTAAATTGACTTATTACGATGTAGTGAATGTATAAATTAGTTCCAGTAGTTAAACTGAAGCATTTCCCTACAGACTCAATTAGATTCATTAATCTACTGTGTAGACCTGTAAACGGTCCATTGTTCTTTTCCCCCCAAAATGTCAAAAACTATTTCTCTAACTATAAAATATTTCCTGCAAAAACTGTTTTAAATGGTAAGAATTATTTAAGATTAGGAACCCAGATCCACAAATTATTTCAGCGCCCTTGTTCTTCTTCAAAAGAAAAATAGAGTTCAGCCCTTGCTAGATAATTTAGTGGGATGGAGGCTGAATTCACTCTCGTATTAAGCTTAAGAGCTACCGGCACAAGCCAGATCACTTCCACCCTCACTCCAGGGAATACATCATCGGGAATGGAGATCCTGTGTGCTTCTGGAACTGACAACACCTTGGTCCAAATGTTTGTGCACAAGAGATGCTGCTGAGGGCCGACTGCATTTGCATCCACAGGGACCCATGCCCTCAGAGACCAGTGCTGGGAATGTGCCAGTGACACCAGAACCTTCCACATTCCACAGGGACCTGGCCAGTGCTGGGGCTGTGTAAAAGTCCCTCTGTTTGTGGAGCAGAACGTCTCTGTGCAGGTCAAGGGGATGGTGCTGAAAGCAGCACTGCCTTGGCACAGATCTGCGTTATTCACACCTGTGGGCACAGCTCCTGCTCCACGGTTCCCTCCTTTCAGTTCTGCTGGAAAGCAGCGCTGATTGTAGTCTGCTCTGGGGAAGGGACACGGAACCAAGACCCAAGAGACCAGCAGTGCCCTTTCACTGGTGAGGCCTCCCAGAGCTGCTCAGGCTCTGTAGCGACAGTGGCAGGGCACCATTCCCAAAGAGGTGCCAGGGCAGGCCCGGGTCCTGACACTCGAGCTGGTGAGCTGGGAGGGCTGGAGGGCTGGGGAAGTGCTGGAGCAGCCACCCCAGTGTGCCTGGCACCACATTCCTGAGGAGCAGCCACCCCAGCGTGCATGGCACCACATTCCCGAGCACACACGGGCTCCAGCCTGTGCTGGAGCAGGCAACTTGGGCACTGTGTTTTTTCTTCAAAAATCACAGCACAACCTCAATTGTTTTCACACAATCTCAGTAGCTCCCCTTCCAGGACAGATTTCCACCTGGCCTTGCTGTGCCCCCAGCTCAGCCCTCCTCTTCACCACCGGAGGAAACCTGTGCCAGTCTGTGTGGAGCTGCTGGATGGGGACAGGACCTTCCCTGGGCTCTGGAGACTCCCCGCTCTGGGGCTGTGGGGCCATGTGGGGCTGCTGGGGGCCCAGTGCCCGGCGGGGTGGCGGGGCACGGGTGTCCCTGGAGTCGGGATTTCCAGCTCGGCGCTGCCAGCAGAGAATGCCCGCTGGGTGTGGCACAGGGACAGCTGGGGCTCACTCGGGGAGGGTGCCATGCAGAGAGCAGGGCTCTGCAGGGTTCCTGGTCCCTCTGCTGTCTCCAGCACTCCTGCTTCCTGGTCCCAGGCAGATCTCCCAGGACACAGCTCCTGCACCCCTCCAGCTCTCGCAAGCTTTGGGGATTGCAGGACCTTGTTTCCAAACTCTCTGTTTACTAGGATCTGGGTGGCCTGTTAATTACCCCAGGACTCATTATCCCTGGGGTCCCAGCTCTGGTCAGCACAGCTGAGTTCGCTGGTGTGTTCTGGTGGGACTGGGACCCTGCCCAGCCCCGGCGCCCGGCCCTGCTCTGCTTTGTTGGCACCAAAGCAGCTGCTGGTGCTGGGCACCCGAGGCTCTGCCAGCACACAGAGCAGGGCAGCCTGGGTCCCCAGCCCCCAGCGTGGCTGGGAATGGCCAGTGTGGTGAAAAGGGTGCCACCGGGGCACACAGAATGCCTCTTCCTCTCCAACTAAAGCTGTTTCTCACTGGAAAGAGCTGGAGCTGCTGCTCTGAGTCACTCCTGGCATTCCTGGTGCTGAAAGAAAGTGGGCATTGATGGAGAGCAGCCCGGCTGTTCAGGGGGTCCTCCTGACGGGCACAATGGGAGGATTGTGGAGGAAGAATTTCAAGCAAATAATCTGGAAAATATTTCAGAGAAATGGGGGCACTGCAGCAGAGTTTTTGTTTGTTTTTGAGCAGGGGCAGCTGCTGGCAGGGCCTGTGCTGCCTGGATCTGCTTGGCTCTGGGGCGCAGGAGGCACAGGCACAGCCCGGCCGGGGCAGCTGCCAGGGGTGAGGGGTGCAAGGCCAGGGGCTGTTCTCCACCTGCGTGCTTGCAGACCGTGGTGACAGGCTCCAGGCTCATTGACTCAGAGAATCCCAGGCTGATTTCCGTCAGAAGGGCCCTCAAATCTCATGTGCACCCTCTGCCATGGGCTGGGACGCTGTCTGTTAGACCAGGCTGCTCCGAGCCTGGCCAGCCTGGCCTTGCACGCTGCCGGGACTGGGACACCCACAGCTCAGCCCTATTCCATCGAAAGGAGTCCCGGTGAGCAGTGTCCGCCCTGGACCCGCTGCGGAGGAGCCTGGAGCCCCTCGGGTCAGAGCCCCGAACTTCGGCCACGCTCCTGCTGTGTGCAAGTCGGCCGAGCTGGCCCGGCCCCGGCGTCAGAGACAGGACTTTGTCACTGTCACCTTTATGTCAGCAAACAGATCAAACGCTCCTAATATCTCCCCTCATGGCGTTCTGTAGGCGGCGATCACACCGCGATAGGATATCGGATACAGCTGTAAACCTTGAAGGAATAAGGGCCGCCTAAGAGAATAGCTTTTCCTCGCTTAACCACGTTACAGCAGCGAGTGTAAATCACTTGTCAGTCGATGGCAAACGTACCGGTGTTATAATCGGAGGAGAAAAGGAATAAAGTGCAGATAATCTTTTTCGCCGTTTTGCTGGCAGCGGCGGCGGCGGGAGACTGACAGCCCTTCGCTTGAGTGGCAGGTGTCCTTTGAAGCGCCTGTGAATCACTATCTGTGCAGACTGTTGAAATGCATATTTCCATCCTTATCGTGAAGGAATGGATGGGCAAGATAGGTGCTGTTAACATTGCAAATAGCTCCGGAATTATTCATTGTCAGCTCCGGGCAAAGAATAGGGGGAAAGTTTTATTATTCACCGCGCACAATAGCCGGATGCTTAATGATTCCCACTACCTTGGCAGGATTGTCTGCCGACTTCAGGCGCTTGCGGTGGGTGACACGGGTCTGGCCAAGTGTTAGAGCAAGATCATACAGCCCGGGCCCATTTTAATTTCTAATACATTAATCTTTCCCTCGCAGATGCACAATGAATATTCCGCAGCCCCTTGTTTGTCAGGAGCCGTCTGCCTTTCATCTATTCAGGTGGGTCCATTGACTCTGAAAGCGCGCTCAAAGGCCTGATCAGTCAATGACAAGGGCGGCACAAAGCGGGGCGCCCCGCGGCTCCCCGGGGAGGCGGCGGCGGGGCCGGGGCCGGCCCTTATCGCGGCCCCGCAGCGCCGGCGGGAGCCGGGACGGGCCGGGCCGGGGCCGGGATGGGCCTGGAGCCGGGACGGGCCTGGAGCCGGGACGGGACGGGAGCCGGGACGGGCCGGGACGGGGCGGGAGCCGGGATGGGGCCGGGCCTGGAGCCGGGACGGGACGGGGACGGGGCCGGGAGGGGGCCGGGACGGAGCCGGGCCTGGAGCCGGGACGGGAGCTGGGACGGGGCCGGGCCTGGAGCCGGGACGGGCCGGGAGCCGGGACGGGCCGGGCCGGGAGCGGCGCCTCCCTGCGAGCCAGCCGCGCAGCACGGCCTTCGCGTCTCATTGCAGTCCTTTGTCTCGGGCCGCTAATTGCGATTGTTTTCAGTTCGTTATCCCGGCGCGCACATTGTCGCTGGCGGGATCCGCGCTCTTGTCAGCGCTGTCCTCACTTTTGCAGGTAGTGACCCTTGAGTTGTTACACGAGCCGCGCCGCGCCCAACAGCGCACTCTGATCTCCGCAGCCAGCCTTGCCTCCCTCATTCATTAAGCCGCAGCCCCACGGCGGCAGCGGGGACGGGCCCACGGAAGCAGCCGGGACGGGCACGGTGGGTCCGGGACCCCCGGGAGCAGCTGAGGGACCCCCGATGTCACAGCTGTCACGCCCCGATGTCACAGCTGTCACACCCCCGTGTCACAGCTGGCATCCCTGTGTCCATCCCGGCACAAAGCTCGACCCTGGGCTCTCAGGGGAGGTTTAGCTTGGATATCAGGAAAATTCCTTCAAGAAAAAGTTTGTCCAGCCCTGGCACAGCTGCCCAGGGCAGGGCTGGAGTTCTCAGGCTTGGAGGGATGTCAAAGCTGTGTGGATGTGGCACTTGGGGACATGGGGCAGTGGTGGCCTCGGCACTGCTGGGGAATAGCTGGACTCTATGCAGTGAGAGGGATTTTCCAACCTCAACGATTCCGTGTTTCGATGGTCTCCTGCCAAGGCACCATCGCCCCTGGTCCCTCCTGCCCTGGATGAGCCCTGGAGACCCCCAAGTGAGGCAGGTCCGCGGGGAGCAGAGGGGACATCAACAACTCATTGGGCAGGGAATGCTCCCCCAGCTCCCTCAGGGATCCCCACCTTTGTCACAACACCGCCCATCCAAAAGTGACCCCAGTGCCTCTGGCTTTATAATCCCTGATTGTAGAACCCGCTGGGCACCCACAGGGGCCATGTTCTGCCACCCAGAGGGCTGCAGGAGGGGAACTGCACTTGTGCCAGCCAAAAATGACTCCACTGCTGCTGGGACTCCTGCCGTCTCCTCTCTCTTATTACAGGGGGACTGCCACACCTTCAGCATCCTCCTGATTCTCTTTTGTGCATGTTCAGGCCACAGGTAACCTGTGGGGTGGCGAAGGTTAAATCTGGTTAGGTCTGGCCATGGAGAGGGGCCCGGGCCCCCATGTGCAGATCCCTGGATCCCAGAGCAGCCCCAGCCTGGGATGAAACACTCCGGCTCTCCCGGAGCCCAACCCCATGTTGGGGGATGCTCTGACCCCAAACACTGCAGGGCTGTGTTCCTGTCCCCCTGTGACCCCAAACCTTGCAGGGCTGTTCTCCTGCCCCTCTCTGACCCCAAACCCTGCAGGGCTGTGCTCCTGCCCCTCTCTGACCCCAAACCCTGCAGGGCTGTGCTCCTGCCCCTCTCTGACCCCAAACCCTGCAGGGCTGTGCTCCTGTGTCTCTCTGACCCCATACCCTGCAGGGCTGTGCTCCTTTCCCCCTGACCCCACACCCTGCAGGGCTGTGCTCCTGCCCCTGTGACCCCACACCCTGCAGGGCTGTGCTCCTGTCCCCCTGTGACCCCAAACCCTGCAGGGCTGTGCTCCTGTCCCTGTGACCCCACACCCTGCAGGGCTGTGCTCCTGCCCCTGTGACCCCACACCCTGCAGGGCTGTGCTCCTGTCCCTCTGACCCCAAACCCTGCAGGGCTGTGCTCCTGTCCCCCTCTGACCCCAAACCCTGCAGGGCTGTTCTCCTGTCCCCTGTGATCCCAAACCCTGCAGGGCTGTGCTCCTGCCCCTCTGACCCCAAACCCTGCAGGGCTGTGCTCCTGCCCCTGTGACCCCAAACCCTGCAGGGCTGTGTTCCTGTCCCCCTGTGACCCCACACCCTGCAGGGCTGTGCTCCTGTCCCTGTGACCCCAAACCCTGCAGGGCTGTGCTCCTGTCCCCCTGTGACCCCAAACCCTGCAGGACCCCAGCCCCCCTGTGACCCCAAACCCTGCAGGACCCCAGCCCCGTTGTGCTGGGCTGGGTGGGCACCAGCACTGGGTTTGAAGCAGCCCCGGCTCTGAGCAGCAGCTCCTGCCCTGTGCTCTCAATAAAAGCTCATTAAGGAAAGATTATGAACATATAACAATACATTTTAAGTGCGCTGCAATGATCCATAAAATTGGTGTGGCTAATTAGCAGATCAAATCTCCATGAGAACTGGATCACTTTAATATCCTTGGGTAGTTTAATTCTGTAGGTATTTTACTATCCACACATGTTTAGTAAAATTAAATAACAGTATAAATGTTCAGTGGGATTAAAACAACAGTAAAATGAAACCAAACAAAATGAATTTATTTTGTTAATAGAATAACAGAGAATCCCAGTGTTGATATAACATTACACAAAATCTAGAGCAAACACAGCCTGAATCCCAGTCTCATTTCACATGTAATTAACCTTTCTCAATCAAGCTAAGCAGACCTGATACCTCCTCCACAGCGTCTGTGCACCCACGGCTCTGCCTGTGCCGGGCTGAGAGGCAGGAGGCGGCTGAGGGCGGATTTTCCCAGTGCTGGTGGGCACTGCTCCCAGTCCGTCCCGAGCTGGCAGCGTGGGATGGGCACTGCACCCTCCTCTGTCCCTGCAAACCCCTGAGCCCCGGAAAGCAGCTGGCAGGGGCCAGGCCAGGACAGACGGGAACTTCTGAGCACTTCAGGTCCCCCAGGGGTTACACTTTGCTGGGGGAATACAGGCTTTCCCCTTTCTCTGGAAAAAGAGAGCATCCAAAAGATGCTCCTGCAGGCAGTGTGAATCTCCACTTTGGTGCAGCTCATAGAAGAATTAAGGTTGGAAAAGACCCTCAAGATCATCAAGTCCAACCTTTAATTCCTTATAAAAAAGTCTGCCTGGACTGAGGAATCAAAAAGAACTAGGGCAGTTATATATATACATATATATATATATATATATATATATATAATTTTAATTTGATTAAATTAAAAGACCCTGAAAAAATATAAAAAACAATGAAAATTTTGAAACCACCTTGGCTTTCCTCACATACAAGAGTGCTAAAAAAAAAAAAAAAAAACAAACCAAAAAAAACCCCATTGCAGAATCACAGCTTATTTAGGAAATAAGTGGTATATCCCTAAAAATCATTGAGTCCAACCATTGACCCAGAACAGCCAAGTTTGCTTTCATTTTGTTTTCAAGGGTCTCTACCTCTCAACTTAGCAATTAAATTAGCAATTAAGTCTAAAAAGAGAATGAATCCTGAAACGGGCCATCATGATTTTTAATGTCAACAGCGACTGGAAGGGATGGCATCCACGGGAAGGGATGGCATCCACGGGAAGGGATGGCATCCACGGGAAGGGATGGCATCCACGGGAAGGGATGGCATCCACGGGAAGGGATGGCATCCACGGGAAGGGATGGCATCCACGGGAAGGGATGGCATCCACGGGAAGGGATGGCATCCATGGAAGGGATGGCATCCAGAGGGACCTGGGCAGGCTGGGAGGGTTGGGAATGTTCCCCTGGAGAAGAGGAGGTTCTGTGGAGACCTCAGAGCTCCTTCCAGTACCTACAGAGACTCCTGGAGAGCTGGGGAGGGACTGGGGACAAGGGATGGAGGGAGAGGACCCAGGGAATGGCTCCCAGTGCCAGAGGGCAGGGATGGGTGGGAGATTGGGAATTGGGAATTCCTGGCTGGGCTGGAATTCCCAGAGCAGCTGGGGCTGCCCCTGGATCCCTGGCAGTGCCCCAGGCCAGGCTGGAGCAGCCTGGGATGGTGGAAAGTGTCCCTGCCAATAGCAGGGTGGAACAGGATGAGCTTTTATGTCCCTTCCAACCCAAAACCATTCTATGGTTCCATGATAATTCTGAGCAATAATTACATTTTTATTAAATAGCTATGGGAAAACACCGAGTTGAATAATGAGATAAAAATGATTGTCTCAGTCCTAAAAGGACATTAATCAACATATTAACTGTGTAGACAAACTGATTTGATGCTGTTACAGCTTAATTTGTCTCAAAATCATTATTTTTTATGTATTGCATAATGTACTTTAAAGCGCTGGTCGGAGCGATCACACGCGAGCGCCGCATCCCCCGGAGCCGGTGCGCGCTTCGCTCCGCTCCGAGCTCAGCGTTCGGGTGTAAAATTCGACATTTCACCTGTCCCGGGTGCGGCTGGAGACAGGGTCCCGAACCCTTCTGCTCGTACCTCAGCCTCTGCAGAGCGCTTCCCCCCGGCCCTGCCGCTCCCGGAGCGCTTCCCCCCGGCCCTGCCGCTCCCGGAGCCTCTCCGGAGCGCTCCCCCCCGGCACTGCCGCTCCCGGAGCCTCTCCGGAGCGCTCCCCCCCGGCACTGCCGCTCCCGGAGCATCTCCGGAGCGCTTCCCCCGCTCCCGGAGCCTCTCCGGAGCGCTCCCCGCGGGCATTGCCGCTCCCGGAGCATCTCCGGAGCGCTTTCCCCCGGCACTGCCGCTCCCGGAGCCTCTCCGGAGCGCTCCCCCCTCTCCCGGAGCATCTCCGGAGCGCTCCCCGCCGCTATTGCCGCTCCCGGAGCCTCTCTGGAGCGCTTCCCCCGCTCCCGGAGCATCTCCGGAGCGTTTTTTCCTGGCACTGCAGCTCCCGGAGCATCTCCGGAGCGCTTCCCCCGGCACTGCCGCTCCCGGAGCCTCTCCGGAGCGCTCCCCGCCGCTCCGCTGGCTCGGCAGCCCGGCCCCGGGTGGCCCCGCTCGGCTCTTGGCCGCCGCTCAGGCCGGAGCCCCGGCGGGGCCGCACGAATGTCAGCCGCCAGACGGGCTGGCTGCGGCCCCGCTTTGGGGAGACAATGGTCCGGGTTGGGACACGGGGCAGGCACAGCCCTGACGGAGCTCGGTGGGGTTCTCATAAAGGAATAAAAGCTGAGTTCGTTTTTTCCCGTTTGCTCTGCCAGCACTCGGGGTCTCGGTTAAGGTGCAAAGCACATCCCAGGCGCTCAGCCCTGAGGAATTCCCCCCCGGCGTTTTGTTCTCCCTTTCCAGGTGATGCCTGTGCCCGTCTGACCTGGCAGTCTGCACCCGGGCTCTGGCCCAGGCCACCTCAAGGTGACAAGAGGTGATCTGGGGTTGGTCAAAGCTTGGGCTTGATGACCTTGGAGGACTTTTCCAGTGTAATGGTTGTGATTCTATTCTGTGGTTATCCTTATACTTAATTCCTACACTTTTCCTTCTTTAGCTCCTTTGGTTTTCCCTTTCCTGTTCCCTTTCATCCTTTTCCTTTTCCTTTTCCTTTTCCTTTTCCTTTTCCTTTTCCTTTTCCTTTTCCTTTTCCTTTTCCTTTTCCTTTTCCTTTTCCTTTTCCTTTTCCTTTTCCTTTTCCTTTTCCTCTTTTTTCCCTTTCACTTTCCTCCCTTGTCCTTGTCCTTGTCCTTGTCCTTGTCCTTGTCCTTGTCCTTGTCCTTGTCCTTGTCCTTGTCCTTGTCCTTGTCCTTGTCCATCTTTTCTCTTTTCCCTTTTCCTTTCCTTTTCCCAAAACACCAACAGAGGGCACAAGGTGGCACGCAGAGGTGGCACACAGAGGTGACACGCAAAGGTGGCACCCAGAGGTGGCACCCAGAGGTGGCACACAGAGGTGGCACGCAGAGGTGGCACACAGAGGTGACAGAGGTGGCATGCAGAGGTGGCACGCAGAGGTGGCACGCAGAGGTGGCACACAGAGGTGATCTCGGTTGTGCCAGGAGCCGGACGGTGGCAGCTCTGAGGGGGTGGCAGCCCTCTCTGGTGGCTCGGTGTGCCCCGCAGCCCCCGGGCACTGCTGTCCGCCCGGAGCCCTGCCAGAGGCAGCCCTGCCCTGCCAGTGCCAGCCCCACCCGGCCAGTGCCAGCCCTGCCCGGCCAGTGACAGCCCTGCCCTGCCAGAGCCAGCCCTGCCCGGCCAGTGCCAGCCCCGCCGCGGGCAGGGGAGCAGGACTGCCCGGCTCCCTCCTTCCCCGCTGCCAGGAGGGACCCTCCATCCCCTGCCAGCGCAGCCAGCCCGGGAGCCCTCGGGAGGGATCCCCCCGAGCTGCTCCGTCCCTGCTGTGCCCTGTGCCCGTCCCTCCTGTCCCCTGTGCCCGTCCCTGCTGTTCCTGTGCCAGTCCCTACTGTCCCCTGTGCCCATCCCTGCTGTCCCCTGTGCCCATCCCTGCTGTCCCCTGTGCCCGTCCCTGCTGTCGCCTGTGCCTTGTGCCCATCCCTGCTGTCCCCTGTGCCCGTCCCTGCTGTCGCCTGTGCCTTGTGCCCATCCCTGCTGTCCCTTGTGCCCGTCCCTGCTGTCCCCTGTCCCCCATGCCCATCCCTGCTGTCCCCTGTGCCCATCCCTGCTGTCCCCTGTGACCATCCCTGCTGTGCCCTGTGCCCGTCCCTGCTGTGCCCTGTGACCATCCCTGCTGTCCCCTGTGCCTGTCCCTGCTGTCCCCTGTGCCCGTCCCTGCTGTGCTCTGTGCCCGTCCCTCCTGTCCCCTGTGCCCGTCCCTGCTGTGCCCTGTGCCCTGTGCCCGTCCCTGCTGTCCCTGTGCCCGTCCCTGCTGTCCCTGTGCCGGGGCTGGCGTGTGACAGCACTGCGGTGACAGGAGCGTGTGGGTCCCGCGCTGTGGGCGCTGCTGTGCCCGGGGCACACCCGCCCAAGGGTGAGGAAGGCGCTGGGAGGCTCCGGGCGCTGGCGTGGCTCGGGTGCAGACGCTGAGAGGGCACAAACGGCACTTGGGGTGGCACTCAGGGGTGGAGAATCAGCCTTTGCACAGGCCAGGCTGCTCTCAAAAGGCCTTTTAGATCAGCTGCAGGAGAAACAGGGAGGGAAGTGCCCACCGATTTAATACAAGCAGCATGCAAATAGATAATAACGAAAATCCAATTCCTCTCATGGCATCCGTGGGGGCAGCACACAATGGGAGCTAGCACAGGCTGCAGCCCCTCAGCTTTTACCCCCAAAAGCTGTTGGCATTACAGGGCTGATTCTCCTTCCACCCCTCACTAAACTGTGCCCTGGGCTCTACTTTGGTTTGGCAGCAAAAAGTAAACGATAGAAAATTTGATCCAACAATATGTTCTGATTATTCCTGCACTACAGAGTGTTCCCTCAACATGACAAACGTGTTTATCCCACTCGGGATAAAGGGGGAGGGATCCCATGGGATTTATCAGCGTGGGCAGTGCCATTAAGTTAAATAGCCACATTAGGATTTTACAAGGTCACAACATATTTATTTCTTTTTTTCCTGATTATTAAGATTTTCTTTTGTAAAGTCTCAGCTAAATAAAGTTTTTGTACTGGAGGAACATAAGTTATTTTGAGAATGACTGCTGGAGCAGGGAGAGCTACTCCATCCCCAAGTCCTCCTTGTCCCTGGAATTTCTCTGTGAGCTTAGAAATTCCCCTCTTTGGCCATTCTGTAAATTCAGGCCTACAAACTGCAGCTCAGGGATTGTTCCTGGCCTCTTCTTTGTCTGCTCAACTCCCACCCGTGCAGCACAACCCCTCCAGGCACCCCACGGAGCACCGGGGAGGGCTTTTCCTGCCCAGCTTTCGTGGCTCCAGCAGGGACAAGGGGCTGCCTCCTGCCTCCTGCTCCTGGCTGCCACCAAGGCCACCCCAGGCAGAGGCAAAGGCAGGTCCTGGCCACTCCCAGGGGGATGCCAGGGCAAGAACTTCCCTCTGCTGCTCCTGCCTGGGAATCCTTTGGTCTGGAAAAGCCACCTGGGACCATCGAGTCCAGCTGTTCCCCCAGCACTGCCAAGGCCACCACTGCCCCGTGTCCCCAGTGCCACATCCACCTGGCATTTAAATCCCTCCAGGGATGGGACTCCACAGCTGCCCTGGGCAGTGCCAGGGCTGGACAGCCCTTTCAGAGGAGAATTTCCCCCTCATATCCAACCTAAACTTTCCTTGGCATAACTTGAGGCTGTTTCCTCTTTCCTGTTGCTTGTTGGGTGGGAGCAGAGTCCAACCCCCTCTCACCTCCACCCTCCTGTCAGGGAGCTGTATATATTTCTGCATATTTTTATTTTAATGATTTTATCCATTTCTATAGTTAGATATTAATAAAATACTCTAATAACCCCTCCAGTGCTGGTGACTCCAGCACTACACACAGCCAGAGAATACTTGTGCTAAATGCTCTGAATTCTCTGTCGAGGGATGTCTTCTTCCCATAAAATTTAATGTTTTCCTTAAAGTCTGGAGTTCTTTGGAATTCTCCTGCACATGAAGCCGGGGGACGCCCAGAGCCAGGTGTGACCGCGGTAAATGCCAGGATCGAGCAGCCCTTTGCCCCAAACCTTTCCCAAGCCCGGCTTGCAGAGGAGCCGGTGACGGGGGCGGGTGTCCCGGGGGATGCCCGTGTCCCCGCCAGCCCCGCGGGGTGTCCCTTGTCCTTCTGTCCCTGTCCCTGTCCCTGTCCCTGTCCCTGTCCCTGTCCCTGTCCCTCTGTCCCTGTCCCTGTCCCTGTCCCTGTCCCTGTCCCTGTCCCTGTCCCTGTCCCTGTCCCTCTCCTGTCCCTGTCCCATCCCTGTCCCATCCCTGTCCCTGTCCCTCTGTCCCTGTCCCTGTCCCTGTCCCCCTGTCCCTGTCCCTGTCCCTGTCCCTGTCCCTGTCCCTGTCCCTGTCCCTGTCCCTGTCCCTGTCCCATCCCTGTCCCTGTCCCTGTCCCTGTCCCTGTCCCTGTCCCTGTCCCTGTCCCTGTCCCATCCCTGTCCCTGTCCCTGTCCCTGTCCCTGTCCCTGTCCCTCTCCTGTCCCCGCACTGCCGCCGCAGGCCCACAGGGGGCACTGTTGCCGTGCGGTAGCGCCGAGAGCCCGAACCCGCCCGGCCCGGGGAGTCGGGGGGGTCAGAGATACCGGGGGGGTCAGAGACATCGGGGGGTCAGAGACATCGGGGTGTCAGAGACATCGGGGTGTCAGAGATATTGGGGGCGTCAGAGATATTGGGGGTGTCAGAGATATCGGGGGGGTCAGAGATATCGGGGGGGTCAGAGACATCGGGGGGTCAGGGATATCGGGGTGCCAGAGATACTGGGGGTGTCGGGGGTGTCAGAGATATCGGGTATGTTGGAGATATTGGGGGTGTCAGGGATATCGGGGTGTCAGGGATATCGGGGTGTTGGGGATATCGGGGTGTCGGGGATATCGGGGTGTCGGGGCTAACGGAGCTGTCAGGGGTGTCGGGGATATCAGGGGCAGCGGGGACCCTCGAGTGTCCCGGTACCGGCCCGGGCAGGGGGAGCAGCCCCGGGCAGGGGGAGCAGCCGTGCTCAGTGCCACAGCAAAGCGAGTTTGTCACGGAATAAAATCCCGGGATTGTTTGGAAGAGACCCCAAAGCCCACCCAGTGCCACCCCTGCCATGGCAGGGACACCTTCACTGTCCCAGGCTGTTCCAGCCTGGCCTTGGGCACTGCCAGGGATCCAGGGCAGCCCCAGCTGCTTTGGGCACCACCACCATTCTCGCAGCCAAGAATTTCTTCCCAATATTCCATCTAATCCTGAAAAAGCCATTCCCTGGCTCCTGTCCCTCCATTTCTTGTCTCCAGTCCCTCTCCAGCTCTCCTGGAGCCCCTTTAGGCCCTGCCAGGGGCTCTGAGCTCTGCCTGGATCCTTCCCTTCTCCAGGGGAACATTCCCGGGGCTCTGAGCTCTGCCTGGATCCTTCCCTTCTCCAGGGGAACATTCCCGGGGCTCTGAGCTCTGCCTGGATCCTTCCCTTCTCCAGGGGAACATTCCCGGGGCTCTGAGCTCTGCCTGGATCCTTCCCTTCTCCAGGGGAACATTCCCGGGGCTCTGAGCTCTGCCTGGATCCTTCCCTTCTCCAGGGGAACATTCCCGGGGCTCTGAGCTCTGCCTGGATCCTTCCCTTCTCCAGGGGAACATTCCCGGGGCTCTGAGCTCTGCCTGGATCCTTCCCTTCTCCAGGTGAGCACCTCCAGCTCTTTCCCATTTAACACGGATTTAAGGTTCCCTCAGCCCGGCTTTCCACCCCCGGATGCCTCGGGCCCGGCTGTTCATCCCTGGGTTCCAAGCTCCTACAACACCCACCTCATATCCTCCACTGCACCAACATCTGTCAGCCCCGAAAAAGTCTGTTTTTAAAAGAACGATAATTGTATCGCAGGTTTCGGAGCGCAGGATTTTATTTCCTTTCTCAAACACTCATTACAAATACAGCTTGTGCGTTATTGGAAGTGGCCTTTAATGAACAGTGTTGTTTGCGTACAAGGAGCAGCTTCCAGTGCCATTCCCTGACAGTAATTGTGGGCTGAATGGAGGCAGCACAATGCTGGAGCGCCGTTAATGGCTATCCTGTGGATTGAGTGCTCCACTTTTGTCATTATCAGGCTACTTTTTAAAATGCAGAAATTAGTTAGGCCAGCAAAGAGTTAATTATGTTCCTTGTGACAGGAAACCCTCAAAGCACATTAATTGTGGAGAATTCTTTGTCTTTCATGCAAAGCAGAGATTGGAAAGACCTCAGCAGATGATATCATAGCGGCAGTTGCTCAGAGCATCATTTAGAGGAGAAAAAAAAGCAGCGACAGGGCAGGAGGAAACCCTCTGGTACGTAACAGCGCGAGCTGCAGGATTTGGGAGGCACCTCCTCGTTTGTGTGTCACTGAAGGGAAAAGCAGGCACGTAGAGAGAGGCTGTGTGCCCCAGCTCCCTTCCCAGCCTCGCTTTTCCCTGGCACTTCTCAGTTCTGGCGCTCCGGCCTTGGCACAGGGAGAACAATCTCCCAAAGTTCCCAAGGGGCAGCCCCGGAGGGAGCGGTGTCACCCCCGTGCTGTGCCAGCCTGGCCCTCCAGGAGGGGACAAACGGGCACCCCATGCCCGGGCTGGGGCAGGGAACCCCCAAATCCCCAGAGCAGAACCCCGGAGTGTTGGGACTGTCGGGGGTGTCAGGGGCAGTGCCAGTGCCAGTGGGCTCCACACCGAGCACAAACGGAGCCACCAAACCACCGTGTCCCCTGTGCTGGCAGTGCCACCAGCCCCGCCCAGGGCTGCTGATTGCGGCTGGGGAGGAGCAGGAGTGATCAGCACAATCAGCCATCAGGTGTAATTAACTGCGGTGTGTAAAAAATGAATTAAATGGTTCCTCTCTGAGCTCACACCCACGCTGAGCTGGGGCTCCTGCTGCAGCTCACCTGGGCCCAACACCTCCGGCCTTGTCCCCAGTGCCAGGACGGGCAGGAGTCCGGCAGCCCCTGGGGGACACCAGGGAGGAGGACAAGGACGTCCTCGCCCTGTGCTGGGCAGGGGTGCTGGCTCCCTGAGCTGCTCAGCTGGGCTCAGGGGTGGGGAGGCTCCCAGTGCCAGCTGGCTGGGCTGAGAGCTGGGACAGGAGGTGAAACACCGCTCACCTTCACCCCTAAACACTCTCTGACCTTTACAGCTGGTGGGACATGGACAGCCCGGGCTGGGGCCGCTGGTGGCTCCGTTCCTGGCTGCCCGGGCTGCGGGTGGCACCGGGCTCTGCCCACGCCAGGCTGTGCTCATCAGGGGAGCCGTGAGCTGCAGCAGCACCCAGACACCCCGTCCTGCCAGCTTTGCAGTGAAATGTAACCAAATACGCAAAAAAGCTCCCGTTCTGCAGAATAATTCAGCCCTAGAGACAGCTGGAAGAAAAATAGAGGCATGGGCAACCAAACCCTGTTGGGTAGTACCACTGAAAAAGAAAAGGATGGGATGCAGAGAGGAGTTGTGGTGGCTGGGAGCACCACGCTGGCTCCTTCCCAGCCAGTGGGGCTGTCCCAGTGGCGGCAGAATCCGGAGGATTTCCCCTTTCTCGGTGCTTTTCCTGCTTTGGCCCTGCCCCAAACTCTGGCAGAGCCCCGAGCGGGCGGTGAGGAGAGCCCAGGGTCGGTGGGAGCCTCAGCGGGGTGGGCAGGGCAGCCCTCCTGCCCCTCAGCAGGTTTGTTTGCAGGGGCTGAGGGGCTGGGAAATGCCTCAGCCAATATCGGGTTTGTTCCCTTGTGGTTTACAGAGCTTTTATTCCCATGAAAGTGGCTGGTGCCCGCTCAGGGCTCTCCCAGTTGCTGCAAAGTTTCTCCTGGTGTATTGGCTGATTTACCTTAACTAAGTCAGCATCAGCTGGACAAGGTGTCTTGCCAAACAGCCCAGGCTTTCCCCATGGCAAATGGGGAATAAATCCTCCCAATGAAAGCAGGAAAGTAGAGAGTGATCACACTTCTAAATGCAAACTGCAGGGAGGGACAGATTGGGCACTGCTGTGCTTGGGGTTCATAGGGAAAAAACAGTCCTCAATGAGCATTTCAATGTACAAATGTTTTCCATTTTAATTTCATTAATTGATTTTAACAGAAGTATTAATGGTGTAAGCCAATCTTGCTGTTACTGCTGTGTGTGTGTCTAGCAGGATTAGCTCTGCTGAAATACATCTATCACTGCTGGGAGCTGGGGGAAGCCCCAGGACGGGGCTCTGCTGCTCCTCCTGCCTGCCCCAGCCACCTTCAGCCCGGGGCTGCGCTGGGCAGCAGCAGCTGGGGCTGTCCCTGGGCTGGGAGCAGGAAATTCTGGCTGTCCCTGATGGGAGCAGGGAAATTCTGGCTGTCCCTGGGCTGGGAGCAGGGAAATTCTGGCTGTCACTGCTGGGAGCAGGGAAATTCTGGGTGTCCCTGGGCAGGGAAATTCTGGCTGTCCCTGGGCTGGGAGCAGGGAAATTCTGGCTGTCCCTGGGCTGGTAAATTCTGGCTGTCACTGCTGGGAGCAGGGAATTCTGGCTGTCCCTGGGCAGGGAAATTCTGGCTGTCCCTGAGCTGGGAGCAGGGAAATTCTGGCTGTCAGTGCTGCCCTCCCTGAGCACACCGTGCTCCAGAGGACATCAGCCACCTGTGAGGGTTTTTGGGCTTCCCCAGCCCAAGACAGAGTGTGGGAGCTCTGGCTTTGCTGGCAGCCAGCCCTTGGCAGCAAAACAGTGATGCACATCATTCATTCCAAATGCTCACGGTCTGCGTGGAACCCAAAATTCAGCCCAGCTCCTCAGGAGGCTTCACAGAACCGTGTGAACATCGTCGATAAAACAAATGATGCCCAAGGTGACAGGAGGCAGGAACAGTCGACCCAGGTGCAAACAGCTGTGGAGGAGCCCCAGTGGGCCCCAGTGAGGGGCTCCCTGCTGGAATGTGGGGTGTTCAGGGACCTAAATAGCTCAGGAGAAAACTCCAGAGGTTACTGAATACCCACTGCGGCTCCAGCTCACTCCTTCTCTCCCCATTTGCAGAGCTGAACGGGATAAATGGTTTGAAGATGCTATCGGAGCTCCTCTCCAGCACCTCTCGTGCTGGAGGAGCCTCCAGTGTCCCTTTTATCTCCATCAGAGGCTGCTCTGTCTGGTGAGTGACAGGGAGGGAGGGCTCAGCACAAATTACACTGGTAATTCTTCTCCAGATCTAATTAACTTAAAAGATACTGTACTGATTGCAGAAAAGGTGTTAACAGAAGCTTAAGAAGTTGAAAAACAAAATTAATCTGCATTTGAGAAAGGCTCTCCCTTTAATCTCCTGCTCGTGATGTACCAAACACCCTGACTGGAGCAGGCTGAAGCAGATAATGGGCCTGGGGATGCAGCTCTGCCCACCTCTGCTCAGCAGCAGGAATGGATTTTAATGTTCTCCACGGATCTCTCTTCCCACCTAACAGCTTGGTATTATGGAAAAAAAAGTGCCAGTCTTCCAATATTATTTTCACATAAATTCCATCCAAATCGTAAAATGGAACTTTTAAACCCGACTCCTTTAAATTTGGGAGTGCTCTATATTTCAAGGCATTTCGGATGTTGCTAGCAATATTTCTCTCTCTCATCCCATTTCCCTGCGCCGTCCCCGCTCTCCTCTTCCATCCATCCTGCTTTGCCCTCTGGCAGCAGGAATGTCCCCACAGCCCTGCCTGGTGTCACTGATCGAACCTGGGCTGGGCCAGCACCGAGCCTTGAGCCTCGGGGACAAGGACAGCCCTGGGGTGGCCCTGGGATGGATCCCCGTTTGGGCTGGGCCAGCACCGAGCCTTGGGGACAAGGACGGGACAAGGACAGCCCTGGGGTGGCCTTGGGATGGATCCCCACCAAGGCTGGGGCCAGCACCGAGCCTTGGGGGCAAGGATGGGACAAGGACAGCCCTGGGGTGGCTTTGGGCTGGATTCCCCACCCAGGCTGGGCCAGCACCAAACCTCGGGGACAAGGACAGCCCTGGGGTGGCCTTGGGATGGATCCCTGCCTGGATTGGGGCCAGCACCGCACCTCGGGGACAAGGACAGCCCTGGGGTGGCCTTGGGATGGATCCCCACCCAGGCTGGGGCCAGCACCGAGCCTTGGGGACATGGACAGCCCTGGGGTGGCCTTTTGGGCTGGATGCCCTGCCCGGGCTGGGCTAGCACCGTGCCTCGGGGACAAGGACAGCCCTGGGGTGGCCTCAGGGACAAGGACAGCCCTGGGGTGGCCTTGGGATGGATCCCTGTCCAGGCTGGGCCAGCACCGAGCCCTGGGGACAAGGACAGCCCTGGGGTGGCCTTTTGGGCTGGATGCCCACCTGGGCTGTGCAGGGACCCCTCCTGCTCCGTGCCCGTGTCCCCCGTGCCAGCCCCAGCCTCTGTGCTGAGCTGTCCTGATGGGCTGAGCGCCCAGAGGCTGAAGTGAGTTTGTGTTTCAGCAGCTCGGGCTCCCCAGGCTGTGACATGTGGCAATTAATGATGTGCCCGTCCTCGCCTGGCCCAGCCCTGCCTCAGTTTCCTTCTCCCTTCCCACGCCGGGCTGTGTGGGTCTCAGTGGCCGCGTGCTCCAAGGTCACAGCCCGTGTCCTGTGTCCTCGCAGGCTCCTCGCTGCTCACGGCTCTCTGTGATAAAGGAGCGTGCTTTTGCAGTTATTTACAGAAATAAATGTGTTATGGATTTATTTAGGAATACTGCCGCTCCTCGTTTGCATCTGGGCACAGCTGGGGAAAAGCTCCTCTCGGACCAGCCCCGGATGAGTTCCCAAGGAGAGGCCAAGGTGGCAAAGGCATAGCCAGGAGCTCGTTTAGCCTGGACCATATACTTACCAGGAACTGTTTACCAATAAATTCAACATAAATTACTGTTTTCAGCTGCCATTAAGTAACCTCTGCCAAAAAATTAACCTGTAAACTGTTTGACGTCCCACAGTAATATATCAAAATGCTGCTGGCATACTGATCCCTCACCAGGCTGTGCAACAAATCAATTAGGCTACAATTCTGTTCATTAGAATTCATTTAAATCTCAATTAAAAAGTTAATTAAAAGTAAGAGTGAGAAGGAAATCATGTCTAACATTCCTATTAAACTCAAATCACCGAATTAGTTTTAAATCCAAATCGGGAGCCAGGAGCAGAGGTTTGGAGGGGCAGGGAGGCCGTGGCACGGGAGGCGGCTGCGCTTCGGTGCTCCCACAGAGGCATTCCCTGGACCGTGGCGCTGCTCAGAGCCCCGTGCCTGGCACTCCATCCCATCTCATTTTACAGTGGATCTGCTTTCTGGGATGAATTTGTCTCTGTCAGACCGAGCCTCCAGCAGCGCCGTGGGTTCACACGGCTCCTGCTCCAGCTGGGCTGCCGCCAGCTCACCCCAAACTCGGGGGGCTGCTCCTCTGTCCGCTCTGGGTCGCAGGAGGCTCCTCTGGGGAAGGGGCTCCTCCCTGGGCCCGGTGCCCTCGCTGGGGCCGTGCTGGTGGGGTGTGCCCCCAGCCCGGGCACCCCAGGCCGGGCTCCGAGGGCACCCCACGCCACAGCACACCTGAGGTGCTGTTTAATCGGGGCACAGACCTTTCCTTCCCTTCCTGCTGCTTTCCTAAGGTCCAAAAATAGAGCCCCACGGCCGTCAGCATCGCCTGACGAGCTCCAGAAGCCTCCGCCTGATTTCCGATGCGGTTCTTGGCACCGAGGTCTGGGTGGAGGTGGGCAGGGTCCACCCAGCCTCTCAGTCTCATTAATCATTTGGCTTTCCCTGGCTGCTCGCAGCATCTTCTGGAGGAACCCTTCTCTTTATTCATTCAGACAACCCTTTGGATTAAACAGAGCCAGCTAAATGTCAAACCAAATCTGAGTCTTGATGCAGATAATCATTTCAATAATATTTCTCCATTTGTGCCCAAACACCAGGGGAATAAAGCTTTTCTGCTGTCAGGTAGTGTAAGACTGCAGTTGGTGTAAATGCTTGACATTGAGCCAGATGGCTTAGCCGTGCTGCAAACATATGTTCAACAAGCAGGCTTGCACACATTGGAATTTTATTATTTTGCACTGGTGAGACATGCATATTTATTTACTTGACCCCCTTCGGTGTCACTTTGGTATTAACACAATCAGTTCTGGCGTCTCTGAGCCGTGGGGCAGTGGGGCTCGCTCCGGCCAGGGAGGGAACAGCTCCTGCACCCCAGCTCCCAGGCGTTCCCCTCCTGGACAAGGGTTTACTCTGGAATTACGCCAGTAATTTTCCCACTTTTTTAAGGCCGGGGTCCCTCGACAGGTGATATATTATGCTCTGTCAAGTGCATCCCGAACATCTCGCTGAGATCACCAAATTAGAAAAAAATAATCAGTGCAAAGGGGAAAAAAATGAACAGGATAAAAAATTAGAATCTTTGGGTGGACGCAGCAGCACTGACACCGTCACACCGAGCCGAGCAGAGGCAAGGCTTTTTTTTTTTTCCAGGCTGATATTAAATAGCTGGACATAAATCTAAGTAATTTCACAAAACAGCACTGGAATGGCCTGGCACCCAGTCCACAACTCATTAAAAGTGCAGGAAGCTTGCTCTGCCTCACGTGAGCTCTGGGCTGGGCTCGCACTGAGTTTTGGATCCCAGTCCTGGTGCTGAGCAGGGTGGGCTCTGCCACCCTGACTGTTGTGGCACAGCCACAGGTCCTGCTGTGGAGAAGTGCCCAAAAGCCAACCCAGTGGCCTCAGACAGGGCACAGCCTGGAAATACACAGGGCTCTGGTCACCCTGGCTGGGATCCTCGAGCTCCTGTCTGTGCCCACCCCATCCCCACCGGGCACCTCCTCACAGAGCAACTTCACAGGACCCCAGACTGGTTTGGGCTGGCAGGGACTCCAAAGCCCACCCAGTGCCACCCCTGCCATGGCAGGGACATTCCCACTGTCCCAGCTGCTCCAGCCCCAGTGTCCAGCCTGGCCTTGGGCACTGCCAGGGATCCAGTACAGCCCCAGCTGCTCTGGGCACCTGTGCCAGGCTGCCCACCCTGCCAGGGAACAATTCCTGCCCAGTCTCCCACCCATCCCTGCCCTCTGGCAGTGGGAAGCAGTTCTCCCTCTGCGTCACTGCTGATGCATCTGCCTCCTCCACCCACGCTACCTTCAGCTCTAGAGAGAGACAGAAAATAATTCAAACCACTGTCCCATCCTTGCAACTGGATGTTCGGTGCAAATCAGTGGAAAGCACTCGTGGTGGTGGCAGCTGGAGCAGGTCAGTGCAGGAGCAGAGGTGAGGACAGGTACAACCCCTGTTCTTTCATCAGAGCCTCACTCCAGCTCTCCACAGCCTCTCTCATTGTTGTCTGGGCTGGCCTTGTGCTATTCTCAGCTTCAGGGGGCAAGGCCTGTCTGTTATTTTTGTCTGTAAAGTGCCACACACATCTGGGATGCTCTTTAAATAGTCATAATAACAATAATAATAATAATAATAATAAATAAGCTGTTCCCGGTCTTTGCAGTGCCCCAAATTGCTCAGCAGCTCTGCTCCCCACTTGTGGCGATCGAGTGGCACACCCCTGGGGACAGGGTGACCCCCACCCTGGGGACAGCGTCCTGCTGCTGCCACCTGGGGCTGGCAGGCTCCTGCTGCCCTGAGCTCTGCAGCCCCAGGGACGGGTGATGGCAGTGACACCCCACCGCAGAGCCGGGACTGCTGCGTGCCCCCAGCTCGCCCTCCTGTGCCCCTGCACCCCCAGCCCGGTGCTGGTGGGGTTTTGGGAAGCTGGCACGGTGACGTGTGAGCCCCAGGGGTGGCAGTGCCATGCCCGCCGTGGCTGTGCCGCTCACGGGCACCCCGGCCACAGGGTGAGCCCAGATCACTCTGGCAGGATGGCGGATCCGTGGTGTGGGACATAAACCCTTTTATGAGGTAGAAGCCCTTCCTTCCCAGGGGCTGGCTCTTTGAGGGACAGAGGGCACACACTGAGGGATGGGTGCAGAGCACCGAGTTCTGCAGCGGTGCAGATGTGGAGCTGCCCCGTTTGGCTGTGGCCGTGTTCCAGCTGCTCCCTTCCCATCTAACCAGCACCGCTGGGCAGCCAGGCTGATTTCTATCCATTGCTAAATCCTTCTTCTTTAGCACTGTCCAGCTGGGATTCGGCGGGGAGCAGAGGTGCCGGCTGGGAGGATGCTCCGGCACCTTCAGAAGTCTCCAGGGTCTCTGCAAACATCATCTGCTGTCGGCGGTGACAAGAAAAGAACCCACCAGGGTTTTCTCCAGGATTTGGGGGTTTGGGGTTGCCTGGTGGCCAAAACCACGTGCAGCTGCAGGTGGCCCTGGCACATCCCTGGTGGGCAGCAGTGCTGGGCACAGCCCCGTGCCCGAGCTGCCGGGGATGTCCGAGGTTCCCACGTCTGCCTCGGGAGCAAGCTCGGGAAAAGCAGAGCAAATGGCTGGCAGGAGAGATGGCTCATGAATTTTCCTATTGATTTTGCTGGGTTTGAATTAGTTTCTCGCACTGAGCAAACCCACCCAGCCTGTTTTGCACAGTGTGAGCCCATGAAGGGAATATTTGGAATAAAAGGCCTGAGCAGCCCTGCTGCAGCTCCAGGGATCCTGCTGAACGGAGTGCCGCTGCTCCTCTGGGCATCTTCAAGGGAAGGTTTCTGGATCCATTTAAACCCAACTGCTGTTTGACCCAGAAGTGGTGTGGCATTAAATCCCACATACATTTCATCCTGATTTCCCTGAATTCCATCCTTTTGGCGAAAAGCTGGCAGGCATTTGATATTTATACACCGGCACTGCAGAGCATCTGAGCACAGCTTTGTGGAAGTGGCTGTGCCAGGGGAATCTTGACTGCAATTCCAGAGGCAGGGCTTGGAGAGTCCCCCAGGAGCTTGGATGAGCAGTGTGGGACGGGGATGGGGCTGTGCCATTGCTGCCAGGGCTGCACAGGGCCGGGGGGAGAAGGGGAGGTGGGAGCACGGGAAGTGCAGCACAGCGAGCTCGGGGGTCTGGCCACCCCGGGACCCCTCGTGTGCTCAGCCAGCGGTCACCCCTCATCCTCATCTCCTTTTACCAGAGCAGAAAAGCCCTCGGGGAGCTGCTTTTGGGGAATGAGGGAGCAGGACCCCTCCTCAACGGCACCCTGCTAGAAAATACAGAGTAAATCACACCTGCCAGTGCTTCTCCTTCAAACAAAAATGAGCTGGAGCTGGAGTTGACTTAGGATATAGATCTCTATCCTCTCAGTCATTCCTGTGCTAGTTTTTCATAAACTTGGCTGCTTCTCGTTTGCCCTCTAATAATTCTCCGAAGGCTCATTTCCCCTGTATAACTCTGTGCAAACACAAAGTTGAGGAAAGGGTATTTAGACTCATCCTCCAGGAATGCTGTTGTTGAGGAAATGCTTGTTTACCTACGTCAGTAATTTCCAAGAATATAATGTGCATTTGAAGATCAAATGTGAAAACTCCAGCACTTGGAGGAGGTTGAAGCTCCTGTGGAATTGCAGTCTGGCTGCTCCCAGCTGGCTCTTCACCCCAGATCATCAAAGCCATGGAAAAGCGAGGGATTTCCAGCTCCAGCAGTGGGAGGGTGAGCCCTGAACCCCTCCATTTGGGAAGCCTTTGTGGCATTATTATTCATGAGTGAGAAGGGACCTGATAATTCTGTTATTAGTTGTTCCCTGGTAAGTGAAGATAAATGTGATCAGCAGCAGGAGCCATTGCATGTTCCCTACAATGTAAGTTACCTTGCTACAGACTTTTTTCTATGTGATTTCTTATTTTTCATGTAGGCAAAGAGGAAAATATTTGTAAAATCTCATAATTTTTTTTAGAGTGTATTTACTAAGATTACAAAAGAATAACTCACTGATGAGACGCTTGGCACACATCACACTCTCCCATCTTTCCCTGCAATGTCATCTTGAGGCATTTCCCTGCAATGTCACCGATGAAATCTTAGAATCCCAGAATGGTTGGGGTTGGAAGGGACTTTAAAGCTCATCTTGTCCCACCCCTGCATGGGCAGGGACACCTCCCAGTCGGCAGTTCCAGTTTGCAGAGGTGGACAGCCCTGAGGAGAACACCAGTACAGGGAAGCACCAGGTCGGGTGTAACTGGTGGGAGGGAGCGAGGCAGAGGGAGACACCCCCAGTCTGGGGCTCTGGGGTCCCGATGGCAGGATCATTCCCAATTCCTGCAGCTGGAGGAGGGCCTGAGGTGCCTGATGCAGGAGCAGGATGTGCTCCGTGCACCTCTGCAGCCAGGCAGGTGCACAGAGCCGCAGGGCAGTCCCCGGGAGTGTGACAGGGACAGGGACGTGCAGGCTGCTGCCAGCAGGCAGGAAATAAATCCTGCTCTGTGCACAGCCAGGAGCAGCCCGGGCACTGCCAGGGCCCTGCAGGCGGTGCCAGGGGATGGCTGTGCCCCGGCACATCCACCTGCTGCTGCGCTGCCTGTCCCCGTGTGCTCCTGTCCCCCTGCTCCCCTGCCACCCTGTGCCCTTGGCACCCTGTCGCCCTGTCCCCCTGTTCTCCCTCTTCCCCTGTTCCCCTGCCCCCTTGTCACTGTGTCCCCTAGTGCCCCATACCCCTGTCCCCTTGTCACCATGTCCCCATGTCACTGTGTCGCACTGTCCCCCTGTACCCCCTGTCACCATGTCCCCCTGTTCCCCTGTCCTCTTGTCCCCTTGTCCTCTGTCCCTTTGTCCCCGTGTCCCCCATCGCCCTGTACCCCCATCACCATGTCCCCCAGTCCCCCATCCCCCTGTCCCCTTGTCACCATGTCCCCATGTCCCCTTGTCACCATGTCCCCATGTCACTGTGTCTCACTGCCCACCCTGCCCTGTCCCTTCCCCGTGCCCCTGGCATCCTGCCCCACGCCCCGGCCATGCAGGTGCCCGTCCCGTGGCCATGGCGAGCTGCCCGAGCCCCCTGGGGTCACAGGGGCCACCTGCAGAACCCAGGGGCTGCCCCACGCCGTGGCCTGGCTCGCTGACCCTCAGGGCTGGGCAGAGGGCGATGCCCTCCCGGGGGCTCAGGTGCCCGGTGCCGCACCCCGAGGTGCCCGGGGGCAGGGACGGGCCGGACGCAGCAGCAGCTGGCACTGGGGAGGAAAGTTTGTAAAGAAAGTACTGAACACAGACTTCCCGGGTATCAGAAGGAAAATTTATGCATCGCCTTTGAGTTCAACTTCTCCATTAAAGCTTTTTCCCTATAATCTAGGGAGTTCTTATCTTGGTGACTTATGATGTTATGGAGGGGCTCATGCATGGAAAATGTCAATAGAAATAGTAACTCTAGAAGGGAAGGGCCTCCTAATTAGTCCCCATTTAGATTTTATGATGGCTTTGAGATCTGCTCATCCTGACAGTGCGCACTCTGGTTACATATTGTTCTAGCCTGAGGGAACCATAGGAAAATCCAGATTTATTGTACCTATCATACCAGCATATTTCATTTGCCATTATGAGCAGCCATCTCGCAATGATGCAGGAGTATTTATTACAGATTAAATTGTAGGACCTGGATGGTTTAGTGAGGTTCTTGAGGTATCATTTATGTCATTAACTGGCTCATTATCAGATCTGCAAATCTCAATTCCTTTTTTTGTGCCTTCTGTTTCCGAGCAGGGAGCTGGGCTGGGCTCAGGCAGGTCCCAGGGGGTGTGTGGGGCCGGGGCATGCAGGGAGAGCATCCCTGGGGTGCTGGAGCTCCCTGGGAACCACCGGCTCACAGGAGCCACCGCGGCCGCCCCGAGCCGTGTCACCTCCTGTCCCGCTGTCCCCACACCCATCCCTCTCCATTAACGCACAGCCCAGAGAGGTGAGCTGGGAAAGGCAGTGCTAGGAGAGCAGGTAATTTAACTCTAATTATTTAACAAGTCTGTGCCGGGCGTAAGCTTATTACCAGCGGCGAAAGGATACGCGGGATTTTTCCTCCCTCTCTCTCTTTCATGCTTTATCTCTACTTGGAGAATTATTTGAAGAGGTTTAATCCAGCCTTGATTGCTGTTGTTAATGGGCAAGGAGAACGGGTTATTCCATGCGCTCGGCTCTCCAGAAAAGTCATGGGGAAGGAGCTCTCAGACACTGCCTGGCTTTCGATTTAGTGATATTATTTGAATTTATTGTTCGATGCGACTCGCGTGTCCTGCCTTGTTGGTATTTGCCCTATTTACTCTCCTATATTGCTTTTTCATAAAACCAGGGGATGGCATTTAAGTTGTTGTGTTCTTTGGTATTAAAAGGCACTTGGAACAAGCCCAGGAGCACATCCTGGATTGTGGGGTTCAGGGCATGCCCTGCTGCAGCGCCTGCCCCACTCTTGGGTTGCTGAGATTAATTAATTCCCGTGATGGCCAATATTTGTGGGGAAGAAGAAGCCTGGGAGGACAGAAATAATGCACAGAAATGCCATCTCTTCTTTCCCGGCCAAAGGCTGCGGAGGGGTTTGCAGGGGCCGGTTGCACCCCGAGTTTCTGCAGCGGACGAGGAGGTGCTGGGGCTCTGCAGCGGCGGCAGCGGGAAGATAAATCTGATAAATCTGGGCAGTGCCTTCCCTGGGCTGTTCCCTGCCCCACGGGTGCCCCACGGGTGCCCCACGGCGTCGCCCCCACGGGAGAGGTGGGGGAGCCCAGCCCTGGAGCCCGGCTCACCCTCCAAATCTGGGGTGGGCACCCGAATATTCCCTGAGACGGGGGCAGAGCCGGCCCCAGGGAGGCTCCTGGCCTGGGCCCTTCCTGGGGTCTCTCCCTGCCCAAAACCTTCCCCAAAACTCCTGAACATTCCCTGTGAGGGCAGGCACATGGCCTCCAAATAAATCCCTAACGCCTGGTGGAGATCCGTGAAAATTAATGCTTCCCAGTGCTTGGTGCTCTGCCCTGGTTTTAATTATTTTATTTATTTATTTTACTGAACGCTTTGTACCTGTCTCTGAAGCAGAGATGTCTGCTCTGGGGTTAAACTCACGCCAGGTTGAAAATAGAAGGTGTGAGCATTTAGACTGTCCTTTTCCTTGAAAAGCATCAGGACCATGTAAGATTTAAAAATGTTTAAATGAGAAGCTGTAACTTACACACATCCCCTCCTATTTTATTTTATTTAATTTTATTTTATTTTATTTTATTTTATTTTATTTTATTTTATTTTATTTTATTTTACATTGCATTTTCCTTTATCAGTCAAAAAATATAAGGGACATTTATAAACTAAAAGGAGAAGAATTGTTGGGTATTTGTCTCGAATCAGCCTTCCAACATCTGCCTTCAGTGTGCACACGGGCTGAGGAAATCCTGCAGGAGAATGGCAGCAGAAGTGGCAGTGTGTGTGTGTCCCCTCCAAAGGGATGTTTTCTGTCCCAGCTGCTGCAGGGCCGCCAGGAAATTCAGGTATTTTGTGAAACCTACAGCAGCACCAGCGAGGAGAGTGTCGCCGGGCAGGGATGGCTTGGACACTGTTCAGCTATTCCTGTGCTGGGTGTTTAAATTGAAAATGGAGCGCGATTAATAAAAAGAAACAATTAAACGCCTTTACCTGAGCTGATAGCAAATGACAGAGAATTTAGGGCTGAAGGAGCCGCCTCCCCAGGCTGGGTACCGGGGTACCCCTGACAAACGGGGACCTGCTGGGACCAGAGCTGAGCTGCTTTGGGAGGATGCCCTCGCCAGGCTCGGTCCTTGCCGGGTAATCAGAATATTGAGGCTGCTCGTTAATCTCCATTCCTGGTTAGGCTGGGCTGGGCTGCTCCGGCAGCAGTGGCTGGGTTGCCGTAGGAACAAGGAATTCAAGTAAATATGCTCAGGAAGGAGAAATGTCTACTAATTAAATGTGAGTAGCATTGATAAAGGGCCAGGGCTGGGAAGAGGTAGAACGTGATGGCCTTCCTTGTAATTCATTAGAAAATATGTTTATATCTATCTATAGCTAATCTACATCTATATCTATATCTATATCTATATCTATATCTATATCTATATCTATATCTATATCTATATCTATATCTATATTTACATCTATATAATCTATATCTATATCTGTATATATTTTATATATATGGATATTATTATAGAAATAATACAGAAAATACATATGCATGTATGTATCTGTATACCTAGAAAAAATATATATGGATAATACTATAGAAAATACATATCTGTGTATTTCTCTGTATAATATATATATATGGATAACAATATAAAAATAAATATATATGTGTACATATATATAAAAGAATAAAAATATATATGAGAGGTTTACAAGACTTATAAATGATGCATATACCTCTTTGTGGGAGAAGTACATACATTGGAGATGACAGCAACATTTTTATATAGAAGTGACACTTTATACCTTTTTTTTCCTTTTGAGGCTATAAATTCCGTGCTGTTCTCTGAGCCCTCTCATGGCTGGCACACACAGGTGAAGGTGTTCCCTGGGTCTGTGGGTGCTGGGCCCCGAGTCTCCCTCTGCGACCCCCACCTCGCACAGCTGGGGGACACTTTCCATGGAAAGGGACCCGTGCCCCACTTGGTGCCTCAGTTTATCCTGGGGACAAATGGAATAATCAAACTTCTGGCCTCCCACTTCTTCTTTGTTTGCTGATTTCCCTTTTTCACCCCAGGCAGGAACTATTGAATGCTGCACCCCGTAAATCAAACCCAGCTGGACCCCAGTTTGGTGCCAAGCACAGCTGCTGGGCAGGGATGCTGGCATTCAGCATCTCCCAAAAATGTCCTTCCAAACCCAATGAACAGCAAATGTGGGCAATTAATGGCACATGGAGAAACAACAATGATGTTACAGGTGGGGAAACTGAGGCAGGAAAGAGCTGCAGATCTCACGTGAAAGCCGTGGAGATGTGGCACCTGGGGGCACGGGTTAGGGGCGAGCACGGGGGTGCTGGGTTAAAGCCTGGACTCGATGGGCTCAGAGGGCTTTTCCTACCCAAATGATTCTGTGGTAAAATCTCTAATTAATATTGGCAAATTGGCGTTGTTAGCTTCCCCTCCCGGAGTGCCAGGACACGCTGGCTCTGCTGAGCAGAGTCATGGGAAGGGGAATCGGGGCTCATTTCTGTCCGTGTGCCCAGCCCAGCAGCCCCTCTGTGCCCCTCTGTGCCCCTCTGTGCCCTTCTATGCCCCTCTGTGCCCCTCTGTGCCCCTCTGTGCCCTTCTGTGCCCCTCTGTGCCCCTCTGTGCCCCTCTGTGCCCTTCTGTGCCCCTCTGTGCCCCTCTGTGCCCTTCTGTGCCCCTCTGTGCCCCTCTGCGCCCCTCTGCGCCCCTCTGTGCCCCTCTGTGCCCCTCTGTGCCCCTCTGTGCCCCTCTGTGCCCTTCTATGCCCCTCTGTGCCCCTCTGTGCCCCTCTGTGCCCTTCTGTGCCCTTCTATGCCCCTCTGTGCCCCTCTGTGCCCCTCTGTGCCCTTCTGTGCCCCTCTGTGCCCCTCTGTGCCCCTCTGTGCCCTTCTGTGCCCCTCTGTGCCCCTCTGCGCCCCTCTGCGCCCCTCTGTGCCCCTCTGTGCCCCTCTGTGCCCCTGCCCAGGGCTCACGGGGCAGGAGGGTCCCTGCCAGGGCTCCTGCGGAGCATCCCCAGCCCCAGGGCCAGCGGGGCTCCCTCAAGGCCGGCTTTTGCTGAATTCCTGCCAGATGTGCAGCTGCTGTTCCACCGGGCAGCAGGACGAGGTGTCTTCATCTGCATAAGCACGTGGACTCTGCACTCGTCTCATTCTCATTTTTAATTACAGTTCAAGGACTAAATCCATCTCCGTCAGGCTTGTGCTCAGCTGGGATAAATCCAGGAGGCTCAGATTTACAGCAGGGTGTGCCTGCTCTCCTGATGCTCCTGGGGGCCTTTGCACTTGCTGCTGGCTGGTTTTCCACACTTGTCTTGGCTGCTGGCCTTGGCCACGGTGCTGAGGGAGCAGGGCTTGGGCAGGGCTGGAAGTGCTTCCCTGGCAGAGCAGCTCTGGGCTCTCTGCTGGCACCTCTTCAGTGCTGGCACCCCTGTAGTGCTGTCACCCCTGTGGTTCTGTCACCCCTATAGTGCTGCCACCCCTTCAGTGCTGCCTCTGTCCATCCCTGCCTTGGTTCTCCTGCCCCACAAGGGCTGAACCCGAAGCCTGTGGCTCCCCTCTGAGCCTGGGGGTGCCAGAGCTGGGCTGATGTCAGGGCCACCAGGACCCCCAGCCACCCTCATCCCGGGGCGCTGCTGCCGGCTCCCCCTGGCCAGGAAGGACCCGTGGTGGAGGAGAAGCCAAGCTGGGATGCTCCAGCTGTCTGCAAGAGCTGGTGGCCCCAAGGCTGAGGAACTGGCCGTCATCCCCCTCGTGCTGGGTCAGTCCCTGCCTCTGCCCAGGCACTCAGCCCTGCGCTGTGCCTGCAGCTCTTTCCCCCTCTCCTGCCATCAGTGCCCCGTGGGGACGGCCCTGGTGGGCAGCAGGACCCCACAGCCACCGTGCCACACCCCGTCCCTGCCGTGGGCACACAGCACGAGGCCTGGGCATGGAAAAGTGCCTGGAAGAGAGACAGGCTGCTCTCAGTGCCCCCGAGCATTTACAATTTATATGTCCTTGTCAGACGAGGAGTTTGATAACTCTAATGTCATGTTTGTCCTTCACCCGGAGAAAATCCCCTTTAAAGATCACCAGCCCGGCTCTGTTGACAGGAACTGTGCAGGTCACGCCTTAACTTGTGCGGGATCGCTCCAAAATGCAGATCTTTATCTTGACTGAAAAAAGAAGGAGAGAGGAGCCCCAGATCCCTGTGATTCCCAGATGGGATGGGGCTCAGAGCAGGTCTGGCTCTGGAGTGGAGCTGCTGAACTTGGAGATGCAGCAGCCCCGTGGTGCCAGAGCCTGGATAGCTCCTCCAGCAGAACCAGGCTGGGCTGGGCAGGATTCTTCCCATTTCTGGCAAAGCCTTTTGAAATGTAAATATTTCCATGCCCTGTCTGGACGCTTCTGCTCATCCCTGGTACTTTCATTTTCCAGGAATTCTGTGCACACAGCTCTCAGAAAGCCGTGTTAGAGGAGGAATAGATCCCTGGGGCAGACCCTGTGGGGCAGCAGCACACCTGGGTCTGGTGGCATGTCCACCTCCTTCCCCCGATCTGGCATCCAGGAGCCCTTCCCTGCCTGCCTGCAGCTCTGCCTGGCCCACTGAGGTCACTGGGGATACTGGGGACACTGGGGACACTGGGGATGCTGTGCTGGTGTGGCTGTGACGGGCAGGAGCTGTGGCTCTCCTGAGAGCTGGGAGCCTCCTGGAGAACCTGACTGGGATGTGGGATGGGAGCCTTGCTCCCCTCTGAGCCAGAGGCACTCCCAGCCCCAGAGACCGGAGCTGCTGTGCCCACGACAGTCACCTGGCCACAGGCTCGGAGCTGCTGTGCCCATGGCAGTCACCTGGCCACAGGCTCAGTGCCTCTGGAGGGGCACCCGTGCCTGGCTCAGCAGCTGCAGCTTCCCAGGGGATGCTCCACGAGACAAAGACACCTTTGGGATTTCAGCCCCCTTTTTCTTGACTTACCATTGCTTCTCCCGTGACATTCCCGTGCCCCTGAGGCTCTCTGCTCCTGGCTGCTGCTCCGTGCCTCCCTTGGGGAGCTGCCCCAGGGCAGGGCAGGTGAGCCCCAGGTGTGCAGCCGCAGCTCCCCTGCCCCGGCAGCGAGCCCGTGCTGAGGGCTGAGCCAGCAGAGGGGATGCCTTGGGAGTTTATAAACCAAACTCCAGTGTGCACATCACATTTTAAAGCTGGATTCAGCCTCAGAAACAGGGGAAAACAAAACACCCACAAGGGTCTGAGCCTGAGCTGTCCCCCTGGGAAGAGGAGGGGTGTGATGCTGGCTCTGGGCACCCAGGGAGCACAGGCTGTGCCCAGGGCACGTGTGGGACTCCCGTTAATTTAAGGGGAATTATGTGAATTGTACAGCATGGCTTGACTATACTCCTGAGTATTGCAGTTATTATGTTTACCATCAATATTCATGAAGGTTCCTTAAAAAAAAAAAAAAAAGCAGCAGGGAAATTTTGCTCTGAACCAGAGAACTGCCACTTCTGGGAGTGCCTGCAGAAGCAGTGTGTATTTCCCAATTTATTTGTCCTCTGTTTTTCTCAGAGTGTTGTCTGGCGCTCTGAGAAGAGTTGTTGAAAAAAACAAATTGTGCTGATGCACTTCATTTTACAAGGGTCCGGAGGGACCAGGCAGGGGGAATGGCTTCCCCTGATAGAGGAAATAGTTGGAAGGAATACTGGGAGGAAATTCTCAGCTGTGAGGGTGGCAGGCCCTGGCACAGGGTGCCCCTGGATCCCTGGCAGTGCCCAGGGCCAGGCTGGAAGGGCTTGGAGCACCTGGGGCAGTGGAAGGTGTCCCTGCCATGGCAGGGGTGGGATGAGATGGGCTTTAAGGTCCCTTCCAACCAAAAGCATCCTGAGATTCTAGGAACCTACAATCATCATTGCTGTTTGAGCTCTTCAGAAAATGGATTTGGTTTGATTTTTAATTTGCTTTGGAGTTTTCCAGCCCAGACATCACCTTTGCCAAAGGAACTTTAGCCCAGAGAATCTTAGGAAATCTGGGCTCTCCTTGTCTGGGCGGATGCTCCAGTAGGAGCTGTGCCCAGTGTGGAAGGACAGAATCCCGAGGGTTTTCCCCTGTTCCTGCTGCACGGGTATTGTGTCTGTTACAGGTGTGACAGCAGCGGCACGGCCCCTCGCAGGGAGAGAGGGGAGAGAGGAGAGAGGAGAGAGAGAGAGGGGAGAGAGGGGACAGAGAGGGGAGAGGAGAGAGGGGAAAGAGGGGAGAGAGGGGAAAGGGGAGAGAGGAGAGAGGGGAGAGGGGAGAGAGGGGAGAGGGGAGAGGGGAGAGAGGGGAGAGAGGGAAGAGAGGGGAGAGAGGGGAGAGAGGGGAGAGGGGAGAGAGATGGGAGAGAGAGGGGAGAGAGGGAAGAGAGGGGAGAGGGGAGAGAGAGGGGAGAGAGAGGGGAGAGGGGGCAGGGGGGTAGCGGGGCAGCGGGGCATTGGCAGCCCGGGGCAGGGGGGCAGTGGGGCAGAGGGGCAGAGGGGCAGAGGGGCAGGGGGGCAGCGGGGCAGAGGGGAAGCGGGGCAGGGGGGCATTGGCAGCAAGAGGTGCCCAGCCCGCTGGGTGCCCGTGCCCGCTGGGTGCCCGTGCCCGGCCGGGGCCGCCCTGCCCCGCTCAGGGCAGCGGAGGGAAGCGGCAGCAGCCACCCCTCGCCTTCTGCCGGCGGCCCCGCGCAGGCTGCCAACGGGGCACTGCTCTGCCAGTTGTAAATTTTAATTGGCCATCTGGGGAAAGCGCAAACCACTGACTAGAGATTAATCAGTAAATTAACCCAGGCATAATACACATTTCCCAGCGGGCCCGGGCTGCTGGAGGCTGGCGGAGCGGGGGATGCGGCAGGACCGTGCCGGGATGCTGTTGTTGCTTACCCGAACATCCTCCCCGCGCCCCGAAATTCCCTGCAGCCCGACCTTGGCGGTGACCCCGATTTGTTCGGCAGTTGCCGGGAGGTTTCCCCGCCAGCGCTCGGCACAGATGGTGCAGGTAGCGCTGATGGATCGGGGATGTGACACCTTCCCCCGGTGCTGCTCGGCCGCTCCGCCTGTCCCCGCGGCTGTGCCCCGGGGCTCGGGCCCTCGGGCCTGGAAACAGCGCTGGGGAGAGGGAACACCGGCAAGGACAAGCTTCCCAGCCTTTCTTTTTGTTATTCTTACCCCGCAGAAGATTCCAGGCATGCCTCACATTGCGGGAGAGTTCTGGCTGGCACATCCCAGCCCAGGAGCCTCCCTGGCTGCAGAACCCTGCTGGGGACAGGCTGGGGACAGGCTGGGGACAGGAGTGTCAGCCTCTACCTTGTGCTGCCCAGGTGCAAACCCCCTTTGCCCTCAGTGGTGCCATCCGTGTGGCCGGCAGGAGCGGCAGGGAGGAGCAGGAGGGTGAACGGAGCAGCAGCAGCACCGCTCTGCAGTCTGGGCTGTGGGGTTTGGGTTCAAACACGTCTCACAGGGACAGCTGTGACACATCTCCCATCCCTGGAAGTGCTCCAGGCCGGGCTGGACCAGGAGGGCATCACAGAATCACAGAATCACAGATCCCTGCACAGTTTGGGTTGGGAGGGACTTTGAAGCTCCTCTTGCTCCACCCCAGCCATGGGCAGGGCCACCTTCCACTAAACCAGGTGGCTCCAAACCCCAGCCAGGTGTCCTGGCTGGTGGAATAACACAACACATGAGCTGTACTCACCACTCCAATGCTTATCTTCCCTGGATGGAAATGTCTGCCCAGTCTGTAGAGTTCTGTAAAATATCTTTGGGATATTTGCAGAAAACAGCCCCGTGTCCCCCATGCACCGTCAGCACCACAGGCACACCTTCTCCACCAGACTTGGTGTCTAAGCTTTGTGGTGTCATTCAGTTCCTTGGCCCCTAGGAGTGACTCTGTCCTAAAGAACGAGCCTGGCTCTTTGGAATTTAAATAGTTCTCCTAATAAGTGGTTCCTTGGCTGGAAATATATGGATGCACCACTGTATTGTGTCTATGATTTTGCATTTTCCCCACTGTCTCTTCTGCCTGACATGATAATGAGCTCTGTGTTAAGCCAGAAAAAAGCAATTTTCTCCTGAGGTTAATTTCTTTGGATTGCCCACCTGAAGTGGGGAGTTGCATATAAATTCTAATTTGTACTGAAGTGCAGAAGATTGAGTTGGTTTTTTGGCATAGGTGATACAGTGCAAATCTTTATTGACATACAGGGTGTTCTGTCCTGCCTTCCTGGCAGGTGCCTCGGGAGGAAAATGATGATGAAATCAGTTGTGGCTCTTTGGGTCCCTCTGAACAGGCTCCAGCTTTACAAGTACTGAGCTGCCAGGGGGCAGGGATGGACGGGATATTGGGAATGAACCCCTGGCTGGAAGGGTGGGCAGCCCTGGCACAGGTGCCCGGAGCTGCTGTGGCTGTACTGGATCCCTGGCAGTGCCCAATGCCAGGTTGGACACTGGGGCTGGAGCACTGGGACAGTGGGAGGTGTCCCTGCCATGGCAGGGTGGCACTGGGTGGGATTTGGGGTCTCTTCCAACACAGACTGTGTTCTGTGATTCTAGAACACCCCTAGCTCATCCCAGTGAAACAAGCAGATAAAAACGTAATTTATTGAGCTACCAAATGGATAGGAGACTTGAAAGCAAAAGGAATCAAGTACTAGGAAAAGAAAATATTGAGCAGGAGAAGGCACAGTGCTTTGATCACGGGAAGCAATGCTTCACAAGGGCCGGGACACAGAAAGGCAGGTTGTGCTCAGACAGAAAACACAGAGGCACATCCCTGCCCTCTGCAGAGCCGTGGGGCCACAGAGAGACAGAGAGACAGGGACAGAGAGACACAGAGCCACAGAGAGACAGAGAGACAGAGAGACAGAGAGACAGAGAGACAGAGCCAGAGAGACACAGAACCACAGAGCCAGAGAGAGACAGAGCCAGAGAGACAGAGAGACAGAACCACAGAGCCAGAGAGAGACAGAGCCAGAGAGACAGAGAGACAGAGACACAGAACCACAGAGAGACAGAGAGACACAGAACCACAGAGAGATACAGAAAGACAGAACCACAGAGCCACAGAACCACAGAGACAGAGACACCAAGAGACAGAACCAGAGAACCACAGAGTCACAGAGAGACAGAACCACAGAACAACAGTCACAGAACCACAGAGGGAGAGAGAGACAGAGCCAGAGAACAACTGGGTCACAGAGCTACAGAACCACAGGATCCCAGGATCCCTGAGGCTGGAAAAGCTCTCCAGATCACCAAGTCCAGCTGTGCCTGATCCCCACTGTGTCCCCAGCCCAGAGCCCTGAGTGCTGCCTCCAGGATTTCCCAGGACACCTCCAGGGATGGGCACTCCAACCCTCCCTGGGCAGTGCCAAGGCCTGAGCCCCTTTCCATGGGGAAATTCTTCCTGAAATCCCACGTCCCACTGGTACTGCAAAGGACAGGCATGGTGAGGTCTGGCCAGGGCAGCTCTGCCTCCTGCAGTTCTGGTCTCCTTCTCCCCAGGGTTGCTGGAGGATTTTACCTGTTTGTGGGACAATCAGCCCAGTTATTTCCTTACCTGAACCCATTTCCCTTCAGCTGAGCCCAAAGCCTGGAGCTTGTCCATGCCTGGCTTCCCAGAGCAGCACACCAGACTGCCCCCCCAGCACCACTCAGCATTTCATAGGGAGAGGCAAACTGGTGTTGTGATTAATATGTAAAACTCCTAATTAATGGCGGGTCTCAGAGCAGCATGCATAAGTAATTCCTTTGTATTTGATAACAGGGTGTATTGGAGGGGCTCTACACCTCATTATTAACCACCAATTTCCTTAAAGGGTGGGCAGCCCCTTCCTGACAGTCCCTGGTACAGCACTCAAGGGCATGGAAAAACCTATTAACACATGTGGAGAAGTGGTTTGGGTGGTGATAAATCCAAGGAAATGGGAAGGGGAGTGACCAGGAAAGGGGAGTGACCAAGAGACTTGGACTCCAACACCCACCTTGGTGTGGGTGGGGAAGAGCTCCTCTTGCCTCAGCTGAGACTTTGGTAACACCCACGAGTACAGCCAGAGGGGTCTGATGGAAAATCATCCATGACTGATTAATTGCAACTTTTATAGACTGATCAGAGGTGGAGACCTACAATGGCATCTCCTGGAGCGCTGGATCTGCCTTACTAAGTGGCAAAACCACCCAAATTCAGCACCCAACTCAAACAATGGAATTGAAATAAAGGAAAGAAGAAGGTTGGAGGTGCAGGAATCGAGTCCTGCATAGCTCAGGTGGTCTGGGACCCTCCTGGACCTCCCGAGTGAGGGGCTTGGTGTGTAAAGCTGCTGCAGGAGAGGAGCTTTTCAGGAGGGATTTTGGGGAGCAAATGTTTGTGTACTGGGGAGGCCAGGCTGGCACGTGCCTACTGGAAGTGACTGTGAAGAACATATGGTTTCATTTAATGCAAGAGACTTTGTGGATTATAATTGAGTAGATAATTGGGAAAGGGTGAAGATTATGAGAGGGTGGGACTCAGTAATTATTCAAAGCTGCTTGAAAAGACTGACAAAGGCCTGGGAGGAGGCAGAACTTCAGCTCCAGCATTTCTGCTTCTCCAGAAGTCATGTTTAAGCACATAAGAGAAATGAGGACTGTGGTGGTGGGCACTGCTGGGCAGGGGGCTGCTGGGCTGGAAGGGGGTGGTGATGCCCTGTGATGGTACCTGTGCCCATCCCAATGTCCTCACCCATAGCAGCTGGAGCGGCTTGGTGTGGAAATTTCCACGGGGATGTCCAAAACCATCGATAAAACTGCTGAGCTGACAGAGGGGAGATTCAGATGAGGTTTTGGGAAGGAATTCCTGGCTGTGAGGGTGGTGGCTGTCCAGAGCAGCTGTGGCTGCCCCTGGATCCCTGCAGGGGTCCAGGTGGGTTGGATGGGGCTTGGAGCAGCCTGGAGATTTTCCTGGCAGGGTGGGATGAGATGGGCTTTAAGGTCCCTCCCAGCCCAGCCCATTCCATGGGTCAGTGGTTCTGTGACTCAGTGTGAACCCAAAGGTGCTGCTCACACGCCTTGGGAGGGGCTGCTCTGCACCCACATTGGCTTCTTTGACTCTGGAGAGTGAACATCAATTTCAATTATTTAAAATTCTGACCTGTCAAAATATATGTGAATAAACAAATCTGAGCGGGCAAACAACACTCTCATATCCCAAATATTTCTTCTCTTCAGCATGCCTCTCCAGAAAAGCCCGGACGCGTATCTCAAATAATTAGATTTTGTTCAGTAATCAAACTCAATCAGACGGATTCTCTGTGAACTACTTTTATACCCACAATGAGGAATGTGTGTCGTTCCCTGTGCATTTGCATATTTTTCCATAAACCTAAAACCAATCAATTTTGAAGAGTTATGATAATATAAAGAATCTGAGGCAATTACATGTCTTTTAAACAGGGATTCAGAATGCATTCCACTGGCAGGGTTCGTGGGGTAAAGCAGTCAAAACTTCTTTAACCCTTTTGGTGGCACCTGGGCTGTGCTGGAGCTGTGCCCGGGGGCTGTTGGTTCCTCCTGGCTGTTCCATCCGTCCCAGCCCGGGGCTGGGGCTGGCACTGCCCTTCCTGGCTCCAGCCCCAGCCCCGGTGGCACGGCCCTGCCCGGGGAGCCGCCCCAGGGGCCGATAGGCAAATTAGCAGCACCATATTTTCCTCCAAATATCACATCCGCCGCCATATGGGCTGGAACGCAGACTTCTCGGGGATTTCATTTTCATAAACAGGCAGGAATTATGCAAAGTGCTATAGGTAGGGCTTGGAAATGTTTTTTTAAAACAGCCATTTGGTGGAAATGACTTTTTAATGATTTTTCTCTGTGGTTCTGCCTGGCTACGGAAGCCTTTTCCATGTTTATTAAGTGGCTGAGGCTTTGCCTTTTGTGCTGTTAACGCTCCGATGCAGAGCAGGCAGAGCATCTCTGGGGTTCAGATGGGCACCCAGGCTGCACATCCCATCTCACAGGCTTCACCTTGGAGGGGAGCTGGCCTCAAAACCCTGACTTGCGTAAAAAGCGGATTTTTTCAGTGTATTTGTGGCCATGCCGCACCTCCAGGGACCGGGCACACGCGCAGAGCTCGTGCCCAAGGGATGGGGCAGCTCCTGAGGTGAACACCAGCGTTTGTAAGGACACTACTCCCACCTCGGTGGCAGCAGTCAGAGCCCAGCCGTCACCTCCCCGTCCACACCGCGTGTGCGTCACGCCCGTGGCTGGAAGCACGACACCCGTGCCAGGAGCAGCACCATTCAGGGAAAAGCAGGTGGAGGAAGAAGATATCTCCAGCGTGCCTGACAGGCAGGGAAGCGTGTTTGCTCAGAGTATATTGCAGACCCAGCGCCGGGGGAGGTCATGCTTGTGGAAATATTACCGCTGTAATATCGGCGGGGTCTGCGCCCTGCGCGCTCAGCACGGCTGGGACAGCCCGCCCGGGCCTTCCCCTGCCTTCCTGCCACCCCAGCCCTGCCCACGGCCCCTCCACCAGCCTTGGTCTCCATTCTCCCACCTCCCCGTGCCTGGGGGGCTCAGGGTCCACTCCAGACTTTTGGGGACATCTTTGTGCACCCCGTGTCTCCTCCAGACCTTGTGTACCCCTTATCTCCTCCAGACCTTGTGTACCCCTTGTCTTCTCCAGACCTTGTGCACCCCTTGTCTCCTCCAGACCTTGTGTACCCCTTGTCTTCTCCAGACCCTGTGCACCCCTTATCTCCTCCAGACCTTGTGTACCCCTTGTCTTCTCCAGACCCTGTGCACCCCTTGTCTTCTCCAGACCTTGTGCACCCCGTGTCCCCTCCAGACCCTGTGCACCCCTTATCTCCTCCAGACCTTGTGTACCTCTTGTCTCCTCCAGACCTTTTGCACCCCTTGCCTTGTCCAGACCCTGTGCACCCCTGTTCCTCTCCAACCCTTTGTGGACCCCTGGTTCTCTCCAGACTCTTATGGACCTGTGGTCCCCTCCAAACCTATGTGGACCTTCTTGTGAACCCCTAGTCCTCTCCAGACCCTCGTGTACCTCTAGTCCCCTCCAGACCCACTCCTCGGTGGATCACCTGCACGCTCAGGATCTGGAGAACGCAGGAAATCCCGGGGCTGGGGCAGGATGGGTGTCAGGAGCCCACAAAGGGGTTCCGGGCCGTGTCACTGGAGATAAAGATGGCACTGCAAAAGCGTGGCAGGACAGCCCAGAGAACGAGGCCCAGCCTCTCTGGGCTGCGGGGATGCTCGGAGCAGAGCAGAGCAGGAGGCAGCTGTGGGTATCAGCACGAGCTCCTGGGTACGAGCTGTGCTCTGCCCGGTGGGGAGGCCAGGGGCAGGGAGGATCTGCAAAAAGCAGCTGCTGTTGTTTGGGAGACCCAGGGCAGCAGCAACACCCCCTGCAGACCCTCCGTTCGTGTAAATTCATATTTATTGGCCTTGTCGTCCCTCTGAAAGGGGCAGAAATTCATTCTGCGTCCCTGTCATTTGTTTCCGACCGGAATATCTTTCACCAGCATTGCCAGTGTCCTCTCCCCATGCGAATGAGTAATGGGGGAAAGTAACTTTGGAAATGACATTGCAATGTAATCATCCATATTGTGTATTGTGGTTAAAATTGATTAAAATAATATTGAAACTCCCCCAAGGGATTATGCAATTATAAGTCAAGTCCCAAATGGAAAAGGTTTTTGAGAACTTGGCAGATGTCTTAATGAAAATGAAGCATTATAGTAATATATTAGTGCTATTTGTATATTATTGACAGCAGGATCACTAAACTGTATAAATTACTGTCCACAAGAATGGCTGAATTGTTTTTCTTTCAGGAAATTTTTAATCAAATATAATTTCAGAAAAATAATTGTTTAATTTTGGCCTTACCTTTGATCTGCACGTTGATGGATCAATTATTAAACCGAGTTTTAGCCACTCATTCGCTTTGGAAGTTGACACTTTAAATATTTGATTTTGCACCCATGTTTTTTTATTACAGAATAAATTGTGGCGAATGCCAGAGACCATTACATACAGCCTTGCGATAAAAGGTGGTGGGAGGCTCCCAGGTTGTGTTTGCTCCCTCCTGGAGCAGAGGTGGGATGGAGGAGGGCAGGGCCCCAGGGAATGTGGGTGTCCTTGGAGCTGGGGCTCTGCTGGGAGCCCCCCTGCCCCACACACAGCAGCCCTGCAGCCCCAAACAGCGAATTCACACCGGGACATCTCCTCCCATGCAGGAATTTCTGTTCCAGTGCTTAGGAAATAAACTGCCTGCCTGCAAGTACATAATATTTTAGTCTCTAATTTTAAAAATATGCTGTATTTTAATATCTTTTTTTAAAACAGATACCACTTTTTATGAAGCACTACATGAGTTGCTGATGGATAAATCACCCAAGCATGGTTAAAGAGACCCTAATCTCCAGATGGTACCAGATCCATTTAATTGTATCCTCTGACCTCATCTCACCTGAGCCTGCATTAAAATCATAATACAGTTCAAGTGTAAAAATGATATAGTGTTTATTCGTCCTGTTTATAGGGGGGCAAACACACAGTTAAATTCAGATGTCGAAAATTAGTGTAGTCATTTGAAAAGGTTGAGTTAGATCAAACTGACTCTCAGCATTTTATTTGCCCCTTTTTTATTCCAATGGCTCTGTTGCTGCAGCTCGACACCTCTGCGTGCAGGGGGATGCTGAGGGAGAGGTGAGGTGGGTTTGGGGCAAGACAGGGGCAGGCCCAGCCCGGGGGAGAGGGGTGAAGCACTCGGTCTCATTTTTAATTTTCACCATGTGTGGTGAGGACGGGCCACACGCATCACAATGCACTGCAAATATTTTAATATTTGAGTGCGCAAACCATTTCTCCCTCTGTGGCTCCATCCCTGCTGCCCCAGCAGGCGGGGATGCTGCTTCCCTTTGGGGAAGGGAAGGGTGACCTGCACACCCCACAGAGAGCTGCTGCTTCCTCCTGTATCCCTATTTGGCACGAGCCTGCTTCCACAGGGTCAGGGAGTCACAGGACATGGAACGGGCTGGGCTGGAAAGGACCTAAAGGCTCATCTCCTTCCACTCCCTGCCATGGGCACGGACCCCTTCCACAAGCCCAGGCTGCTCCAAGCCCCATCCAGCCTGGCCTTGGGCATCTCCAGTTCTCTTCCCCCCACTCTCAGCATCCTCCCGTGGGTGCAGAGCCCCGGGGCTCCCACCAGAACTCCTCCTCCCCAGGGCCATCACCTGCACTGACACCCTGCCTTGGGGCTGACCTCAAACCCTGCCTGCTGCCCTCTAAAGCAGGTGCTTTTGTGGCCAGAGGTCAGCCTTGGTGAACCCATCATTGTGGGGGTAATTAATAACCCTGCTCACAGTTAAATGCAGCCTGAAATTCCATGTGGAATCCATGCTGGCCTGTGTGTTGACATGGCACTGTCTCTTCATCATGTAAGAGCAAAATGCTTCTCCATGGTGGGGGAACCCAAGGGGGGATGGATGGAAGGGGAGGAACACAGACAAATAACCAAAATTATTATGAATGCATTGGCAGAGCCAGGTTAGCAGTTTTACTGCAGATATACTGGATTACGGAGAGAATTGAATAATTTATCCAGCAATTTTCACATAAGCAATATTATTAAAAATGAAGACATGAAAAAAGAGGTTAGTTATAGTGGAGAATATATATAGGCCATGAATAAATGTATTAGGCAGTAAGAGTAGTGAATGTTTTAGTAGGTTTAGACTAGATTAAAAAACTTGTATTTGATTTCAACTAAGTCCTAAAATATCTGCTGAGAAAAAAGCCCAGCTTAGGGTGGGCAGAGGCAGAAGGGCTCCGTGCTGGGTGTGTGTGGGCTGGGAGGAGAGGGAGCTCCTCTGAGCCCGGCGGGCACTGCGGGGGGATGAGGGCTTCCCGGGATCCCTGCTGCTCCTTGGGATCCCTGCTGCTCCTTGTATGGATCCCTGCTGGTCCTTGGGATCCCTGCTGCTCCTTGGGATCCCTGCTGCTCCTGGGGATCCCTGCTGCTCCTTGCGATCCCTGCTGCTCCTTGGGATCCCTGCTGCTCCTTGGCAGGGTATGGCAGCGGGACGAGCCGGCCCTGCCTGGCCGCCAGGTTTGAGCGCTGGCAGCTGCCTCCCCCATCCCAACTTTGGGAATGCCGGGAGCTGCCACTGCCCAGCGGGGTGGGATGTGCTCATCCCAGAGCCTCTGCTTTGTGAGGAAACCGCTCCTGTTGGTGTGCACAGCAAACCCTGCTCTGTGCCTGCACTGCCGCCCAGGAGGAGCCAGTGGCAGTGCCAGCAGGACGGTGGCAGTGCAGGCAGGACGGTGGCAGTGCCAGGAGGACGGTGGCAGTGCCAGGAGGACGGTGGCAGTGCCAGGAGGACGGTGGCAGTGCAGGCAGGACGGTGGCAGTGCTAAGAGAACAATGGTGGTGCCAGCATACATATCTATTATCTATATCTATATCTATATCTATATCTATATCTATATCTATATCTATATCATCTATATTATCTGTATCTATATCTATATCTATATCTGTATCTAGATCTAGATCTAGATCTAGATCTATATAATCTATATAATCTATATCATCTATATCATCATCTATATCATCATCTATATAATCATCTATATCATCTATATCATCTATATCATCTATATCTATATCTATATCTATATCTATATCTATATCTATATCATCTATAGCTATATCATCTATATCATTATATCATCTATATCTACATCTATATCTATGTTATAGATATAAAGCATATATGCATATACACAAAGCATACATTTACCTACACATTTATTTATTTATTTATTTATTCAGCTATTTACACTTTGTGTATACGGTCCAGGGGAAGGTGTCCCTGCCCGTGGTAGGAGTGTGGAACCAGACGAGCTCTAAGGTCCCTCCCAGGCCAAACCACGGCGTTGCTCTATGATTCTGTATGTGTGTATGGGAGTGGGGAGTGTGGGGAGGAGCCCCCTGCCCGAGCCCACCCATGGACCATTGCTGGAAGCCAAGAGCTGTGGCAGGATGTTTAAATCACAGCTCTGTCAAAGCAGCTGGGACAGGCATCTGAGTCGGGTCCAGAGAGAGGTTTGTCATAAATACAACTGAAATAAATTTTAAATATCGGTATGTATGTGTCTGTGCACACACAAACCCAGCCTCCCTTCTTTTCTTCTTTGTTTGTAGAACAAACCTCAAATTGCTTTCAGTCAGTTGTGACTCAGCAGAATGTCCAGGAGAGCGCTGAGAACACAATCCTGGATCTGCATGCTTGCTCTGCCCCTTGCTGTGGTCTGTTGGGTTTTCATAAA